>NC_084465.1:51081863-51394363 GCF_027409185.1 Cynocephalus volans | reverse complement strand
AACGCTATGCTCCAGGCCTCCCCTGTGACATGTACATGTATCTCCATGAGAAATACTTAGATTGTCAAGAAAGAAAATTACTTTATGTGCTGCCAGGCTGGCCTGAGGATTTGCTGCACATGCTATTAGCAAGAAACAAGATCCGCATATTGAAGAACAACATGTTTTCCAAGTTTAAAAAGCTGAAAAGCCTGGATCTACAACAGAATGAGATTTCCAAAATTGAGAGTGAGGCATTTTTTGGTTTAAACAGACTTACCACCCTCTTACTGCAGCATAACCAGATCAAAGTCTTGACAGAGGAGGTGTTCATTTACACGCCTCTCCTGAGCTACCTGCGTCTTTATGACAACCCCTGGAGCTGTACTTGTGAGATAGAAACCCTGGTTTCCATGTTGCAGATTCCAAGGAACCGGAATTTGGGGAACTATGCCAAGTGTGAAAGCCCAGAAGAACTAAAAAATAAAAAACTGCGGCAGATAACATCTGAACAGTTATGTAATGAGGAAGAAAAGGAACAATTGGACCCGAGACCCCAAGTGTCAGGCAGACCTCCAGTCATCAAGCCTGAGGTAGACTCAACTCTTTGCTACAATTACGTGTTTCCCATACAAACACTGGACTGCAAAAGGAAAGGTTTGTACATTTCTTATTTTTTCATTTTCATCGATGATTAAAAATGCTCTGTGAATCTGATAATATTCCCTATACCCCACTGTGCCTTGGAATTTCTGGTGTCACTTCCACCAGAAATCTTTCCCCAATGACAGTGTAATTTACTCTAAGCCTTTCAGGAATCCAGACTCAAGATGGCTGGTGATTAGGGGACAGCAGAGGAGGGAAGGAAGTATCCTCAGGAGGGGCAACCATTTCGATCCTACTCATTTGCTCATTGCAAGCTGTGGCCGTAAGGAATTCCTTTCATCTTAAATCCAATTTAATTTATGTAGGTAAATCAATGAGTATGAATACAAGTGTGAAGGCCTTCTATATAACCTGATTCACACCAGTTAAAATCAAAATGTGGTGTGCATCTGTGGGGAGATAACCTCAAGAAAAAACATCTGCAGAACAGAACCAGTGAGAGCACTCTGACGCAGAGGCCAAGCAGGATGTAGTGACAGGGCTTCTGTATGTCTTGTCATTTAGTCCGAAGGTTTTAATAAATGCTTGCTAACATCCTATATCTTAATTGTTCCCCAAATTATCCAGAATAAAACAAAAAAAGTAAAGAACTAAATTTAAAATATTTAATCCAAGAACTAAGACTAAGGAAAGCTTTCTAGAGTATTACTGAATTCTCGTAAATCATTACTGGGTTTTACATCACACACATTCAGGTGCTTGTACTGTGCAAGATTTGCACAAACAGGATAAATTCATGAACTAAGAAAACAGATGGGAGATTTTAGTAATGCTCTTGACATATTAGTGAAGACTGTTCTCAAAGTGTGGTCTGGGAACTGCTAATCTACCTTATGATAACAAGCCATATGACAAATTCTGTGTGTTTCATTTCTGGCATGGTTTAATAATTTATTTGCAATATTAAAGCTAGATGTCATTGGATTAGGGTCATATAGAATATAATAGCATTCCTTTCACCTATTTTGGGAAGTTTTGCTTTGTTTTGTTTCTTTGAAGGCAAGAGAAAGGGAAGTTTCAGAGAACCAAGAGAATAATAGGCAGGAATTTAATGTCAACCTGAGCCAGGAGTAAATTTGCTCATTTATCAGCAAAATTGTGCTCAAGCCTTGTGCCTAACTCTGAAGGTGGCACCTGGTTAGATCACACCACAGACATGTGGCATGGGAATGTTCACTTACTAAGACACCTGTGAACTATGTATAATTTGATGCCATAGTGGAGCAGTTACAGCATTCATAACCTGAGATGCGCCATTCTGGGCTTCTCTGAATTTGAGAGAAAGTGCTCATTAACTGAAAACCTACTGTGCTCCAGGTACCCCACACACATGCTATCCACAATTCCAGGATGGTAGTAGCATCCCCATTAACAGATGATGAAAAAGGCGCTCAGGGAGGGTCAGTCACTTGGCCAAGGCCTCATAGGCAAGCAGCAAAGCTAAGATCTGAACATTCGTCTACCGAACCCAAAGCCTATGAGCTTTCTACTTCATCTGCTGTCTTCTAGAATTAATCTGACCATGTTCAAACAAGCAGCTGCCTCAACAATGCAAGCACTAGAGAATTCCAGAAGAGTCAGTAAATGTAGTTTCTCTGTAGCCAGATCGGGTAGAATTTCCCTGATATTATTATGGTGAGTACTTAGTAATGAGCTTCATGTTTTTCTAGGATGTCCTTTGTGATGCTTAGATTAAAAACTGGAATTATATATTTTTAAAACCAAAAAAAGCTACTCTCCTAGATTGGGGTTAGAATACTTGATATTGCTGAGGTTCTACTCTCAAACTAAAGTGAATTTGCACTTGCTGCATCAGGTGTCAAAGAGAAAAGCAGGCAAGATTAAGTTCATGAATTATCTGAGAAAAATATCTTCTACACAAAATTTAAGACTTCTACAGCTAGACTGCACTGTGCTCTATGAAGAGATAACATGTTAGGAAATATCTTTCTTTTTTACTGCTTGTATACTCTTGGGCCATTCCCTTCCACAATGAACCAATTTCTGCTTTTGTCTTTTGTTCCTTGTTTTTTTTTGTTTTTGTTTTTCCCATGATATTTTTCCCTTTTTCTCTTGGAAAACATCAGGTTATAAAAATATTTTTTTTAATTGTTTTCTTTCCTTAACTTATTGTTGTCTAAACACAACCTTCCAGAAATGCTCCACATAAATGTATCCCCCCCCCGCCTTAAAAATACACATATTATTTACTGGAACACAATATAAAATTTCATGACATACACACTTAGTATATACAATAATAGGTCATATATTAAAGGACAACTCAAGTTCCTCCAAATGTTAATGACTATGTAATTCAGAGCCTATACTTTTAGATTAGAAGATGAAGGGTAGTTTGATATTTTAATATCATCAATATAAATGGCTTTCACTATTGTTCTCATAAATCTATTATTGACTCATTTGATCATTTATTTTTCATTTTTCTGTTATATTGTCAATTCCCATAAGTTTAAAGGCAAAGGGAGCTGGCTAGATAGCTCAGTTGGTTAGAGCACAGTGTTGTAACACCAAGGTCAGGGGTTCAGATCCCCATACTGGCTACTGGCCAGCCGCCACAAAGGAAAAGAAAAAAAAAGGCAAAGGTGTTGTCTATTACACTCCCTTTGGTTGTACCTGGCACAGGACCACATGCTTTAGATTGATAATAATTGAGTTGCCTTTCTTTGCTCTTTCAAAGCAGTGACTTTTGATTGCATTGTGTGTTGAATGTGTTAATTTTCCTGAATTGAGCATCACATATGGTACATAGATATTGATATTCAATGCAATATCTCACAGATATGTACAATCAATTATGTGTCAAATAAATAAATAGATAAATAAATAAAAATATATAGAAATTGAAAATCATGGCTAGAATTCAAGCATGACAAACCGAATCCAATCCACTCTAATTTTCCTTGTTCCATCCTATAAATGGGTAACAAATGTACAAATACCTAGAATAAATGTTCAGTAATGTTCCTCTCTAGCTCCCTGCTGGAATGTAGTAATACTTTTGATTATTGTGCTCCACATGTTAGACACTATGTAGAATCTAAAGAAGCCTAAAACATGCTACCAAGAGAGGAACTAGTGGTGATATTAATAAGAGCTACCATCTAAATGCTCTGTGGCCCTGAGACACAGCAGTTTATATGCATTATGTCATTTACTCCTCAAAACCTTTTAAAAAGTACTACTATTATCCTCATTTTACAAATGAGGAAACTAAAGTGTAGTGAAGTTAAGTAACCCTTCAAAGGGCACATAGGCAGTCAGTAATCCAGTTTCCAAGCCATTGACTACTGTGCAATGCCATTTCTCCCTTAAGATTCTAAGTGTCATTATTAGCTAAGGAGAATTTGTAAATGCCTTATGTATGCTTTCTCCCAGTACTGAGACCTCCTCTTCAGCTCTGTACAAGTATACCACGTACACGATCACACACAGGGAGCCTGCACACAGATTCCCCTAACTTGGGAGTTGAGCCTTTCCTAGCTGACTTGAAATGAGTTGGATGGTGTGCGTAGGGTATCTAATCTGTACCAATTTGACCACAGACCTCAAAGATGACTATTTTTGCCTTAAACATCTGACAGCAAGAAGAATAAATAATAGCTTTAATCACTGAGGGACAGGCACTTTGCCAACAAAACTTAGTCTTTCAAAGGGAATAAATGTGGGATTAGTTGAAAGGCATGTTTATGCCATATTGAGGTACATGAATTTGCCAAGAATGCATGAAAGTAAGAGTTTTTAAAGCTGCTTTTAGCTTCACATTTACCAGAATGACTAAAAATTAAGGAGTCATTTTATTTCTAAGATCAGGCTGGAGAGAATTATGCTGGTAAATTCTCCCAGCTGCCACTGAAGTTAAGGGCACGATTTTACCCCTTGTTTGAACAACAGTTAAGAATTTTTTATTTGCAATAAACAGGTCGATTTATGTCTCTACCTACTGCTACCAATCCTTCAGAGTAGTTCTGAGGTTGCTGACAACCAAGATAGCCTAGTTAATGGGAAAATTATATGGAGAAAATTTCCCAATTTCCTTCTCAAAATCAGCGAGGTTTGCCTGGGGAAAGGGCAAGGCTTACAAAGGGTGATAACTAAGTAAATGTGGTATTTGTTGAGGCATTTAACAAGTATTTCAGGTAGTCCTTAATATGAAATATGCATGCCATGTGGTGTCTGGTCATGAAATGTCTATGTATATGCTCTTTATCAAAGCCAACAGTACTTTACATCGATATTTCTCATTCAAGTTCTAAGGTAAAAGAACACAAAAAACAAAAAAGAATTGTTTTTATTCATCAGTACAACAAATAAGATTTTTCCATCTTTTTCTAAGCCACTCTGGTAATGGCTTTGATTTGCATTTCCTGGTATTACTTGTGGATCCTATTTTTACCCAGGGCTGCTGCTGACAACCCCAAAGTCGGTCCTGCAATTCATATTATTTTTCCAGTATCCACAGGTCTGCCACATTGCTTAAGCTGGGCTTCAGTATTTTCATAAACATTTTTTTCTACCCATTTATTTGTGGTTAACCCACTTAAGCTTGCCCTCTAGTGGTTGCTCTGTCATTCCCCCTCATGTCCAGCCCAGCAGATGTGGGTTCAGCAAACAAGTCCGGCTTTCTAGAACCTAGGAGGTGCCGATAATGGCTTTTCGGGCCTCAGTGAGGACTCTTGGCTTCTATTCGTAGTAAGACAGGAAGCAGTTGGAGGATTCTGCCATCTGCAGATGGGAAGCCAACTGGAAAAGTGACATGATCTGATCAGGATCAAGATGCACCAAAAAGGCATAACTATTAGTGAAAACCACAGGAATGGGAAGGCAGGGAAGGCATGGAAGGCGACACAGAAGTTTGATTTGTTTTGTTTTGGCTTTTTTAAAAGCTTCCCAGGTGATTCTAATAGGTAGCCAGGATTGAGTTCCACAGCTTCACCTGATGACTCAGCCAACAAAGCTGCACCACCTGCTGGGCCTTCTCTTGACTTCCTGCTACTGCCTCTAGGAAGCTTCTCTGAACAGCTCAGCAAGGAGTAATATCCCCTCCTATGGGCATGATGCACTCGATTCGCTGGGCTTTGACCAGGTTTAGCACATGCCAAGACTTTCTTTCCAACTTTCCAACATGCCAAGGCTTGCATACCAACTTTCTTTGGCTTTACTATCCCTTTCCCCTTTATCTTGAAGAGCCGATTCTTCAATCACACAGGTGCACCAGTGATAGAGAAAATGTGGCAAGAGCATGATAACCTAAATATTATTAATTTTTCCAGAGCTGAAGAAAATTCCAAACAACATCCCTCCAGATATTGTTAAACTTGACTTGTCATACAATAAAATCAAGCAACTTCGACCCAAGGAATTTGAAGATGTTCATGAGCTAAAGAAATTAATCCTCAGCAGCAATGGCATTGAATTCATAGATCCTGGTAAGCTCCACGGAATAGCCCCTTCAATGGGTGACCAATGCTTTATGATTTTTTTTCCCATGGCAACATTTACAATAAATTTAGTTAAACTAAGTTAATAAAGCATGAATTTTAACATGACACTTAAATTGGTACTTGTCTGACACTCAGAAATATTTGCCAAAATGTTGCTTTATGAATTATGTAATACAGTATATTACTAACATTTATTAAATTAACTAAAACAAAGTTTTTAGAATACATTTAAAAAATAATATGTAGCAAGGGGTCAACATGTTGTGATTTTTAAAGGAAAATTTTCTTTGCTATTCATTAAGCCCCAACTTATTTAGAGTAAATTTGAAACAAACTTTTAAGCACCAAGCTCATAAGTTAAAATAAAATGTGCTTAAACCAGAACCAGATATATTATGCCTAATCCTAGGGTTGGGCTAGGGCCCACAGACCCTTCAAATCCATTGTAAAGACTGGGTCACAAGCCCCTCACATGCAGTTCCATGAGCTAGGTAATAGGAAAAAGATCATGGGAGCCATGGGTAAAAATTAATAGGCTTTATTCAGATGCAAGCTCAGGTAGCTAGCAGCAACCCCAGCAGCCCTAGTGGCCTCCCAGGGCGTCCTGAGGGCACTGCGGATCAGAGCCCTATGTTCTTTAAACTTTGCGAGTCAGATAATCGAAGAACACTTGGGTGTACATGCACAATTACATCAGACAATAAACAAGGAACACCTGGGTGCACGTGTGCATGTTTACATTAAACAGGCTAGGTCATGCTGGGCAAGATTCCGAACATCCGAGGGATCCTGACTATTTATATTTCAATTATCCTTACACCTAGAGCAAAATCAATTCTTTTTTCCATCCTTCAGATCTCTTCTCCATTTGATAAGCAAAGCCTCTTGCAAAAAATGAGCTTGGTAAATTAAGTAAACACACTGAACTTGAAAAGAAATGATAATTACTGCAATATTGATCAGATTTGTAACATACATAATATATGTGCCTTCACGATGCTACTTCAATTTGAAAAGTTCTAACTATAAAAATTATTATTAATACTGTTAATAATGCAATGTAATGTTATAAACATTTTGAGTACAATGTAATGTTATAAACAATTGTTTCTCCTCTTCTTAATAGTAATCTAGTACCATTAACAGAACATTAGGATTTTAACATGATAGAAGTAAAAGTTGAGAATGAACATTCTGGAGCCACAAAAACATATTTTAGTATTAACACTTTAAAATATTAGGAAATCATCGTTTAAGAAATTTCCCAAGGGGACAGCAGTATGCTACACTTACTAGCGGGAGCATCTTTGAATTGTGAGGTCAAAAGCAATCTTCATTTCACAGTAAACAAGAATACTATAGAGACATCCTTCTCCTAAATGAAGTGATCATTACGTTAGCTTGCAGCTGAGTCACCGGAGCATTCTGCACAAGGACAGGCCACAGGTGGAAGAATTTGGAGGTGGAGGCCCTCCCTCTCTTGCCCCTGAGAACTGCAGGATAAGCACGCCATGCCAAAGGTCCCTGGGCAAATGTCTAATTTCCTTCCAATGCAGTCATCTAAAACTGTAGCTTACCAACTATCAGAAGTATCGATGGGAACAAGCTTTAGAGCTCTCTCTAAAAGAGACTAAAACATTAGTATTAGATGGAGTTATTAAACAGCCTAAGTTAGACGTATTAAAGTAGCGAATAATAGTACAACGAAGTTTTAGTTATAATGGACTACAGTATGTCAAGAAAACTAGAGAAAAATGAGAGATGTCAATGCAAAGAGAGAGAGAGATAATAGTGCAGCATGGATTTGTTTTGCTTCTAGTGATGTTTTTCTCTCATCAGTTATAAAATTCCCATAATTGCGAGATTCCTCTTTCATCTTTGGAATCTTCTGAAGGCCTTTTAATCTTGTTCACCCAATGTTTCTTCCCTGCTGTCACATAACATGATCTCTGCTATCATCAGTGGTACTTTTATTTTTTCTTTCTTTCTTTGCTCAATTCAGTCCCAGGAAACTATTTTCTATATCAACAAGTATGTATTGAGTACCTACCAAATGCCAAGCACTTCTCTTGGTATGTCTTCTGGAACAAAAAAGTACTCAGCACTTAAATAAGGTAAAATGAACAAAAGAAGTTTTAAAATAAAAGTCCCTCTATATTGCAGAGTCTTTGAGATGAAACACTGCCAAAGCAGACTGACTCTAATGATCTGTGCTGGAGGTACGCAAATGCAGTGACAGTTGCCAGACTTAATCAAAAGACGTGAATAACAATCTCACAAAATGTCAGACATTGTGGAAAAGAGAAAGAAGCCACCCTACTAGGGGTTTTACCTCCTTTGAGAAAAAGATGAAAACTAGCTTTCCCAAGTGTGTGAATACATATGGTTTAAGTAACAACTACAGCACTTTCAAAATAAAATCTAGGAATGTTTACACATGCTTTCAATCTGAAGGGCTGACTTGTTTTAAGAAAAGCACATTTGTGAGATTATTGACTCATAATTTTAGCAAATAGAGAAAAAATGCAATGTCTTCAGAACTATCATCACAAGGGCTGACCTTTTGTCCCTCACACCCACCTCCATGCCATTGCTTTGTACCAAGAAAGAAAGTATTCTTTTTTAGGAGGAATTACAAGTTTTGTCTGGGAACAGATTATATGAAAATAGTTCATGGCATTGGTATGACAGCATATTTTCCAAATTCAAAATAAGGACACTATGCTCTAACAAGGGTATTTCAAAGCCGTAATGAGAAAGTGCTTGAAATAGAAACAATACTTAAAATCAAAATTGACCCATAAATTCTGGGGTACCTGGTCAGGCCATATCAACTGACATAGGAATAGTCTAGGTATAGATTTCTTTGCTCTTGGAGTGGAGACAAATGCTTTTTGTTGTTTTATTTTGTGTTATGTGTTTGATGTTTGTTCTAATTATCCACCCTCCAGAAAAATTAAATACATATGGATTCAGAGCTGATAGCTACCATAGCTTGCCAAAACACAACCAGATGTTTTCAAAACGTTGGTAAAAATGGTTAGGTTTTGGATTATACAGGGGTAGAATCCCTTCACCCCCAAAACTGGGAAAAAGTTGTTTCCTAGGCATTTTCAGAGTTTACTGATATCCCAGGGAGCTGTCAAATCATCACCAGGCATGCACATTTTTCATATTTTTCTGCAACTTATGTCTTACATTTGAGATATTTTCCTTAATTCATGCCTCATTTTTGTGGCATCTCTCCAGGAAATACTTTAAAAAGCACATGAGCCCAAAATACATTGCTTAAAATCTAATTTAAAGCTGATTTTTTTTCAAATAAAATATTGTATTCTTGTCAGTCTAATCAAGGGGAAAGATTTGAGTAAAAATATATTTCAGAATTTTGCATTTAAATATGTATACAGTGGGGAAATATAATTAAAAACGAAATCTCCACCCAACCCAGAAATCCCCTCAACAAAGGTAGTAGAGAAAGAAAATGCTTTCATTAGTGGATAAGCATTAAACCAGAATGTGATGCACATCACAGACAATCCACTAAGAGACTACAAAGACAGAAAGAAATCTCACCCCTTAGATAGCCAAGCAGATACTACCTATTACATATATGTTTTCAAGATAAAAGACTAGTCCTCAAGTAAGAGGACTTGACAATACCCTTCATCACACATAGTTCATCCTAACTTTACCTAGTAATTGGGGTGACCATCTCTGTTAGCTAATTGTCTTTATTGGGAGAAAAACAAACTCCTTCTATCTTTATGACTGGGGTGATTTTGCAGCTAGAAGCAAAGCCCCACCAAAGTCAGGCTCCTACTCTCCCACAGAAACTGGGAGATAGGGGCATTGTGTTCCTTGATGTTTACATTTCAAAGAGATGGCTCCCAGGTCCTTGCCTCCCCTAGGTCATAAAGGTGACAAAAGCCTATGTAGTCGCCAAAAGGATTTAAAGACATTAAAAGACGTGAAATTACTTATAATTACAAGTTTTCTAAAGTACATGCTCTGAGAAAGAGGATGGAAGGGATATCTCTTCCTTTATTTTCAACAGGGAGAATTAAGCCTCCTATTTTTAATTTGTCTTTATGATATACCGTATAAGTTACATTAACTCAATTACTCATTGGTGTAATAAATGTTTTCTGTTTCTAGCTGCTTTTTTAGGGCTCACACATTTAGAAGAGTTAGATTTATCAAACAACAGTCTGCAAAACTTTGACTACGGAGTATTAGAAGACTTGTATTTTTTGAAACTCTTATGGCTCAGAGATAACCCTTGGAGATGTGACTACAACATCCACTACCTCTACTACTGGTTAAAGCACCACTACAATGTCCATTATAATGGCCTGGAGTGCAAAATGCCTGAAGAATACAAAGGGTGGTCTGTGGGAAAATATGTTCGAAGTTACTATGAAGAATGCCCCAAAGACAAGTTACCAGCATACCCTGAGACTTTTGACCAAGATGCAGAAGATGATGAATGGGAAAAAATACATAGAGATCACACGACAAAGAAGCAAAGTGTGAGAATCACTATAGTGGGATAACTTAGAAATTGTTCTGGTTGTAACTAGTTTTGTATTTGCTGTACTGGCGTCAAAAACTATGTTTACATTTTGATTAACTGTGTTGCCTATTTATGCAGGGTTATCCAGCTAAAGGAAGCTTTAAGTATTATAATAATAATTATTATTATTGTGACAATATTATAGTAATCAAGGAAATACTCTCATCCTGCTTGCCTGTAAATTCGCGGAGCAGCCTTTGGTGATACAAGATTCCACACCAGTGACCCACAGGAGGTGAGTCCTAATGATGGCATTAGAATTTCATAATGTCCTGTATAAATGTTTTTACTGCTTTTTGAAAATAAAAAAATAAAAACTTGGTTCATTTTTACATGCCTTTTGATAGCTGTTTGTACATACCTAAAGATAATCAAAATGAAAAGATACAAATGTCATTCCCTCCCCCTGCCCCTCTCCTTTTTTTTCAGTAAGCGAGTTTATGCATTAAATAAATTTCCATTTATGATTCCAATACATTCTAAGATTAGGTCCTGGTAAACCCAAATTCCCAACTACGCTTCACTGATCCTTGCAACACGCTGTCAAGCTAACCCTGAGGGAGAATTGTCACAGGAAATAAGTAGAGAATAGGAGAATGCTACTGGAAGCTGGTCAGAATATGGGACTGAGAGAAGCAATTGTAGCTGGTGTGGATCACGAGCCCCGAGGAGATATAAACACTAATGAACATGGAACCAGCATTGGTTTTTCTTGAGCAGGTACAGACTAGAAAGCCACCTGGCAATGGAGAAGGTCCTGAGCACTTCCTGCTAAGCTAATATATCAAGGAGCATAAAAGAAAGGATGAAATTAGGAGTCAGGGCCAGAATTTGGGATGCATCCAAAACAAAAAACAGGAAATATTAAGAGGCAACTGAGGGAGGGGCTGGTGTCCAAGAGAAACCCCATGATTTGAGTTTGATTTGAGTTTGCAAGTTAAAATGAGCTCACCTAGAGAAACAGATCACCAGAAAAAGGGAAATATGTTTAGAACTTAAATACTGACCCCACCAGCTTACATTTACTTAGTTGTACCCTACATAGAAAAAGAAAGTGAAAAGAAATATATACTAATCCCTAGTGAAATACAACTTTTTCCTTTTTATAGAGATTTCCTTTTCACACTGAGTTGAATACATTTTCATTCATAAAGAATTTCCTACAAAGTTTAGCAGCTGGTCTTATTTGATATTTGCACAAACTCCCAAAGGATGGCAGATGGTATATGACAAATAGTATTGAGCATTTTTTAAGCACTTCCTAGATGCCAGACACTGTGCTAAGAGCTTCATATATTCCACTTCTAGTTCTCAGAAGGACTCTCTGACATGGGTAATATTGTCTACCTTTTATAGATGAGGAATCCAAGCTTAGAGTTTAGGTAACTTGGACAAAGCCACACAGCTGGCAGGTGGCAGAGCCAGGATTCCCTTTCTGCAGTGCAAGTCTGCAGGATGCTCTTAAAGTTTCCCTTGGCCATGGCTGACTGGCATCAGAATTTCCAGAACCAGACTCTAAAAAAGGAGCAGGTACCAGGATGGTTAAGCTTTTCTCTCCAGGAGCACCCATTATGGCAGTTGTCAGGAGAGAGTCTTTGGTCCAAGACATTTAAATCTGTATTAATATGAACAGGAAACCAAGAGAATGGGAAGTTGGAATTGTTGGAGTTGTTGGTGCTTCAGAAAATGACTCTGGATTGTGAGGTTCTAATCATGCTGCCCATTTTACCAGTGGTTTGGGTCAGAGGTGGAGACTTAGAGATATTGGTTCTCTGTGCAAATCCCCACATTATTCACTATGAGGCATTAAAGGCAGCTGTTAAATTTGAAGTATTAACAGAGAGATGTAACAAATTCATTTATTACTATTCATGAGCCTCAAAGTGGAGACGGAATGGGACCTGAAACAACCAAGATTTGATAATGGAGAATGCCTGGTGTGACCTCACTAGGAGACAGGAGGATCACATTGGAAGCAAGAGGATTCTGGAATAAAATGAGATTAAATCTGATTCTGAGAAAGAGCCCAAGTTGTTCTCTGGTTTAAGTTTTAGAAGCTAGTTAGGAATTTTATTGGTTGATTTTTATATTCAATATCATCCCTAGGGATATATTTGGAAATAAAGCTCTGGAACACATTGAAATAGAAAATAATCTACCATCCAAAAGTCAGTCAGTTGGAGTTGCTAATATCTCTCAAGGCCAAAAGTGAAGTGCATTTTTGAAAGTTTAAGGTTAAGATTTGCCCAATCTCTGTATCCAAGTTCACGGAAGCAGAGTTGATCCACGATAGAACAAACAATTAGACACTTCCTCTTCTACCAATTTCTTACTTGATAGTTACTCTAATAACTTGACTTTGAACTATACTTCTGTTCAACAGATAATGTTCAGAAGATTTTAAAAAGTATATTTTACAGTAGTCAAATATATGACAATCCTGTCATACACATATTTGAACATATATGTTTATTACATCAATATCTGGATAAAATTTTTTTTATAAAACTTTCCTGCTAGTCCTAATATTCCCTCCTTTTTCTAAAGTAAACAAGATTTACTGTAATCTGAGGCCTCCTGAGTCTTAAGCCTAAATTGGCTCTGACCTAATGCTTGGTTATTTGGGAAAGAAATTAAAATTTAGGCAGCTCAGTTTTTTCATTTATTAATCATTCTCTCCTCTGGAGCCTACGCCCTGGATCAATTCATGTCTGTTTCTGAGAAATCTGAACAAGTCTCCCGCTCTGGCAAATAGAAATGACTCTGCAATGAGACTCTACTTGCCTAAATTCTGTAAACCTGTGATCTCATCTGCCTTTTAAATATTTTAAGATAAGATTTTTAGAGTTAATTTTCTTCTAAAGATTTACTGACATACGGATTACAAGTATGGCAGTTGTATCCAGTCAGCCAAACAGCCCAAAAGATCAGCCAATGTTAACCTTCAATCTAACAATCAGAAAACCAAACTTCTTGCCATAAATGTGTGTAATTATAGACACACCAATAGATGAACTGACCTTAGCTGGGGGGAAAAATGGTAAAGCTAAAACATCTCTGAGAATGGTTTTTGTCATTCATATACTCAAGGTTGCTGGAATTAAAACTTGTTTTATAAATAGTCTTTGGCAAATTAATAATATCACAAAAGATGAGGCAGACATTACGTTTGCTTCCTTTAAAAAGTCAAGGTCTACTCAAGCTTGCATGCTTAATTAGTTCCTTGACAAAGACATTTGTACTAAGAATTATATTTCCATTTAAACACTAAATAAAGTATTTTTTAGGTAGACAACAAAATATCAAAAAATTTAAAGCAAGAAAATATTTTAGGCCATCTTGACCTCAGATACAAATATAAATTACATCTATATGACATGTATCAGATATATAGTAGTTTATATATATGACTGTCATATATAAGATAGATGTTTATACTAGTTATGTATATGACATATATAAGATATATCATTATCTGGTATGATATATCAGATCAATGGTCAATATGCCCACTGCATAGTAGAGAATTTGACTTTGGCCTTTTCATTATCTGACCCTCTCTGTACTCCCTACACAAGTTACAACCTCATGTTGCCCATTTCCTCTCCATCCCAAACTTTCCAGTGGGCCTTGTGCCTAAGCATCAGGAAAAATCTTTATGTGGAAGCATGTAAAAAACCTAGGGAAGGTTATAGTGCCTACATTTAAAAAGAAAATGGATTAAGAGAATGAAAAGACAAGACACAGACTGGGAGAAAATATTTGCAAAATACACATTTGACAAAGGACAGTTATCCAAAATTTACAAGGAACTCTTAAAACTCAACAGTAAGAAAACAACCCAATTGAGAAATGGGTCAAAGACCATAACAGACACCTCACCAAAAAGATGTAAGTATATGAGAAGATGCTCCACATCATATGCCATCAGAGAAATGTAAATTAAAACAACAATGAGATACCACCACACAACTATTAGAACAGCTAAAACCAGAACACTGGCAACACCAAATGCTAGAAAGGATGTGGAACAATAAAAGAAACTCTCCTTCATTGCTGATGAGAATGTAAAATGGTACAGCCACTTTGGAAGACACTTTTGTACTTTCTTACAAATCTATATACACTCTTACGATACAATCTGACCGTCATTCTCCGTGGTATCTACCCAAAATAGTTAAAAGCTTATGTCCACACAAAAACCTGCACATAGATGTTTAAAGCAGCTTTATTCATAATTGCCGAAACCTGGGAGCAACCAAGACGTCCTTCAGTAGATGAATGGACAAATAAACTGTGGTGCATCCAGACAATGGAATATCATTCAGCACTAAACAGAAATGAGCTATCAAGCCATGGAAAGACACGGAGGAAACATAAATGCATATTACTAAGTGAAAGAAGACCATCTGAAAAGGCTACATACTGCACTGTATGATTCTAACTATATGACATTCAGGAAAAGGCAAAACTATAGAGATAATAAAAAGACCACTGCTTCCCAGGGGTGGGGAGGAGGGATGAATAGACAGAGCACAGAGAATTTTCAGGGGCATGAAACTACTCAGTGGTGACAAATAGTGCCCCATGTGAGGACTTCTGGCTCCACGGATTGGAGACCAACCTGCCAAGCCCTGGATAAGAAAAGGATGTCCGTCATTTATATTTACTCATCCCTGTAAGGGACCACTCATCCCAGTATGGGAGACTCACCCCAGTAAAGGAGGTCACAGGCAGTTCTCGGTTAGAGGTCCATGCCTACAGCAGGTCAAGTTAGGTCTTTTCAACCCCAAAGGTATTTTTCCCTTTTTTTTTTTTTTACTTTTAAAATATGGATAATTCATTAACAAAAGGGGAGACTCAGCATACATTACAACTCCAGTGTTTCCTTAAAGCAGCTCACTGTAAAGTAACTGAACGGCAGCTTGTAAAACTGCTAGTGGATATTAAACAACCATGTCCTTCATACCTCAAGGAAGGGAGCCTTAACATAAGAAGTTGGGAACAAATTGGTCACTGGTTAATTATGCAATGGGTCTCATTAAAGCTTCTCACCTAATAACTTGGAATCTATGTCAAGTCGCTCTGAGACCTATTCAAGACCGTAACAAAAACCTAAGACATGTTTATGTCACCAAAAAAGGATAAAATTTAATCTTTGCCAGTGACTGAAAAAACTTTTAAATTGGACAATCTAAAGTAAGAGAAGTTAATATTTCTTTGCAATGTTGGTTTTGTTTGAGCATGTTTTTCTTTCTTATCTGCACAATGCTTCTCTTCTCTTTAAAAGCAGTGGTTCTTTTCTTAACTGCATGTGCTACTCTTTTCTGTCAAAGACTCTGGGGTTTTATGAAGAAAAGCAGCCATGGCACCAACCAGACCCCTTTTGGGTCTACTGCTCTTCTCCTGAAAACCTCAATAGTCAAATGGCTTTCATTAGCTCAGCCCTTAAGCTCAGTAGCCCATTTGAGAAACAAAAACAAGACTAAAATCTACCTGTTTAACTAGATGGTCTTAAATTTTCTGGCATCCAGCTGGTTATCTTAAACAGACTTCTAAATTTTCTTCTAGGCTTATCTATGTATTTCTTCACAAAATCCTCTGGTAAAGTTCCATGCCATTTTTTTTAAAAAAAGAAACCGTTCTCTGCATCTTCTTGAAAAGGTTTGCATACTTTGCTTTACAATGTAAATTTGTTACCTTGCTTTCTTTAAAACAGGGTGAAGCCTCACTGATAAGCTCTAACTTTCTTTAGAAACACAATCTAAACCTAACTGTCCTTTCATACTAGTAAACAAAACCTATAAGATCCTTATTTGTTCTTGTTTCTTCTGTCTGTATATATATGTATGTAAGCTGTATGTTATGTCTACATGTTCATGTCTGTATGTGTGTTTGTATTGTCTGCATGGTACCAAATTGACTTATGATTAATGCATGCTCATTAAATGAATAAGTATACTTTTCAAGTTCACATGCCTTTAATTTTCTAAATTGTTGATAAAATAGATGTGTTTTCAAAATTTGATTTAAACCTTTTGCCTAAATTTGTTTTTTGGTCAACACATTTTGTGGTATGTTTGATACTTGTTTAATTTGCTTGAGGACTAAATGCTGTAAGAAAACTGGTTTCTGGGCTTCTCCCAAAGCCCTACGCATGCCTTGTTGTTAGCTTGTGTTTAGTTTTAAGCCTCTAAATTCTGGACACTAAACAGAGAGCCATGGTGAGATCAGAGGACATAATATGTCCACAGCACATGGGCCACCAGCTGCAGGACAAAACCCAATAAGGTCACCTCCTTATCTCAGCTCTGCCTCCTGGCCACACTGGGAGAAACAATATCTTTTAGACTTTATCTTTGTGAATGCTGCCCTCTGCCTCTCTGGATTCCACTTGGCCCTAAATGCCACGTGGATACTTGGGACTCAGGATGGCTAGTGAAAGGGGACCTATGCACAATATCTCACAGGCCCTAGTTAACATCTGATAAGGGTGTAGATTTATACACTAAGTTTTTGGCTAGAAAACCATAAATATTTATTTGGTAAAAACAGCTGAGATTCAAACAGGGCTTTGTGCAATTTGCTCTGACAAATGGATGCCTATTTACTAACCTGAATGCATAAAAATGTTCTTATCAGCACACATTATTGCCTGGGTTTACTAAATAGGATTACATTTGTCTTTTCCAGAGGTTTTTTAAGTTGTGCATGATAATTTCTTGTGCTCTCTCCCTTTGAAATCCTTTGTCACTTTGGTTTTATTTTTTATAGTAACTTGTGATCTTATTCAACTAAGTGTTTTAAGCCTTTGTTATTTGACAAACTTTCCAAAACCAAATTCTGAAAGCTCAACCTTTTGACTTAAATTAACTTTGATGAGTTACAAGGGCCCTGGAGATTCTCAAAGGATTTATAACAGATGTATCAAAACTAATTGGCTTATTCGATAAATTAGTCTATATGGGAAAGCATTGTCAGTACTGATTGTTATAAATACGTGTTCCCAAATCTTGTAAGGTTCTTGGAAATCTGTGTCTAGATATAAATGCTACTGGTCATAATCTTGATTCAATTATAATTTTAAAATGTTATGTCTTCAAATATTTCATGAAAAAAACTCTGATAAGTACAGTTTTCTGACAAACTTTGAGTTCATACCTTTAAACTAAATTTACAAAATTCTAATGAAGAGACTGATGGGTTTATAAAATTACTCACCAAGGTCAAAACAACAAAAGTTAATTAATGAACTGATTAAAAATAGTTATGGGTTTTTACAATTTCCTTATTTTAAAATACTGCTGGTTTTGTTTTCCAGATTTAAGAAAACTCTCTTTCTTAAGCTCTCTATAACTGACAACAGTTTGGTAAAATATCATTTAGAACAGAAATTAAAGCATTTGTTTTCTCTTTATTTGATCCCTCCAAATTTAATAACTTTAAGTATCTTTATGATTATTATGACAGTGTGCCTACTTTCATAACTTCAATAAAAATTAACTCTCTCTCTTTATAACAGGACATAATTTAAAACTTTGGTTATAACATAGCATGTCTCTTTTAAATTGCTGACCCCTCTTCATGTTGCCATAATTTGGCCTAACTGCTGTTTCGTCTTGCTGCTTCATCTTTCCCCCCAACGTGGGACATGACAACCTGGGAATCAGCCTTCCCAGCACTGAGGGATCTATACAAAGAAAAGTAAAAACTTTTCAATCAAAATATTGATCAACAATGCTTTTATGAGGAGTGCTTTTATCGTAAAGGGGGAAATAATATCTTGTCTACAAAAGCAGTTCTCTAAATTTTCTCAGCCTTAACAAGGTTGTTTGTAACTTGGATGAGACATCCTGTTCTTAAACAAAAGATTTATAATTGATAAAAAAAATTTTACAAAGACTAGATGTTTTAGAAACAGTAGTGTCCTGGACGGGTGAACACTAACAAACTCTATGGACTCAAAATCAACTATTATATGGAACAGAACCCCATTCTGGAGTTTCAACAACTGGTAATTATGCCCCAATTCACAGCACCAGGAATGATGCCGATGCAACCGCCCGGAGAGATGATAACATCATCAGTCCCCACCTGGAATAAATTAAAAGGACTTGCCATGCTAAATGATACTAACTTTGCTTTAACAAAATGCTTTTGTCTTAACTGTGAAACTTGATCCATAGCTCTTGCTTTTTCTTTTAGTTAAATAAATAAAACAGGGGAGATGTAGAGTATACCAACATTTATAAAGCAAATGTATTTCACAGGGCCTAGTTTCCAAAGCCCTGTAGTTTCAGGTATAACCTAACTTTTAAAAATTACACATAGAAATGTTAAGCTTGCAAAAGACAGGAAACTTTCCACAGGCTAAAGTCTCTGTTGTAGATAAGAATTGTAACACAGCAAAATTGCTGGCTTCAAGGACAAATGACCGTGGTGCAATTAAACCTAATGACTGTTGCCATGACAATTATCTTACCGTTCTTTTTGTAACCATCTGTGTTCCTTTTCTGTAATTTTCTGGCCTGGAGAATAAATACTGAGAGAGGACCCCAGTTCAGTTGTTAATTTTCCAAGGAATCCCTCTCTCTTGAGGGTTCATGGAAATTAACCCCTTTGGGGCTTCTCACTGCTCAGAAGAAATGGGCTTTGAGTAATCCTTTTTGCATCTCTGTCACCCTGGGGGAGAGGTGACACAGCACAATATTATAATGGTAGATATGTGTCATTATAAATTTGTCCAAATTCATAGAGGGTAAAACACCGAGTGAACCCTAATGTAAACTGTGGACTTTGAGTGATAATGATGTGTCAGTGTAGGTTCATCAGTTACAACAAATGTACCACTCTGGTGTGGGATGTTGATAATTGGGGAGGACATGCATATATGGGGACAAGAGGTCTGTGGGAAATCTCTGTCCCTTCTGTTCAATTTTACTGACAGCCTAAAATTATTCTAAAAAACAGTTTATTAAAAAGAAGAAAAAGAAGATAGGCCTCAAATCAATATCCACCTTAAGAAACTAGAAAAAGAAGGACAAACCAAACCCAAAGCAACCAGAATAACAAAGGTTGGAGTAGATATGAACAAAATAGAGAATAGAAAAACAGTAGAGAGAATCAGTGAAAATAAAGTTGTTTGAGCCATGTTCATAGTAGCATTATTCACAATAGCTGAAAGGTAGAAGCAATCTTAATGTCTATTGATGGAAGAATGGATAAACAAAACATGATATACACATACAATAGAACATTATTCACCCTTAAAACATTCTGACACATGCTACAATGTGGCTGAACCTTGAAGACATTATGCTAAGTGAAATAAGCCAGTCACAAAAGGACAATTATTGTATGATTCCACTCATAGGAGGTACCCAGAGTCATCAAATTCATAGGGACAAAAAGTAAAATGGTGGTTGCCAGGGTCTAGGAAAAGAAGGGAAACGGGAAGTTGGTGCTTAATGGGCAAGTATCAGTTTTGGAAAATGAAAAAGTTCAGCAGATGGATGGTGATGATGGTTGCACAACCACCTGAATGTACTTGATGGCACAGACCTGTACACTTAAAAGTAGTTAAAATGGTAATTTTTATGTTTTATCTATTTTACCACAATAAAAAAAAAAAGAACAAAATTTGGTTGTTTGAAACAATCAACAAAATTAACAACCCTTTATCCAGACTGATTAAGAAAACAAGAAATGATGGTGGGTACATTAGTACTGGCTTTATGGAAATAAAAGGGTTATAAGAGAATATTATGAACAATTGTTCCCCAGAAAAATAGATAACTCACATGGAATTCCTGGAAACATACAAATTACCAAAACCAACTTAAGAAGAAACAGAAAAATCTAAACAGATCTATAATAAGCAAAGATATTAAATCAACAATCAAAAAACCTCTATCAAAGAAAAGCCTAGGACCAGATGGCTTCACTGGAAAATTCTACCAAACATTTAAAAAAAAATTAACACCAATCCTTCTCAAGCTGTTCCATGAAGCCAGTATTACCCTGATAAGAAAGCCAGACAAAGAAATCACAAAAAAGGAAAACTGCAGACTAATATTTCTTTAAATATTATAAATATAAATAATATAATGCAAAATATAAATATAAATGCAAAAATCCTCAGCAAAATATTAGCAAATAGAATCCAGCAACATGTTAAAAGGATTATATGACATGAACAAGTTATCTCAGGGTTGCAAGGGTGGTTCAACATACAAAAATCAATACAATACATATCATATTCATAGAATGAAGGGGAAAAAAATCCATCTCAGTTGATGCAGAAGAAGCATTTGACAAAATCCAACACCTTTTTTATGATTAAAAACACTCAACAAAGTAGGAATATAAGGGAACCTCCTCAACCCAATCAAGGGCATTTTTTAAAAAGCCCACAGCTAACACCTTACTTAAGGGTGAAATACTAAAAACTTTCCTCCTGAGGTTAGGAACGAGACAGGAATGTCTGCTGTCACCACTTACAGTCAACACTGAAGTTCTAGCATGAGCAATTAGGTAAGAAAAAGAAATAAAAGGCAGAATGGTTTGGGGGTTTTTTTTGGGAAGCTGATAAAAATGTTCTAGAATTAGATGATGGTGATGGTTGCACAATATTGTGAATGTACTAAAAACGACTGAATACTACTCTTTAAAATGGTTAAAATGGTGAATTTTATGTTATATGAATTTATCTCAATTAGATAAACTAAAAACTTCTAGAGACACACGCCCTGAAATTCCTCAGAAACTCATTCTGCATTTCAATTATCATTGCTATTATGAAAATCTTAGGTTAAACCTAAAACTTGAATGTTGCATCTGTAGTCTATTTTCTTTCTTCAAAAAATGTAGATTTATTTAATAGTACATTTTCTATGTATATTTCATATGTTATGTATATGTATGTGTATATATGTACATACATATAGAGAGAGAGGGAGAGACAGAAATAGAGAGACAGAGAGAGAGTTTGGGTGGCTAACACATTATGATTTATAATGATTATATTAACTTTTTACTACTACAAAGCAAGAAATTGGTTCAAAATGGAAGACTAAGCACATGTTCAGCTGGCCAAATTCTAAGAAGTAAGTTCTTTTTTCAAAAATTTATAACGTGCCTGGAAGACACAGCAGGAATGGTCTTGGTGGATCAGAAATTAATAGCTCCTAAAAATCCAAAGGCAGATATGACTAGATTGGATGATGAATATACAAGAGATGGCTGCTGAAAAGTTAGAACAGCATTATATTCCCATATAGAGTGTATCCCAGAAATTAAAAGATATAACAACATTAACATTATTCTCATTACAAATATAAAAAGAAAGGAGTCAAAACCAGACGATATTGCTTCATATCCCTGCTACTTTTCAACACTGCAAAGGAGGTCCTAAGCAATGTAATAAAATGGGGGTAAAAAAGGTGAAAATGGAGATGAATGTAAATAAAACTGTCTATATTCCCAGATGATAATAGTCTATCTGAAAAACCCGAGATAATCAACTGACAAACTGTTAAAACCAAGCACAGCATTTAAAATGTGGTCAGATACAATAACATCATACAAAAAAACTATAGCTTTCTACAGCACCAGCAATATATCAATCAGAATTATGCCACTTGTATAATTTCTTTTTTCAATTAAAAAATTTAAGATATGGTTAAAACTCCTTGTGTACCTCTTTCCCATTTCATTAAATTCTCTCCACCTACTTACATAACTGCTACCTCACATTTGGAGTTTTCATTCCCGTGCATACTTTTTACGTTACTCTGTGTGTGTGTGTGTCCTTAAAATATATATATTACTGAAATTATTTCAAAACAAAAAGTAAAGTATATATTTTATTTAGCACCTTGAAAAACTGTATATAGAAATGGTATTAGATTATATATATATATATCATTCTGCAACTTCATTTACCCATTAATATCGCTTGACTTATCCAAGTCAATATCTACACATGTATATAGCACACTTTCTCATTATCTGGAATCAGTATAAATGTATTCTTTTTTGAAATATATTGTTTCTCTCATTTCCAGAAGTATATATGGTAAGTAAAAAATGCATCTCAAAGGAGACATAGGTTAAAGACAAATATCACAATGAAAGTACAAAGTAGTCTGGAAAAAATTGGAAATAAACACAATGTTCATCAATGGGGAAAAGGTTCAATAAACTATAGTAGTACATCTATAATATGGAAAATACTTTTACAACAGTATTTAAAAAGAATTTAGAAGATCTATATGTACATGGAAAGATTTCCAAGACTTAAAAGAAAATATAAAAGAACATGATCCCTTTCAAGTTAAAAATTTTAATTGTGTATTTTTAATCAGACATATATAAATGTATGTTAGAAGAACAGTTGGAAAACTGATACCATTGGGTGCCTTTGAGTAAGTGAATGGGTTTGAGGGAGATGAAAGGAGACACTTTTGCTGTCTCATTAGATTTTTTTTAAATGAAAATATGTTCTTGTGTTGTATTTTTTTAGTAGATAACTTGATGATACATAGATAGACAAATGCCAGACAAAATAAAAGTGGTCACGAAGAATGGACAAAGGACCAACTCCCAGGATGTACCATCCAGTAAGAGTTGACCACATTATAAGCTTTTTAAATGGTCGTAATTGGCATCCTTATGAGCTAAGACAGTTGCTGAAGTTTCCATTTTTTTTATACTTTTCTTTATATTTGTCTAATTAGAATACAAGAAAGCAAGACAGATAGTTGTAATAAACATACTTACTGACAGATCTCAAAGTTTTTGGTCGGAGAAGACAACCATGAAAATTCAAACTCAGCACATTTAGGCGCCACCTTTGCAAAGTAGACACTACATATTTATCTGTAAGCACATTTTTCGCTGTGGAAAAATCAATCTAAAAAGGATAAACAAAAGATATTAAGAAGTTTCAGGTAAAAATTTTAAATATTTTAAAAGCTCTTTATCACATCATTTTCAAATAGAAAAAAAAAAGACTGAAATGTTAGAGTGGTCTATTTAGTAGGAAAAATTAGTCTAAAAAGGATAAATAAAAGACATTAAAAAATAAAAAGATGTTTCATATAAAAATTTTAAATATGTTATAAGCTCTTATCACATCATTTCCAATAGAAAAAAAAAAGACTGGCATGTTAGAGTGTTCTAGTTAGTAGGTTTACAAATTTCATTATAAAATAAGGAACACACACACATACACATATTTCTATTTGTTTCCAAAAATGTCAGCACCACACTCAGCCAGTGAGCTAACCGGCCATCCGTTGTTTCCAAAAATGATTTAAGTCGGCTGATAAAAAATATAGCACACTTAAGACAAAAAATGTAAATGCAAAATGGCTTCTTAACATATGAGATAATGTGCAGTCTCTCTTGTGAGATATCAGATATCAAAAAGTATAGAGAGCTAAGAAAATTTTGGAGCAAAACTTCATACCATAACTTCATACACTTTTGTGACCAGAAATTAATCCAAACTTTACTGTAACAATTCTACTTCTAGGAATTTATCTTGCAGATATAATCATAGATGTGTCCAAAAAAAAGAGAGAGAGAAATATGATATTCACTACAGGATTTTAATAGGAAAGATAGGAAAGAACCCAAATACCCTTCAGTAGTTCAGGAGGAGACTGCTTAAGTAAATTGAGGGACTTCCATACAACACAACACCGGACAGAAGCTGAATTCATGGCAAAAACAAAAACAAAACAAACCCCCACACAACTCCAAAAGAGGAAAACTAAAGCAAAACAGACCAAATATGCTGCTGTCTGATTGGCTGATTCAATTCAGGGACGAAATGCACAACATCTAGAGGAGTTAATTAACTCGAATCTTTCACGAATATTTCTCCTCAATGCCAAGCTTTTTATGAGAGCTGGTCTCAGAGTTCAAGATTATGTTATTTTAAAAGAACCTGGAGAGCAGAACTTCTATGCTGCCAGTTAGGGGAAAAGCAAATAACAGACCTGGCATTCACTTATAAAGATTTAGTAACTAAGAGCATACACTGTGTAGTTAGGCGGATCAGAGTCTGAATTCCATCCCAGCCACTTAACAACCCGGGCATTTACTTAACTAAGCCTTAGTTTTTTCATCTGTAAAATGGGAAAAGTAACAGTGCCTAACACAGGAGGACGCAGGGATAAATAGAGAAAATGCAAGTGCAGTGCTTAGTTCAGCATCTGGCGAACAGGCAGCACTCAAAAACATTAGCTACTGTTATTAGTTCAAAAAACATAACAAAGCAGCACAAAATATAGAGTAAAGAAATTTTAAAAATCAAGTTTGGAATAGGACTAAAATACACAACACATAAACAAAGCCTGTTGGATGTTCCTAATGCCTTTGCATGTGTGCAGACACACATACACTCTGGCATTTTCTAGTTTGGACTCCTAAGCTGACATTTCTGTACTATGGTTGCCCTAATACTACTTTTATACTATTTTTGTAACTTGAAACATGGTTGTGTTTCTCATTCCACATAGACATTGGGGAGAGGACTCAGCCAACAATAAAAAGCAAACATATACTGTCCCCCAGTGACTTTTATTATCGGTGTCTTGGGTGATGCTTTAATCTCAGCAGCTATGGTCATTTACGCCATCAATCAACGTTCGGTGGCAACATTGTCTCTGCTGTATGAAGTCCAGTCAACAGCTGACTTCACCAACCCCTCCTTATCGGTAATGATTGGAGGACTGATGATATCACGTGTTCACTGACCTGTGAATAGGTGGACTGGAGCCATTCTGCAGAAACTAAAACTCGCTCAAAGAAACTAAGAGGAGCTGACAAGGTGCCAGGGACTCTAGCTCCGTAAGTCAATTAAATATCTTTCCATCCCATCAGAGCACCATCCTATTATCCTACTCTCATTCGCTACACTAACAGCAAGAAAAGAATTGATTCCATCTAACTGAACCCATCTTAGCTAACAAATTAGGTAATCCTGCCTTAAGTATATTTTTAGTTTAAGGCAGTGATTCTCAGACTTTAGCCTGCATCAGAATCATCTGTACAGATTGTTAAAAACAGGTTACTAATTTGCTACCCGCAAAGCTTCTGACTCAGCAGGTCTGGTGTGAAGCCTGACAGTTTGCATTTCCAACAAGTTCCCGGAGTGCTGATGCTGCTGGTCCCAAACCATGCTTTGAGAACCACTGGTTTAAAGTAATAAATCTTTTATTTATTTGATAGATGTTTGGGAATGTTACTTTTTCCTCTGGAAAACCCATAAAGAAGTAAAAAAAAAAAGGAATCTAAATGGTCTGGAGGAGAAAGAATATGTACAATAGTACGATCAGGACAGATCCTGCAGAAGCCTGGCAGGAGTTAAAAAAAAGCCAGCACTTCTGCTTGGAGACCTTACTGGGTAAAGACGTAGCAAATATGAGCATATGGCAGTGAACAACAGAGCCATGATAGGAAATTAGGTTTGTTCTCAGTAAATTCCTTTCCACAATTGTATGCTGCCCTGCATCTTATTTCTGCCTTTATGAGGGTACTTCAAAAAGTCTTTGGAAAAATGGAATTAAAATAATAGGAATCCTTCTATGAATTTTTTGAAGACCCCTTATATTTGTGAATGTTCAAGTGTGGCACAATTATACCAAACCTTTTAGCCCGAAGAATAGCTTTGTTCAGAATGCAATGAGAAATAGGATGTACACAAACTTGACTTTTAGCTGAAAATATTATCAATATTATGATATCAATGTTATTTTTATCAATCAGCCCTGGCTACTCAGAGCTCATGTAAAGCCCTGCTCTCATCAATTTTATATACCATCAGCCAGGTAAACTAAGGTCATCCTTTATATTTGGAGAACTACCCCCTCCTAATTATGCATTATGAAAAGGCCATTAAAAACCACATACTCTGAACTGTCTTTCCCACAGTCAAGGACTTAACACATAGCCTGTGCCCATGAAAAGGAAACAGGCACACATTAATAATGAAACCAGGATAGGGTACAAACTACTCAAGACAATGGGGCTTTGTTTCAATCCAAAAATAATATTCCACTTATAGCTACCATTTAAATTTTAAATACTAATAATAGACTTGAAATAGCATTATTACCTTTATTTCTCCCTCCAGGATTGTGCCTGGACAAAAGAAAAACAAATGTACTTGTTGCTAGTGGTTACAGACAGGGTAGCAAGGAAGAAGGTGGTCCCTACTACAGTTGGCTCTACAGAAGTCCATTATTTTTTAAGAACTAGAATAAAGACATAGTTCAGTTAGCATCTACTTACAGCATTCCACAATAAGCTTATTTGTGTCATCGACATCCAGGCATGACTAACTTGACTACATACTATCACATCTCTTAAAGTGAGGTAGGAGAAAACCTAAACACAAGGAAAAGAAATACACAATTTTGAAAACTATGAAAACTTTGATGTAACTCTTCTGTGTGTGTGTGTGTGTGTGTGTGTGTGTGTGTGTGTGTGTGTGTGTGTTAGTAATGGTAACGTAATTCATACATATTGTCATAGCAGGAGTTTAAAAGCTATAATTTTATCTGGAAATATGAATTTTATCTAATTTGAACTTATCTGCTGATGACTTTCTTGTAATGTGATCCTTTTAATTGATCGTTGCAGAAGAATGGAGAAAAATAAGTACATTTGTTTTATTTTCTGAATGAAGATGGAACTCTGCTAGAAAACTAGTGACTTCCCTAAATAGTAGCTGATATATAGAAGGTGTTCAATAATTGTTTGCTGAACTGAACTGGATTTCTTTCTAGAATTATGGGATTCTTGGGAAAGATCATTAAGCCCACCTTGGCTTCTATTTCTGGAAAAATGGTAGACTAGAAAATCAGGAAACCCTTTTGATACAAATATCAGTAAATGCTAAAACAAACACTTTTTAAAAAACATAACTCAGTTTTCAAGAAAGTAAAGGAAATCTCCAGGGCCCCAATCCTTGTAATCTCAGACTGGTAATAAGGTGTTCATGCTATAGTTGCTTGGGATGCAGGAGCAGTAAGGATAGTTGCTGCTTTTCATAACAGGTTCAGATTTTACTGTACATGCAGGGACAGAAGAAAGTCACCAGGCTTGTACAAAGCTGGTAGTTGTAACTAGGTCAGAGAAAGACAGAGAGAGAGAGAAGAGATCTAGGATTATAAAAGAGAGAGCCAGGAAAAAAATTACCTATTGGCAAAAGAAAAACTAAGGTACTAGCTTGAGATGAAAAAACAAAACAAAACAAAAAAAACTCCCAAAGAATCTGTAACCAAAGACCAGCTCTCATGTGTGTTAGAATTTTAATTTTAATTATTTGTGGAATCCAATTTAAATTTATTACTTTTGTGACTGGATTTGATATATTAATATGCAAAGAGATTCTAAGATGGTAATAACTCTGAGACATCTGGCAGAAATAAATACCTTTCTCTCTAAAAAGACACATGCTCAAGGCAGGCCTTACAGGATTCCCAAAGATTAAGCCTCAACAAAATGGGCTCCCAATCAAAAACTGAAAAACATGTAAGAAAAATAAATCCAATAAGAATCAGCAAAAATAAAAACAATAACTTTATTAATAAAATTGTCAGATAATGATTATAAAAACTTTAAAGCAATGAGAAACAAAAATAAAAATAAAACTCTTGAGAAAGATGTTGTCAAAAGAGGACTGTGTAGATTTGTGAAAGGACCAAAACAAATTCATGGGAATTAAAAATATAATTATTGAAATTAAAAGTTTAATAGATGAGTTAAATAGCAGATGAAACAGCTGAAAAGAGAATCAGCAAACTGGAATATGTATCTGAAGAAATTACAGAGGACAAGGTGTAGAGAAGATAAAGAGATGAAAAATATAAAGTTAAGAGACACATTACATAACATGAAAAGGTCCAACATACATCTCTATAGACTTTCCAATAGGGAATGGAGAGAATAGAATCAAAGCGAAATTCAAAAATACCACAGATTAAAATGTTCCAGAACTGATGAACGGCAACAATTCTCAGATTCAAGAAGCATGAGACATTCCAAGCAGGAAAATGAAAATACCAACAGCATTACAGTAAAACTGCAAAAGGCCAGAAGCAAAGGAAAATCTTAAATTCAACCAGAGACAGATTACCTACCAAAAAAAAGTCATTTAGACAGCAACAACATAAAGCAGAAGTCAGCAGAAAATAACTATCAATGTCAGATACTATATACAAGTAAATTACAACTCAAGAATGAGTATTAAGTAAAGACACTTTAAGACAAAGATTGAGTTTGCTTCCAACAGATTCTTCACAAAGGATCTTCTAAAGAACACTGAAATCAGAAGAAAGGAGTGACATGTAAATAATAATGATTGGCACAGAATCTAATAATTATGCAGGGAAAGCTACTAACTTTATAACAAAAGAGTATAATGATGATGACTAATGTGGGGGATACAAAAAGAAGGTGGAACAAAAACAGTAGATAATAATAATACTCTAAGACTTAAGAGAATAATCAGAGTTAAAATGTTCTAAATTCCAGTTATAATTCAGGAAGAAAATACAGATATTAACTTACTTTAGGTAAGTTTACGTTAGGTTTTACCTAAAAAGGTTAACCTTACTTTAGGTTTTATTAACAAATTCACATGTTAAAAATATTTGAGTGACCAGTGAAATAGTAGAAACAGAATGTATATCTTCTAAAACATGAAAATAGGAAAAAGAGGGTAGATTTAAAAATTCAATAAATAGATCCAGCATTCGATCTCTGCACTAGCCAACTGCCAAAAGAGCCAAAAACGATTAAAAATTAAAATTTGAGTGAGAAATAAAAATAAAAATACTCAATAAGTAAAGGCAGATAAGGAGGAAAAAGAAGCATATAAAAGGAGAATAAATAGTATATAGTTAAATGAGAAAAACAAATCCAAGTATGTCAACAGTCACAATAAATTAAACAAATTTCACTGATCAGAAGACAAAATTATCCTTAATAATGCTTTTTGCTTTAATGTTTTCTCCTGATATTAACATAACTATCAGCTTTCTTTTTTAGTTTTATTTTTAAATGACAAATAATAATTGTATATATTTATGGGGTACGACATCACATTTTGTATGTTTACAATGTGGAATAATTACATCAGGCTAATTAACAAATCCATCACCTGACATACCATTTTTTGTGGAGAAAACTTTTAAAATCTACTCTGCCAAGCACAAAAAGATAAATGCCGCATGATCTCACTTATATTTGAAATCTAAAAAAGTCAAACTCAAAGAAATGAGAGTAAAATGATAGTTATCAGCTTTTCATTCATTTGTGTTCATTTTGTTTAGTTTTGTATTTTAGGTGGATTTTTAAAGCTTATCTGATAAAGAGGGTAACTACATAATAATTAAAGGAAACAATTCAAACAATTCACAAGAGATATATAACAATCCTAAATATGTAAGCATCTAATAACATAGCCACAAAGTTATAAGGAGAAATCGGCAAATCCACAATCATGATGAAAGATAATATCAAAACTATCTTAATAGTTAATACATCAATGTGAGGAAATCTTTCTTTTCTCAGTACTCCTCTAAAGAGCCCTATGACTCTAGGGACATGGAAATCTATATAATATAAAGACAGAGAATGTTTAGCGTTCACTTATTCCTAGAAACATTTTACTTTCCACAAACCATCAAGATTAGATCTGCAGCCATGTGTCTAGTTAATTGCCCTGATACAAAATAACAAAATATCTCTTCTCTCCAAGAAGGTCAAATGATTACAGCCTGGACCAGTAAGTTCCCAAGGTGCCCAGAAGATCCCTAGTAATTGACATTTCAAGGAGAAGTCAACCCTAGAACTTTGGAGACATCTTTAGGTCATAAAAGCTGGAGATATTAGGGCTTTTCTGGTCCTCAGAGAGGTGTATTACAAGGAGTTCTGCCTCATTGGGTCAACCTACGTAATCCAGGATAATTTCCACATCTCAAGGTCCTTAACTTAATCACATCTGAAAAGACTTTTTTGTAATGTAGAGTAACATATTCACAGATTCTGAGGATTATGACATGGACATCTTTGGACCATTAAGGTTCTGTCTACCATACTATCTAAGGGAATGGTAAATACTAAATTTGAGAGAGCAGTTACTTCTTAGAGAGGAAAGAGAATGCAATCAAGGAGGCTTTAATTTTATTTATTATGCTTTATTTCTTAACTGGGTGGTGAGTACCCAGATGTTCATTATATTATATTTTTGGCATGCCTGAAATATTTTATTCCAATAACCTCACTTTGAATAAAATACCTAGAAATAAATTTAAGGAGGTTAAATACTACAAAACATTGCCAAAAGAAATTAAAGACCTGAATGAATGGAAAGACATCTCATGTTTATGAATTGAAGGACATAATAATAATAACAATACAAGGAATCAAATCAGAATTTTAAATCTGCCCATAAACAAATACCAAACAAACTCAGGTCCAGAGAGTTTTACAAGACTATTTGATAAGTGAAAGAATCTACTCTGACTAGTTTAGCTACATTACACTGCCTTGGGAGATCTGAGATAAGTCAGTAATCACATCTACCTGTCCTAGAAAATGTTAACATAAGACCATTTTTCTTAGTAGCAGTCGTAATGGTGCTAGAAAGCCATAAAATAACCTAGAATACTTCCTATTACCCTTATCCTAGATCCCTGCATGTAGGATGTAATGTAGTAACAATTCCAAATCTATATGTCATGTACAACCAATAGAAAGCCTGATGAAGTAATGGGGGGGCTGTCTTTCTCTCTCTCCTTTGACCCTCCTCCCTTCTTGTGATTTTAAAATGTTCAGCTCTGCTGGCCCTCTTCAGAACACATTTTCAGGGCTATTGATTTGTGTGTCTCCCCAGTTGCAATCATCATATTGGCTCAGTAAATTCTTGCTATATGTATTTGGTCTCAGTTTCTTTTTAGGTCAACATATTCTATCAAATATCCAAGGAATAGATAATATAACAATAAGAATGCAAAGATGTCACTACTTCCCAAAGTGTGTTCTATAGATTCAATGCAATCCCTATCGAAATTTCAGTGGCTCTTTTTGCAGAAATAGAAAGGCTAACCCTCAAATTCATATGGAATTGCAAGGAGTCCCAAATAGTCAAAACAATTTTGAAAAAGAACCAAGTCAGAGGGCTCACATTTCCCAACTTCAAAACTTAGTACAAAGCTACAGTAATCAAAACTTTAAGGTACATGATAGACATATAGAACAATGAAGTAGAATTTAGAGTCCAGAAATAAACCTATACATGTATGGCCAACTGATTTTCAACAGGGTGCAAAAACTATTCAATGGGGGAAAGAACAGTCTCTTCAACAAATAGTGTTGGGCCAACTGAATATCCAAAAGTAAAAGAATTAATTTAGACCCCCTATCTCACACCAAATGAAAAAATTAACTTAAATGGATCAGTGATCTAAATATAAGAGCTAAAACCATAAAACTCTTAGAAGAAAGTGTAGGCATAAATCTTCATGACCTTGGGTTTAGCAAAGATTTCTTAGATATGACACCAAAAGCAAAGGGAAAAAATTAGATTACATCAAAATGAAAAATTTTTGTGCATCAAAAGGACATTGTAAGGAAAGCAAAAGCTTTACTTTTTGTCTATATGTACTGCAGAGGGAAAGAAATGTGCCACCAATTAAGTCAGTCATTGAAATGGTAAAAAAAAAAAAAAAAAAAAAAAAGCCTTGGAGAGCTATTACAGTGGATAACATGGCCTGGAAACTGTATTTGTAGTTGTGTACCTGTACTGTATTTTTAGGTAAAAGCAACCTAGAAAAGTGAAGTGACAGCACAGAAAAAGCAGTAAAACTGGAGGGCCAAATTTCTGAGTGTGCAGGAGATAGAACAAATGATTTATTTAAGAGTTGCACGAGAACAACTTAGAGAATGAGTGAGACAGGAAGCAAAAACCTCAGGGCAGCAAACTGGAATGCAAGTAGTTGAGACACAAAGTCCCCAAAGAGAGTGCCTCCAAGTCCCCTCAACACATAGGCAGTGGACAGAAGAACTAAGAGCACAGCTGCTCATGGTAGACGTGGCCTTTATTCCAAAGTCACCTGCACTTCTTGGAAGGTTACTATACTAGTTTCCTGGGGCTGCCATAACAAATTACCATAAACTTGGTGGCTTAAACAAACAGAAATTTATTCTCTCAGTTCTTGAAACTAGAAGTCTGAAATAGAGGTGCTGGGAGGGCAGTGCCCCTTCTGAAGGCCTTGGGGGAGGATCCTTCCTTGCCTCTTCCTAGCTGCCAGTGGCTGCTGGCAATCCTTGGCATTCCTTGGCTTGTAGCTACATCACTCTAGTTTTTGCCTCTGTCATCACGTGGACTTCCTCCCTCCTGTGTGCATCTTTGTGTCTGTCACTCTGCTTTCTCTTATAAAGACACCAGTCATTGGATTTAGGGCACATTCTAATCCACTATGATCTCATCTTAACTAAGTACTTCTGCAAAACTCCTATTTCCAAATACAGTCACATTCTGAAGCTCTGGGTGGACATGAATGGGGGGGGTGGGGGGGAATACTATTCAACTCACCACAATTACCTAACTTCTCATCTGCAAAATGAGGGTCTTTGATGAGATAATCTCTAAAGTCTTCTTCCATACCTAAAATTTCAATTACTTTTGTGATTCATAGCCAGATAGTTAAAACTAGACTACCAATTATATTGCCATTGTGTGATTTTTTTAATGTTAAGTTTAAAGGGCTTATTTTTTCCATATTGTATGATTAAGTTATTCTCAGCTATTAATTCTAACAGGATATTAATTATAAAAACAACAGCAACAAAAAATCCTTATCTAAATGGATCCTACCATTGTCTTGTTGTTAAATTCTTGCACAAATGGAAACAGATTTTTATCTGTAAGGTATACGTGCATTCTTGTCTATACCATAGAGAAGACAGGGGCTGTTAGAATATAATGCCTTTTCCTACATGTGGGGAGTTACTAATTTATTCACTAGTTCACCTAACACCTACTTGTTAAGTACCTACTTTACAACACTCATACCTCATTAATTCCATAGAATATTGCCCAGAAATATTTAAAAGGCAAGTGTTCTACATTTCAATGTGGAATAAACTGTTGTAAAGAGTTTAAATGTGATTATCATAAACCTATCTGCTAGGTAATGGTGACATTGTTGTATAGTATATATTCAGAATTTTAAAACATTCATATGCAATGACATTCAGAAAATCTAAAAAATAATTCCACATGGAACGTGGGCTATTGCCAACATGGCAACTTGAGAAGAACATCAGGGCAGGGGAGTGTGGATTCCTAATTCAATTCCACAGATAATCACCACGTGGTTATTCTGTGCAAGACATGCTAACCACCCCCACAACTGACAAGATGTGGCACAGAAGAAAAAGGGGAAATTTCAAGAAAACTGTATACCACTGAAAGTCTGTATGAGTTATGAAATACAGGGCTACTCAAAAGTTTATTCAATCTATATCAGCACCTACTATGTGCCAGTGGACTTTGGACCTTCAGGAGAATGAAAAGCATCTAGAGGTCCACGAACAAATAATGAAGGGGAGAAAAGGGAATGAAAGCCCGTATCATGAGGGAAACAGAGGGATGCAGCAACGAGAACAGAAGATGAGAGAAGAACGCCTGCACCTCTGGTAGGGGAGAACAAGAAAAAAAGAATCCACAAGTTCAAGGAAGCCCGCTCTTCCCTGCAGGAGTTGTTGTGGGACCTGGTGGTATGTGGTCCCAGTTAGGGATACAGAGGCAGCTGCAAGAAAAGTCCTCCGAGAGTCTGAGACTTTTCAAGCCTCCTGCTCACTCCCCACGCCTTTTGACTCACGTGGAGAAGGGTGAAACTCTTGGAAGAGACCAGGGATGCATCTTGGAATAGGGACATGATGAACTGTTGGCAACACACTGAAGCACCAAGAGCACATCAGATATTCTCATTTTTACCTTAAATGACTGAACTAGGGTCACTGGGAGGAAATCAACAGCACACAGATTTCAGCTTTACATAAGGAAAGACCTCTAGTCCCTTCTAGCACAAAGGCTCTGTGATTTTAAGATTTTGTAATTCTCTGCTCTTTGAAACAAACAAGCTTCCCCTCAAACAAAGAATTTACAATCTTCATGGTGAGAACTAAATCTATTCTCTAACACCCTATCTATGGTGTTAGATTGGTATTGGGTGGATGTTAGATTGGTTGTGTGGAACACAGCACATGTGTTCCACACAACAGCAAGGAGGATGAAGGAAGAGCTGAAATGGAGGAAGGGTTTCTGTCCATTGACTATGCCAGGGCACTGGGTGTGTTCGAGAGGGGACTCTGACTTGGGGTGGAGGAGCCTGTTGGAAGACATGAGCTCTAAGTCCCTTCTAGCACAAAGATCTGTGATTCTAAGATTTTATAACTCTCTGCTCTCCAAGGCAAGCCAGCTCTCAAAGAAAAGAACTTCATGAGAACTAAATCTATTCTCTCCTAATACCAGCACTCCCTACTTATTTGTTAGATTGTCTGCATAGTAATACATTTCATGTGGGAGTTCTTGCTGTAAGCACAGTAGAAACCAAATGAAAATAAATCCAGACAGTATTGGCACAAAAGGAAAAAAGTTACAGTACAGATATTCTAAATTAGACCCAATTTACGCACCACATGATCATGTGACTGTGTGCACCATCAAATAACAGCAATACCTCCCTACAACTGTGTGACACTTAGTGTACAGAATATTAGCACATGGATATTGGTGAGGTCCTTCTGCAAGGACTAAATGTTGAAGTTGCTCAGTCAAGCTGAAGAACGGCTTCCCATCAGGTCAAGACATCTATCTTTCATGAGGCTTGTAAAATAAGAAAAAAGAAGACATGAGAAAAACACTCCCGCAAAGGCTGATTTTCTCTCAGCTAGGCCGGGAGCTTCCCTCTGCTACCTCTCTCTCTTCAGTGACTGAGTAGGTGGGCCTGTTAGTGAGTTCTGTAACCAGGAGACCATACCTCAAAGCTGGAAAATGGAAAAGATCCTTTTTCTTTATGGAATATAGAATATCATAAAAAATTCAAAGTTCCATGTTGGCCCATTATATATAAGGTGCCAAAGCCTATATCACAATCTTCAGGTAGGCCTGGTTCTCTGCCCAGGAACAAAAGAATGCCGGTGGGAGAACCTGGATCCCTTCCCCTTCCTAAAGCCATTAGGTGGGGCTGAGCAAAGCAGGCCATCTGCAGGGTTATGGGTCATGGGCCAGAGGAAAGTGTCAGAGCAAGGAGAATGTTCTCTGAGGAGGTCTGCCCAGTGAGAGGTGCGCGCTTCAGTGGGGGAGGTGGGCAAGCGACAGGGAGGGGCCTGGTGTGGAATGTGGGGGCCCAAACTGCGTGAGGAGACTGGTCTGGCATAGGGGACAGAGCTCTGTGTCTGATTGCCTTCAAGCTGGGACATGAGCCTTCTCTTGCCTTTGGACTCAGACTGGAACTAAACCATTGACTCTGTCTCCAACTTGCTGATTACATATCTTGGATTTCTTAGCCTTCATAATTCCATGAGCCAATTCCTTACAGTAAACACACACACACACACACACACACACATGAAGGTACTTCAAAAAGCTCATGGAAAGATTTGTATTATCTTTTACCTTCATTTTCTCACAAACATTTTGAAGCACCCTCATATATTCCTAATAATAAATATATAAGGAAGACTCACAGGCTATCATAAGGGGAAAAGAGGGAGGGAAACAAAGATATTGGAGATATTCAGAGAAACATATACAGAGAGAAATATATATATATATACACACACACATATATATATTTACTATAAAGAATATATATAGTCATGTGCCACATAATAAAGTTTCAGTCAATGAGAAACTGCATATACAACAATGGTCTCATCAGATTATAATGGAACTGAAAAATTCCTATTGCCTCTTGACATTGTAGTCACTGTGTCCTAGCACAACACATTACTCACATGGGAGCCATAGGCTATACCATATAGCTTAGGTGTGTAGTCGGCTATACCATCTAGGTTTGTGTAAGTACACTCTGTGATGTTCGCACAAAGACAAAATCACCCAATGACACATTTCTCAGAATGTATTCCCATCATTAATCCATGCCTGACTACGTGTGTGTGTGTGTGCGTGTGCGTGTGTGTGTGTGTGTATACATATCACTGGTTTTGTTTTTCTAGAGAACCCAGACTAATACAGAAACACAATTCAGAGAACCAGGAGTGGAGAATCAGGGAAGAACCAGGACAGGAGGACGGGTAATGCAGTATCTTTAAAGCTGAGGGAATAATTTACAGAAAAAAAAAAAAAAAAAAAAAGGTAGGTCCATAGTAAATGCTTAAAGTCACTGTCCTTCTGAGAATAAAAGAAGGTCCAAAAGAAAAAGTTCTTAAATATAATTTCTAATAGGGTAACATTTGTTAAATCTGATTAATGTGTATGTGCTTATTACTAATTTCTGTCCTTTTCTGGATGTTTCATCATAAGTTTTTAACTTTTTTTGTCTGAAAAACTGAATGATATCATCATTAGGTACTGTCAAATAGGTCATGACTTGAAAATATCCAATAATTATCTTTATGAGTATTGGGGAAAATATTCAAAATAGAGTATGTGTGGTGAGGATTAAATTTTATGCTGAGAGGTGTGTTATAAATAAATAGATGTATTCTATCCTAGGCAGGATTGCAGTCAAGCAGAAACAATCTGTCAGAATTTCCCAAACTTTTTTAGCCAATTTTCATTTTCTTTTACTACAAAACATTTTTTAACATTTTAAGGAACACTGCTGGAAATATTGGTCTTTATGTCCCTGGGATCCAATGTTTGAATGCTGGGCTGTAACGATCTTGGGTCAGACCCATATGGAATGTATATTCAAAAAAATGTATATTTTTTATTTTATTTTACCTTATCAATATACAATGTAGTTGATTTTCATGTCCCTTTGCCAATTCCTCCTTCCCCCTCACTTTCCCCTTCCTGCTTCCCCTCCCCCCATCAACATCATATCTGCTCACTTTCAAAACAATATTTTGACTTTTAATGGTATTTAGGAATCCTAGGTGCTATAGATGGAATGTTTATGTCCCCTCCCCCAAATTCATATGTTGAAACTTAATCCCCAATGTGAAAGTATTTGGAGGCGATGCCTTTGGGAAGGAATTAGGTCATGAGAGCAGAGCCCTCATAAATGGGGTTAATGCCCTCATAAAAGAGACCCCAGAGAGCCCCCTGTCCCTTCTGCCATGTGTGGACACAGAGAGAATATGACTGTGAACCAGGAAATGGGCCCTAACCAGACACCAAATCTGCTGGCACCTTGATCTTGGACTTCCAGCACCCAGAAGTATGAGAAATGAATTTCTGTGGCTTATAAGCCACCCAGTCTACAGTATTCTGTTATAGCAGCCCAAACAAACTAAGACAATATTGGAATATTCTTTAGAATATTGTCTTCTAGAGAGAGTATGTCTTCTTTGAGAATAAGCCTAAATTAGGGAGAAATAAAAGACAAACACAGAGTGGAAAAATAGAGAATTTATTAGTTTTTCCTTAAGATGCCATGTTCATGAGAAGAAGCTCACATTAGTTACATTTTTAGAATAACTACCATTTACCATTTTATTCATTAGAAATACTGCATTAAAAACAAGAATAACTTTTACAGAATGTCCTATTTTGGGTATGCAGAACAAGATAATTGCTAAGAACAGTCCAGGTGTTATATCAATATTTAAAATTTTAAAAGATTAAGCCTAAATAGAATGTTCAATTTAGCTATGGGTTAAGATTGTTTAATTGCTGAGTGTTTTATGTTTGCAGTTTCATTTCTAATGGGATGCAGTTAAATTGCCCTCTAAGTGTTTGGAAGTGAAGGTGTTGTTATATTTTTTGACATTAGATGTTCTGCAAAAAAGGCATGGTTAGTTTAGACAAGGAACAAAATACTTTGACCTCAAACTGGTAAAAGTTACATTTTAATATGGTATGAAAAGAATGACTTCATTAAACAACTGAGGTTTAGTCTTGGACAAATTTGCCTCCAAATAAATGGGTGTTTGCAGAATTTTGCCACGTATATATCCTAAAAGAATTTGTCAGCAAAACTGAAAGAAATCATCATTAAATACTGTTGAGTAAGCTGTGATTGAAAAATACCCAATAATTATCTTTATGAGCATTTGGGAAAATGTTCAAAATAGAGTTTGTGTGGTGATAGTTAAATTTTATGCTGAGAAGAGTACTATAAATAAATAAATGCATTCTAGTCTAGGCAGGATTGCAATCAGGCAGGAACAATCTATCATTCTAGAATGGAGTAATGTTTCTGTTGGAATTGTGTAGGGAAACAAATCCTAAATGTAGAAAACTAGAGTATAAATCCCAGTTCTGGGTATGTGTGTTATAGACTGAATGGTGTTGTTCATCCCCAGATCCCTATGGATGGTATTAGCAGGTGGGACCTTTGGGAGGTAATTAGCTTTAGATGATATCATGAGGCTGGGACCCCCATGATGGGATTAGTGCCCTTATAAGAAGAAGAAGAGACCTCAGAGTTTCCTCTGTGTGTCATGTGAGCACACAGTGAGAAGGTGGCCATTTGCAAGCCAGGAAGAGGGACCTCATCAGGAACCTAATCTTCTAGCACCTTGATTTTAAACTTAGCCTCCAGAACTGTGAGAAAAATGTCTATTGGTTAAGCCTCCCAGTCTTCGGTATTTTGTTACAGCAATCCAAGATGACTGAGACACTGTGTAACCTACAACATGAAATTTAACCCCTCTGATTTTCAGTTTTCTGATTTGTATAATGGGCATAAAGCTGATGTGAGCAATAATGTGCAGGAATGAGTCTACCAATACACACCATGACTAAACCAATACTAAACACTAGTGGGGAGATAGTCACTGGTGCAGCAGACCCAAGAAGATTGCTCTGACATTTAAAAACACTTATGTCCAAGCTGCCTAACAGTGACCTAAATTACTACTGAATGTTCAAATACACTCACATTCTAACAGAGCTCTATTTTTAATCTCTGGGAATTGTGAAAACTGTCCCTTCTGAGATAAAAGCAGTGTTGCCAAAAAGATCTTTGGGGAATTTTCATTTCTTGTCCCTAAATTTGGCTCAGTCTGTTTGTTCTGATGACAGGGGCTGCCTTCAGGATAGGGATGGTAAGAAGGGAGTAGATTAAGTAGGTTAAGAATATGACTTGCCCTGAGGGATCTTGCAGATACCATAGACCTTGCAGGTTAAGTTCCAGAACAGTTGCCAAGCAGGGCCCATCATGGGGTTGGGAGCAGTCTACAGAAGGATTGGCAAACTACACCCCAAGAGCAAAATGTGGCCACCCCCTCCCATCTCTCTTAGTATGGGCTTCAAACTAAGAAAAGTTTTCACATTTTTTAACATGCTTTTTAAAAAAACTATTAGTCTTTTGGACAGAACAGTTGCTCAAAGAGTTGTTGACATTGCCTCTGGTTCACAAAGTCTGAAATATTTACTACCTAGTCCTTTTCAGAAAAAGCTTGTGGACCCCTGGTCTAAAGTCAGTAAGCTAGAAATACTACAGGTTAGTGAGTAAGACCCAGGAAATCAGTTGGTGAAAACAAGATATCTAGCAAGTATCTATGTGAACTCTGCTCTGGGACCAAGGGCATTTGCTCCCTGCTTTGATAATCTATTGGGCAGTAGACTGGAAAGATGTTTGCTACGTAACAGTCAGTTTCTCCTCTCCCATCTTCCTTGCTAACATAACCTTAATTTGGTTCGGGAATCCACTCCCCATGAGCTCCACGGGAGGGTTTTCCCACACCTAGCCCCACTATCTATCTAGCTATATATATATATTAAAAACCATGACTTCCCATGGATACCTAACACCCCAGGGTCCATTCTAGTGTTCTTCCTTCCCAAACTTATAAATACTTTCTAGAGCAAGAAACCTGACTCCCAACTTCCTAATATTTGTATTATTTGATCCATTCCCCCATAGGTAGCAATCTTCCGTTGCCTGGCCGCCTTTCCTGTACAAATCCCCCCTCACCCCCTTCTTTCTGACATTCCACACAAGCCAGTCCCTCATCCCATGAGTAAATTCACTCCTCACCCCACTAAGCTCCACGGCCACCCCAAGTGGGACTCCCTGCCTTATCCCCTCCCTGGGGTCCCCACTCCTGGGTTAGACCACTTTCCCATTCACTCGGGCTCTGTCCCCTATGCCAGACCAGTCTCCTCACGCAGTTTGGGCCCCCACATTCCACACCAGGCCCCTCCCTGTCGCTTGCCCACCTCCCCCACTGAAGCGCGCACCTCTCACTGGGCAGACCTCCTCAGAGAACATTCTCCTTGCTCTGACACCTTCCTCTGGCCCATGACCCATAACCCTGCAGATGCCTGCTTTGCTCAGCCCCACCTAATGGCTTTAGGAAGGGGAAGGGATCCAGGTTCTCCCACCGGCATTCTTTTGTTCCTCGGCAGAGAACCAGGCCTACCTGAAGATTGTGATATAGGCTTTGGCACCTTATATATAATGGGCCAACATGGAACTTTGAATTTTTTATGATATTCTATATTCCACCAAGAAAAAGGATCTTTTCCATTTTCCAGCTTTGAGGTATGGTCTCCTGGTTACAGAACTCACTAACAGGCCCACCTACTCAGTCGCTGAAGAGAGAGAGGTACCAGAGGGAAGCTCCCGGCCTAGCTGAGAGAAAATCAGCCTTTGCGGGAGTGTTTCCCTCATGTCTTCTTTTTTCTTATTTTACAAGCCTCAAGAAAGATAGATGTCTTGACCTGAGGGGAAGCCTTCCTTCAGCTTGACTGAGCAACTTCAACATTTAGTCCTTCCAGAAGTACCCTATGAAAGCATTTGTACACTAAGTGTCATACAATTGCTAAGGCAATATTGCTATTGTTATTTGTTGGTGCACACAGTCACATAATTCTGTGATGCATGAATTGCGTCTAATTTAGAAGATATATACTATAACAGAGCTCTTCAATGATGCTGGGGCTTATCTCACAAATTTATTTCTCACAGTGGTGGTGATAGGTATGTTTTCTGGAAACTCCCAGTGGGGTTGAGTAATTTATATGACAAATCCACTCTAACAGTCTAATCTCCCTAAGCCTTTGAATCCCTTCCTCTCAAGACAAGACAAGTTCTGCATTTCTAATTCTCTCATTGTGGTCTACCCTTTGCTCCACGTTTCAGCGAACCAACCAAATAAACTGTTAGAGCCCTTCCTAATTCTCTGAGCTATAACACTTAATGCAAAATCTCTGCTTAGTGAGCCCATGTCAATAAATTCAGCCACATCCAACTTTATGTCCCTTCACCATTATCCAACACCCTCAATATCTATTTTGAATAGAGATTTTGCATATTTCTTTTGCTGGATCATGCCATGACTATCAGTGCTCTCTTTAGTACAGGAAATAGAGTCATTAGCATCTTTAAATTTAATTACATTACAGAGACAATCCCAGAAACCCTAGAACCAATTCAGAAAATTCATCCTTAAAGTTCTGATCCTCTAGAACCACTATTGATACCAAAATCTATATTAGCCTGGGTCTACCAGAAAAATAGGACCAATAGAATATATCTCCGTCTATCTCTCTACCTGATCTAGCCATCTATATCTATCTATATGACATAGGTGTCTATCTATATTGAGAGAGAGGAGAGAGAGAGAGATTTTATTTTAAGGAATTGGTTCATGCCATTATGGAGGCTAAGAAGTCCAAGATCTTCAGCTGGCAAACTGGAGATCCAGGAGAAGTGATGGTATGGTTCCAGTTCAAATCTGAGTCCAAAGGCAGGAGAAAACAGATATCCCAGTTCAAAGATGGTTCATTTACTCTTAGGACTTATGTGATGTTTTATTTATTATAAATACCTAATCAATTTTTTTAAATGCTGTATTTTCAATAAGAAGAGAAAAAAGCCTGCATGGAGAAGGAAAGGAGATCTTTATTTATCGTGCACTTCTTGTGTGCTAAGTATTTTAATTGGAAGAAAAACTCTGTTATGTGTCAATTATTAGCTTAGTTTAAAGATGGGGGAATCTAATTCCACACCATTTTCCAGTTCTTCCTAGATTAGGGGTGCCACATAAAATACAGGATGCCCAATTAAATTTGAATTTCTGATAAAGAAAAATACATTTTTAATATAAGTATATACCACATATTGCACAGGACATACTCATATTAAACACAACAATGACAACAACTTATTTGAAGTTCTAATTTAACTGGACATCCTGTATTTTTATTTGCTAATTTTAACCTGGATTAGGGTCATGCATTGCTGGTGCTGGACCCTTCTCTCTCCTTTAGCCCTGATGACAGACCCTCACTGCCTGCCACCCAACCACCTTGATCCCTGATCACCTGCCTGTCATCAAGATCACCACATATTAGAGCTCCCATACCCACATCACTGTGCTCTACCCACCTGCAGGACTCACACCAGGTTGGAGTTCTTCCATGCTCACCACCTAGCCAGGCTGTAGCTGGCTGGCCCCCAGCACTATAGTCAAATCCTCTGGAGACCAGGCACTACCACATCCAGCTATGGAATAGTCTGCCTCTCACTCCCCCCAGAACCGGTACCACCCTGGTGGCTGTGCTCCTGACTGAGCATCCCTCTAGCATATACCACCCACATTCTATACAACACAAGATCTTATGGGAAGGTATAAACTGTGGATAGATAACTAATAAAAAAAAAATCCAGAGAGGTATGTCACAGCTCAGGGGCAGCAGAGAGAGCCTCAGAAAGAAGTAGATGGGATTTATGCTCAACATTTCTTCAACATGGATAAAACTGGTTTATCAAATCAGTGAATTCCACAGGCTGGAAGACATAGCTAACTCACTGAACACTGTAATCAGAATCAAAATCAACAAGATGAAATTGAACAGAAATAACAGAAACTGTTGTGTTTAGGTTGAGAATAGCAATGACATAAGGTAGAAGTGCTAGCCAGCAGTTTGGATAAAGACCTCAGCATTTTGGTTCAACACAAGCTCAAGAATAGGGATTATCATGTACTAGGGGAAAAACAAGACTTAGATTCAAACAAACCCTGTCTCAAATGCTGATTTCACCACTAAAATGCTAAGACCCAAGCCTCTGTCTCCTCAACATAAAATGGGTATAACACCAAACTCACTGAGTTGTGAGGATTAACATAACATGTCTGAACATTGCCTAGAACATGACAGACACTCAGGGAATGTTGTTCCACACCCCACATTCCTAGCAAAATGCCCAGCCATCAATACATCTAGTAGGAAACTTTATAGCACTGGAGGACAGTCTATTGAAAGATTAATTTTTGTTGTGTCCTCTTTACCATAAGAGGCCAGAAGAAATGGGAAGACATTAAGGTTTGTGTGCTAATATTTGAGTCCTTTAATGGCATTTACATAGCAGGGCCAGAAGCAGAAGCTGCCAACCACCAGAAGTCAAACCAGCTCCACAGAAATACCTGCGTTTGAGAGAGGAATTGCTTCAATCAATGGAAAGGTGTTGTTGGTGAGGGGGGTGGTGGGAGGGGTTCCTGAGACTTAGGGAAGGAATGGAGGTTTATAGCAGACACCTGTGCTACATTCCCATGCAGACCCTCCTAAGAGGTGACAGACCCTCTAATGAGCGCCATGAGAAAGCCACAGCAACCAAACACCAAGAAGTCTGCCTTGAGGACCAAGGTCCCTTTGTCCAACCTGGGCTCAGAAACTGTGGAGTCTCCTGCCTTCAAGGCAGTGAGTGCAGCCACTGCAGCCATTGTGGACTCAAGTCCAGGGCTCTTCTTGGAAACTTGGGCTGTGAGAGACCTCTAGACTCTTATGCAACCAATGAGCAAGGGCCAGGAGGGTATTAGGATTGAATATGATGATTGAGATTGAATTCACTGGCTGCCAAATGGATGGTGACATGCAACAGATGGACCAGACGTAAAGAAATAAATGTAGCACTTATTTTCAATCCAAATATTAGGTAGTATAATTCACACTCTCTACAAAGTAGAAAGGGCTTATACAGCAGGCCAAACTCTACCACTACCCTGCCACTGTGATATAACCCACTTCCCAAGCCTCATTTCCTTCATTTGCAAAATAGAAAAAAAATACCTAATTCACAAAGATTGGGGAAGAATTACACGAGATAACTTAAAGTAAAAATTCTAGCGTAGTTCTTAAAGCAGTGTGGTTGCTTTTTATACAAATTCTGTGGGTTTAAAAATAGTGCAATAGAGATATAAGCCTCACTATGGTACAAATTGAAATAATGTGAATCCCACTTCATATTTATTCCTATGTGAAAATGCATCTTGAACGGGTATCATTTACTAACCACTAATTGAATGTAGAGAATAAGAAGAAAAGGAGAAGTCTAGGATGACCTCCACAGTTCTAATCTGGGTGACAAGTGATGATACCATCTACCAAGAAAGGCCAGGAATATGGAGGGGTGGGAACGTTTGCTGTAAGAGAGGTGGGAACTGATGTCTTCAAGTTGGACATGCTAGGTGGCAGATGCTGTGGAACATTCAAGTGGTCTTACCCAGCAGGCACTGTTTAAATGGCCTGGGTCTCAGAAGAGAAAGCTGGCTGGAGATACACAGATTTGGGAGTCATGAGTAAACAGCATATAACCTAAAGCAGGTATTTGAAATTACCCAGAGATTGAGGATGGAGTAAGAAGAACAGAGGAGGAATGTGGAGCCCTCACAAACACCATCATACAAGTCAGTGGGACGTGTCATCCCTGAAGGAGTCTTAAAATGTTCAGAAAGGTGAACAGGAAACTAAGAGGTGGTATTATCCCTGAGGCTGAGTTTCAAGAGATTTAATGCTGAAGAAGATGTCATTCATGTCAGATCACAGAAAGGCCAATAGAGCCATAAAATTTTCATTAGCTATTGAAGGTCAATGGTGAGTCTAACTAGCACAGCTTCAAAGAGGAGTAAAAATGGGCTACATGAATATCTGCTTTAAGGAAGGTGACACTTGCACTGGATGCTGCACTAATCAGATCACACTGGAATACTTTTTCTAGATCTAGGCACTGTTGAGTGTGAAATGTTTATCGAAGAAGGAAGCCATTGTATAGAAAAAGCAGAGAGGAATCAAGATTAGCAATGGAAGTAGAAGATAAATTAGAAAATTTGGGAAAAAACAAACATATCAGTCATAAGGAAAGGAGAAAGACAAAACAAAGGAGGCAAGGGCAGAAATGTAGAATGGTGCACATTCTCCTAACCACAGAGTGACAATAGCCAAAAACACTGTGGGACCACAGTGGGAATCAGGCCCTGTTGGGTTAAGAGTCTCAGCACGGTACATTCTCCACTCCCTACTGCTCTGGCAAAGGACTCCTTCATGATTACCAACAGCTTTACAAGGAAATCCTCAAGCTATGAAGTTAAGCATAACTGGTGAAGCCTTAAATCATCTGGGTATCTACACCTGGGAGAGAGTGCTTTTCATGTAAAAGGATACACCTGAACCTGGGTACTCAAGAGACACCCTGAGGTGCTGCTTCTCCCTCTGATTCTCAGTGCTGAATAATAAATCATGTGGTTATTTATTCACTGTATCTTGTGTAGTTCTCTCATAATGCTGCTTAAGAGGAAACCTCAGGACTAGGATAAGGAGGGCACTCAATACAAGGGAATGAAGTGATCCGGGCAACCTGGAGAGCTCCCCTGCCCTTCCACTCAGAGTGGGTGAGAAAACATGGTCCAACTCACTCTGTGAGGAAACAGACAATTAGAATATGGCAGCCAAGAGGGTGGCAGGGGTGGGGACAGGGAGGGTTGAGATTAGGAACTGTCACAGAATAACAAACAGTTGAGTGAACTGGGAATGGGCAACCATGAAAGGACTAGAAAATAAAATGAGAGCTAAGCTTAAGTAATTGACAAATTTGGTCTTATTCCTTGTAGATGTAGCAGAAGGAATTAGGGACAACTGGGAGGCTGCTTTCTCTGCTTTTACATGAGGAACAACTTTCTAATTATCTAATCTTTACCAAGTGGAACAGAGTCCATCCCAAAGTCAACAGACTCTCCAGCACAGAAAGCACTAGACCAGAGGCTGAATACACATGACTATTAATGGAGATGCTTCATTCCCTTGACCTCATATCTCCATCTCAAAACACATCACCAACACTTTGGGCCTTCTTGTCAATCCTCATTCCTCCCTAGGAGAAAAGGAGGGACATACATGATTTGGGAGTTTGGGAGAAAGAACCGGGTCTGCAACTCAGCTCCTGCCTCACTTTGCTCTAACCTGAATGTGAGATGCATGCATTCAGGGCTGCTCCAGGCAGCACAAGGAGGTCTGTGCAGTGAGTGAGGGCGGAGTCTATCTGATTCAGGAAGGAAAGAATGAAGTGCCAGTCTTGATCAATGATTTTAAGTTGTAGTCACCTATCAGCTGTATCAGATAATATTTGATTTCCATTTGTCTACTTCTCAATGGGTTCCAAACTCAGATGAAGAGGGTATTATTATATTGCCCTCTAAAACCTCAAGAATAACTATGAGGAATATTGTCCTGGGAAAGAGGTTGGACCACACAGCTCTAAAGTTACTCTCTATGTAGGATTCTATGACTCTATGACTTTTCAGATACTTCTAAGACCTTCTAACTTCATGCCTTGTTGACTTTTCCAGTTCAGCAAATCTAAAATTGAATTTCTCTTCCCCCAAAACCAGCTCACTCTTCCTGCATTGCTACACACCAAAAATTTCCACTGCCCTCACAATCATTGAGATTTAAAAGGTTAAAGTTCCCAAATAGTGGGGAAGTTGGAAACATCCCTACTGTGATCCCATATAAATATCAACATCACAGAGTGGTGACTGAAACTCTGGCTGTGACTGCCAAGACTTAGTGAGAGTGTAAAGAAAAGACAGAGGGCCAAGGTCCGCACGTGGAGGTACAGTCAGAGAGCTGGGGGCAGGGGTTGAAGGGAGAGCAAGAAACCTGCCATCATGAGAATAGAGAAATAATTCCCAGAGAAAAGATTCGAGAAATAGGTAATAGAAGCCAAAAAGGAGCATTTCAAGAAAGAGGCAGAATCAAATGCTACAGAAAGAATAAGAAAGATAAAAAGTGAGCATAGGCCATTTTTCTATAAACCTAAACTGCTCCGAAAAATAAAGTCTATTCATTTTTAAAATAAAACAAAAGGGGGGGAGGGGAACATAGGCAATTGGATTTAATGATTAAGAAATTCCTGGGGCCTTGATGAGACCAAGTTTGTAGTGATGGAGCCGAAAGGAAAAAATAATTTTTCATTCAATCATTCAACCAACTTTTATTGGGCATTTAGGGGTTATGAATTCAAGGCAGGTAAGACACTCTCCCTGTCTTTAAGGCACAAATAGTCCAAGAGGAAAACAGAAAATAGACCATTATAACAGTAAGAAGTATCTAAGGGACTTTGGGAACACATAGGAAGAGTAACTAACCAAGACTGAGGGACAGGACAGAAGATCAAAGGTAGCCTTTCCGGAAGAGCTGACATCTGAGCTGGAACTAAGCAGGAGTGAGCCAGGCAAGGAAGAAGAGCAGAGGGCCCTGCACAGAGAGGACATGATGGGCAAAGGCAGCTGGCCAAGGGGGTGCCTTGTACTTGGGTTACAGAGAGGAACTCAGTACGGCTAGAGCCAGTGGCTCCTGTGGGGGGACGATGGAGAAGGAAGCTGAGAGGTGGTGAGCAAGGGCTAGAAACGAAAGGTGTTGTGCAGCAAGTCACAGCCAAGGGAGAACACAGGAGAATTTCAACCAGAAAAGTGACAATGAGTAAATGTGATGTGAGAGAGACACCTCTGGTGGGCAAATGAAAAAGCAGTCAGGAGCTAATGCTGGAAGACCAATTGAGTAGCTTTGATAATAATGTCACTGATAGACAATGAATGCCAGGGAGAAGAGGAAAAAAGCAAGATTACAAGCTCAAAAGAAAAAAAAATGCAGTGGGGGATAAAAGAAATCAAAGATAATTTCCAAATTCTAGCTAAGTCGACTGAGTAGATGACGGTGCTGCTCATTTAGAAGCAGGATACGAGAGGAGAGCGCTGCACAGGCTGCAGGAGAAAGAGACGACTGGAGGAAGGAAATGATGAGATCTATTTTGGAAATGATGAATTGGCTTGAGCCTTTGGAACACCCAGGTAGAGACCGTTTAAAGCAATTTGTGAGTGTCTCAGGGGGCAGGTGGAAGGTAGTGTCAAGAAGCTTGACAACATGTATAAGGAGAAAAACAGAATACTAACTCAAGAGAGAAGCACAGTTGAGAGATGTTTTGTAAGAAAGGAGTGAGTTGGACACATTTACAGACATGAAGGAATAAATCAACAGAAAGAAAGAAATTGAAGATGATGGGATCAGGGAAGGCACAGGAAGGAGCAGAGTTGGCAGTTCTTTCCCATTTACTTTGCAATGCAATAAAAGAAGGGTTGTCTTCTGAACATAAAACACAGACTCTCGAGTTAATTGATAAATTGCTTCAGCGAGATCACAAGCCACCGGAAACAGATGGCAGACTGCTAAAATGAATTAGACTCCACCAACCATTTCAATGGAACATTGTATATGGTATGGAAAGAAAAACACTTGGCAAGACAGGAAGCATGAGTCAGGAATAACTGGTGAGGGGTGTGAGTCATGCATTTAAGATCAGTGAAGAAGCTGGCTCTGCTCCTGACTTCATTATTTCTGAGCCTCCCCACCGAGTCCCCCAGCCTCCACACTGCCCCATCAGCCTCCACACTCACCCTTTCGCTCCATGCACTATTGGTCCCCGAATTCTGTTAAAGCTTTGGTTCTCACATGGGTCCTTCTCTTTTCATTCCCACTGACGCTATCCTAGTACTTGTGCTTAGAGAAATCCCCTTCTGTCTAAAGACTTCACCCAGCCCCCTCGACCCAACCAGTGCAGGTGGAGGAGGAAGAAGGGTGAATGGGAAAAAAGAACAGCTTTTTAAGTCTGCCATCATGCCACTGACTTGTGCTGGTTCCTCACTGCCCACTGGGTAAAGCTCATCTCCTGAGTGGACACTCAAGGCTTCAACAACATGGCCCAACCCACCTTTCCAAATTTATATCCTGTTATTCCCAACATAAATTCTAGATCATTCTCCTTTTACAAATGAGACAACTCAGAAACAGAAAGATTAAGCAGCAAGGCCAGGGACACAACTAGTGACAGAATCAGCTACCCCAGCTGCACATCCTCTCAATTTCCACGTGGCTGCCTCTTTCTGTGATGTAGTTTTTCATCTTACATATGCTGTCCATTTCGCAAGAGTGGTTTCTGCTAAAATTAATGGAGCTGCTTCTTCAATTTAAAAGTCATGAAAACTTTAGATCAAAACCATTTGTAAACTCTCTAACTTAGATAAAGTGATGAAAGTAAGGTCTATGTGTAAAGCAAACTTCTACCAAAGATAAATTGTTCCTAACACGATTTTTAGATGTTTTGTTTCATCTGCTTTTTTACCCACACCACAACTCAAGCCAACAAGCCAACACACACATAGCTTTTTGATAGAGCAATGTGGTTTTGAAAGCTTCCCTTATCTGAAGTTCATACAGTACATAACTATGAAACCTGGAACTCTCTGCTTTGGTGAATTAAGGGCAGACTGACCCCTGAGGTTATCAAAACACAGATTTGCAAAGTCATGGAGAACACTCTTGTTTTATAGTTCCAAGTAATTTACTCACACAGGCCTGAACCACTTGGCCTTCTACAATATGGTACTAATTATAATAGCTATCCAGGTTTTTTCCCCCAAGTGAGAAGATGGGTCATGGTAAAATCTGAAGGTAATTTTATAACTGTTTGCTCGTATATCTTTTACAAAGGAAAAATCATAGTTTAAAATGAGAGACAACCTTAAGTCAACATTTATATCATTGCACTAATGAAGCAATTTTGCATTTTAAAACAACTGCATTACTCTACATTAATTACATTATTTAGACTTTTCAAATTCATCAACATAAGGCTTTTCTCTGTGTTGCTTGCCAAACTACACAAAAGGAAAAAGAAAGAAAACAAACAAAAAACCAGAAACTCCAAGACCTCATATTTTCACAGAAAATGGTTTTTGCCAACCCTCCCACTCTCTCTGAGTTTGGCCAGCAATTTGACTGATAGTATATGAGCCCTACCATCTGCTAACTAAGTAGCATTTCTTAATGGGTAAATGATACTAAGGAAAATGATTGCAAAACAGAACCTGACTTGTTTTTGTGAGTTGATGTAACTGAACCTAAAAAGCAAGCCTACGATTTATACGTGTTTTCCAAATAAGTTCAAATTATATCCCATTCCAAATTGCTGTTTCCAATTATGCCTTCAAAGCATTAGGCAGCCTGCATGTACAAGTCTCAATTCAGTTTAAAAACTAACACTTCCAAAATTTTTTTAAAGTTCAGACCCAGCTTACATTACATTTTTATGTTTTTACGCCTTTTTTCTCACATCCCTGAGAATTAGTTGACCAGAGGTCACCAAAGTAAATGCCATTTTAAAAATATGATTGAAAAATTAACTTTGCAAATGTATTACATTAATAAGTTTAACGAGCCCAGAAAAATTAATTTCCAGTTTTACACTATCATATAAATTCATCTTCTTATTACCTATGTATATTTAATGGGCATTCTGTGCATAATTTATCTGAAAAATTTGAAGATTTCTCTAAAAAGAATACTGTGCTTCAGTTCATGTCAAGATTTAGTCATTTTGACTTCAGATCAGAAAGGTGGAATAGACGGTCCCCAGCATCACTCTCTCCCACAATCAACCAATTTACAACTATTAAAAAGCAACAACTGCCAAGCAAGAGCCACTAGAGCTCAGGGGAAGAGAAGGAGAGACCTACAGAGTTCATGAAGGCAGGAGAAACCACAGTGAGAGAAAAGAAGGACCACTCCAATTGTTTCGAACCCCAGCACTTCAAGGCTGGAGCTGGTGAGCACATGGAGCAAAAGCTGGAAAAAGCTGCTGCTATGCCCTTCATATAAAGTTGCCTGGAGGCTGCAGGGGAGAAGAGGGCCTTGGTGTCCCCCAGGCCAGCAAGACTACTAACAGGGTTCCCATGGACCCACATAGGAGCGAGGTGCTACAGACAACTGAAAAAAAGGAGCCACTCAGAGGCCAGTGAGTCATCACAAGGGACAAGCACATGGTTCATCCCATGGGAAGTGTTTGGAGCATGGGGGTGGGGGAGACTGGCCCAATGGGGGAACATTGGGGCACAGCAAGGACAGTTGATCTGCCGTCCAATCAGCACAGGCCCACTCAGTAGAGACTGGTCAGGAATATAGAACTGCAGGGGGTGTGGTATGCTGAAAACACTCAGGCCCAGGCCAGAGCTTCCACACAACCCAGGTGTAACAGACCTCACAAGACCTGGAAGTGCTTACAAGGTCAACAATTAAAACCTGAGCTGCACAAAAAGCTTTCCCCAGAGAATCAGCTGCAAAGCAGCAATTTAGCTCAACCACAGGGCTCAAGTGCTGGTCCCCACAGGAAGTTCCTCCATTTTAGAAATAAGCAAAGGACAGCAAATTAGTTCCATTATAGAGTTTGAGTGGTGGGGGTAGCTAACAATCCAACACAGAACTGAAAGAAAACACAAAACACCCACAGATCAGAGACAAAGTTCTGATATTAACTAGTAAATGTCTAACAATAAAACCTAGAAGGACCAGAAGCTCCCCAGGCTCCCAAGCCAGAGTGGAGGGAGGGCTGAAAGCCTCAGCCATGCCCCCCGTGATGTCTGCATCCAGCCTAGTAACGACCACCGACCACCAAGCCACTGCCAGAAGCCCCTTGGGATCCTGAGCCTGTGGGGGAGCCGAGGGCCTCAGCCACGCACCCCCCCAAAGTCGGCATCCAGCCCAGCCACCACTGAACCACTGCTGGAAGCCCCCTGGGTCCCCTTGCTGGAATGAAAGGGGTGCAATGGGCCTCGACCATGCCCCCTCCCTCCTCTTTCAACCCTATCCCCTCTCCCTTTTCCCCTCACCCACTCCCCCCAACTGCTCCACAACATCTTAGAATGTAAAAATAGTAATAACAATAATAAATAAAAATTTTTAAAAGATTTAGTAATTTCAAGAAGAAAAAAATTACCCTTATGTTCTTAAGGGTAGTACAGTTAAACATATATAAATGGTTCTTAATTATTGCATTTTGTCTCACCAATAAAGTATTCATATATATTCCATTTCTTTAGAATTCTCCAAGAAGAAAACAGAAAGATAAAGAGGCTATAATTTTAGCGAAGGAGACAGGAAAACCATGTTCTGGTCTGTTTTGTAGTAATCTGATTTGGGGGATGTCATATAATTTCTCAGATTTTGTCTCTCTTATAAAAGGTAAAGGCTTAGCACAAAAATCTCTAAGTTCTTTTCTAGCTGCTTTGAGCACTCTAGCAGACTCTAGGAATCCGAGCCCCAAAGGGCTCTATTTCATTTCCTATGGGGGTGGGGATGGGGGAAGCTGGGGTGGAGGAAGGCACTGGAAGGACAGTCATAACCCATGACATGATATCAGAAATGATTTTCACTGTCCTGAGCAACATCCCATAGTAATTCTACATATTTACCATATTCTGAAATGGGATTTTCCAAAGGGAATCTAAAATTTGGATTAACCCAACACAAATTCTTCTCTATTAGTTTAGGGTTTGGTGGGGAGGTAGGAGTGAGAAGTTTTAAAGATCAAAGGCCAAGAGGACTGAAATGGTCCAAGGTCATATTGGTAGTAAGTGGTTGAGGCAGGATTTAAAGCCAGTTCTCCCTGAGTCTTGAGCCTGGACTTTTAATCACTATATTTTCAAACTAAAAGATTATTAATGAGAAAATATGCAAGTTCATAGCTTGTCATAACTGTTGAAGTTTCCACACACAAGTCTTTTTTAGGCCCTGAATCACATTATGAAATGGTTTGCTGACTCAGGGTGCTGTGGTTCTTTATTACTTGGCTTTTTTGGTCTCTAAATTTTTCACCACAGGGATTTGGGAGACGGCAGAGCATTAGACCAGAATTCTTTGTGGCACTGATGTACTGCCTTATCAAATACTTGCTTGCTTCTTATCTGTTGTGATTGTTTGTTGTTTTGCTTTTTTATTGCAACCCACACCACATCTTTTCTAGCAAAGAGGAATGCCCTTTTGAATACTAACTGAATGACTGGTATTTCAAATCCATGCTCAATGGGACAGACTCCACTGATTAACTCATCCAAACTCCACCCAAACTCCCCTCGTCCCTAGCAGTTGACATGGCCTTGTGACGAAGCTCTAGCCTAAAGCACATCAATGAAATTCTTGACTGTGGCATTTTAGAGAAACTGGCACTCCTAGTAAACAAGAATAGACACCCTTTTTGCCTTCTAGCACTGTGCTTTTCCCCCTTCCCCTGGCCTGGTGGGTGAACATGAGGCTGGAGGTGGAATAGCCACATTGCAACCATCAGACAACAAGCAAGAAGACCCTAAGGATGTGGAGTAAAAGGATAGAAAGACTCAGTTTTTACTGGCATTGTGAATGACCAGCTTTGGACTGCCTTCTTCTGCACTTCATGTTATAAGAAACAAATAGCCCTTACTTCTTTAAGCCCTACTATTAGTCATATTTTCTTATATTGGTAGGTGAAGGCAGTACTAGCTGATACATTTGAGAATTACTAGACCCAGAATGCTGTGCTTAAAATAGATAATTCAGAGCACACTGAAGACTTTGCAGACATCAGCATCAGACACTATGGACTTAAATGTTTTAATGCCCTCCTTAAATCGTCTATATGGAAGCCCATAAAAAAAAAGATGATGTGTTCTTGAAAAATATGAAACCCAGATTTTCCAAAACTTCACCCCTTTTCTACTTCAATCAGAACTAGAATATTTTTATAGTTATTGAAAGTTCATCTTTTATGCTATTCATCAATAATTATTTAGAGATTTGGCTTTCACAAACAAAATAAATGATCTGGGGAAAATCTAAATATTTATGCTTTTATAGATCTGCACCATCTTTCTTAACCTTAAATTGGGGCAGCATAGGATAATTTTTAAATGATATATTCATTCACTTGGTAAATACAAGGGACTTCAAAAAGTTTGTGGAACAATGGAATTAAAAAATATAAACATTATTTCTCAACATAAGCTCCATCAAGTTCAATATACTTTTGTAAGTGGTGAGACCAGCCATTTAGTCCATTCCTAAAGAACTGAGGGTCCTGGGAATTTAACCAGGTCAATGCAGTCTTTTTTACATTAATAACTGAAGAAAAATGGGTGTCCTTTAAAGATTTTTTAAGAATGGAAACAAAAAGAAGTCAGAAGGAGCCAAATCAGGACTGTAAGGTGGATGCCTAATGATTTTCCTTCGAAACTCTCTCAAAATTGCCATGTTTGATGAGAGGAATGAGGAGGATTGTTCTGGTGGAGAAGGACTCTCTGGTGAAGCTTACCCAGGTATTTTTCTGCTAAAGCTTTGGTTAACTTTCTCCAAACACTCTCATAATAAGCAGATGTTATCATTCTTTGGTCCTTCAGAAAGTCAACACTCAAAATGCCTTGAGCATCCCAAAAAACTGTTGCTGTGACCTTTGCTTCTTGATGAGTTCACTTTTGCTTTGACTGAACCACTTCCACCTCTTGGTAGTCATTGGTTTGATTGTGCTTTACCTTCAGGATTGTACTGGTAAAACCATGTATCATTTCCTGTCACATTTCTTCAATGAAATGCTTCAGGATCTTGATCCCAGGTGTTTAAAATTTCTATTGGAAGCTCTGCTCTTGTCTGTAGCTGATCTGGGCACCACAGTTTTGGCACCCATCAAATGGAAGGTTTGCTCAATTGTAATTTTTCAATCAGAATTACATAAGCTATGGTGGCTATGGTGAGATGTCTATATGGCGTTGGCTATTGTTTCTCTGGTTAATCATCAGTCCTCTTCAATTAGGGCACAAACAAGATTAATATTTTCCTCACAAATTGATGTGAATGGCCTACCACAGTGGGCTTCACCTTCAACATTGTCTCATCCCTTCTTAAAACAAGTTATCCATTTGTAAACTGCAGATTTCTTTGGGGCACTGTCCCTATAAACTATTCATAAAGCATCAATGATTTCACCACTCTTTCATCCAAGCTTGCCCATAAATTTGATGTTTGTTTTGCTTCAAGTTTAGCAGAATTCATGTTGCTTTAATAAGAGCTCTTTTCAAACTGATGTTTTATCCTTCTTAGCGCTTCAAACTAGATCCTATAGAGATGCATTATAATAAGTTAGCAAGAATTTATTTTGATGCAAAAAAATTTTGTAATCTGTGCAATTTTTTCAAAATATGCATTTTCCATGAACTTTTTGAAGACCCCTTGTATTTTACATTATACCTGTAAATCAAGGAACATAACATGAATAAGACATAGCCCTAGACCTCCAAGAGTTACTCAGAATGGGTGAACCACTGAGTACTTTAGTTAAGAGGCTAGAAAATTATGTTGAGAAATTGTCCTGTTTTAAAAGTTAATCATGAAGTTTCCTGTCAACTACTCCTCATTGAATCAAAACTGATATTAATTATGGCCCCAAACTAGATTGCATCACTACCTATAGCAGGAATTAAAGAAAAGCATCTGATATAAATACAAACACTTTATATTATATAGGCAAAATCTCTTGAGAACAGAAAAGGAAACAAAGATAGGTATGGATGAAGGCACATTTGAAAAGAGGGCAGGGAGATCAGGAAAAAAGGACTGAGGAAAGGGATCAAGAACTTAAGATAAAGGAGTGCCCACCTAATGACATATATTTTCTCTGTAAAGAAGAATAAAACATGAAGGTGAAGGGCAATGAAGTGGGGGATTTAGCATGATAAAAATGAAGAAGAATTGAATTAGTCTGCTCAGGCTGCCACAATAAAATACCATACACTGGGTGGCTTAAATAATAGACACTTCTTTCTCACAGTCCTGGAGGCTGGCAAGTCCAAATAAAGATACTGGATGATTCAGCTCCTGGTGAGGGCTCCCTTCCTGGCTTGCACATAACCACCTTCTTCCTGTGTCCTCACAAGGCAGAGAGAGCGAGCTCTGTTGTCTCTTCCTTTTCTTAAAAGAGCACCAATCCTTTTGGATTAGGGCCCCACCCGTATGATCTCACTTAACCTTTACCACCTCCTCACAGGCCCTATCTCCAAAGACAGTCACACTGGGGATCAGGGCTTCAACATATGAATTTTGAGGGGACACAAACTGTATTAGTCCATTTACTGTTGCTGATAACAGAATACCTGAAAGTGGATAATTTATAAAGATATAAAATTTATTTCCAATGCTCAACATCACTCAGCATCTGGAAAAGGAAATCAAAACCACACTGAGATACCATCTAACCCCAGTTAGGATGGCTAAAATCCAAAAGACTCTAACGATAAATGCTGGTGAGGTTGCGGAGAAAAAGGAACTCTCATACATTGTTGGTGGGACTGCAAAATGGTGCAGCCTCTATGGAAAATGGTATGGAGGTTCCTCAAACAATTGCAGATAGATCTACCATATGACCCAGCTATCCCACTGCTGGGAATATACCCAGAGGAATGGAAATCATCAAGTTGAAGGTATACCTGTTCCCCAATGTTCATTGCAGCACTCTTTACAATAGCCAAGAGTTGGAACCAGCCCAAATGTCCATCATCGGATGAGTGGATACGGAAAATGTGGTACATCTACACAATGGAATACTACTCAGCTATAAAAACGAATGAAATACTGCCATTTGCAACAACACGGATGGACCTTGAGAGAATTATGTTAAGTGAAACGAGTCAGGCACAGAAAAAGAAATACCACATGTTCTCACTTATTGGTGGGAGCTAAAAAATAATATATAAATTCACACACACACACACACAAAAAAAAACGGGGGGGGAGAAGATATAACAACCACAATTACTTGAAGTTGATACGACAAGCAAACAGAAAGGACATTGTTGGGGGGGAGGGAGGAGAGGGAGGAGGGAGGGAGGTTTTGGTAAGGGGCAACAATAATCAACCACAATGTATATCGACAAAATAAAAGTTAAAATAAATAAATAAATAAATAAATAAATAAATAAAATTTATTTCCTATGGTTTTGGAGGCTGGGAAGTCCAAAGTCCAAGGTCCACATCTAGTGATGGCCTTCTTGATGGGAACTCTCTACAGAATCCCATGGCAATGCAGGCAATCACATGGCAAGAACGGCAAGAACACTGGGCTAACATGCTCACCTGCTCTCCTTATAAAGCCACCAGTCTAAACATGTGATAACCCATTAATCCATGAACGGATTGATCTACTTGTAAGAGCATAGTTCTCATGACCCAGCCACCTTTCAAATACCATATTGGAGATTAAGTTTCACATCAGCTTTGGAGGGGAAAAACATTCAGACCATAACACAAACGTTCGGTTCATAACAACAGTTTAAACAGACTCCATAAGAAATGGGAAGAAGAAGAGACCCATAGAAAAACAGCTTATTTTTCTGTTTTGCCTGAAGTTGGCTACCACGCAGGTTCAGAAACCATCAACAGTCTTCTGCTTCCAAGCATGACAAGGTAACTGGTAACAGACTGTCTTTCCCATCTAAATACTAGAAAATGAACAAAATATAGGAAACGACTGCTTGTAGATACTGGACAACAGGCAGCACCACATTATAATCTCTGAAAGAAGGGAAATAAATGAGATGAGCCCTGTGATAGCCCATGCTTTCTACCTGGAGGTACTCTATTAGCTACTTGTGAGAGAAGGGGTGCCAGATAACCTCACCATGCTAAGATAGATATTGGAATTCAAGGTTGTTGAAGCTGCTGAAATTAATGGGCAAAAAAGTGGGAGCTACACAGAATAAGAGCTTGAGAAATCTGCTATGAATCCTCTTGAGTCCTTGACTGTATTCTACGCTCTGTGTGTGCAGAGTGAGATTCTAGAAGCCCAGACAAAAAATAACTACCAGGAACAAAACATCTACCAGGAATCCACAAGCTGAACCACTACTAGAATTCATACAGGATTGGGAAATTTACAAGTTGAGACAACCAGACTGGAGACATGTCATTGAACACTTGGGGCATTCAATAAAGACCCAGAAAGGTCACATCATAGGAATAGGGATAAACTAGCCACAATGTAAAAGTTACTCTAGATTTTTCCTTAAAAAACTTAAATATAAGCTGAGAAAAGATTAAGCTTATCTTCAAGTAAATTAACTGATGGCCAGAACAAAATTCAGCATCTTTAAAGAAAGACAACAACATCTAGACACTCAACAATGTAACTTACAAAATGCCCAGCATATAATAAAAATTACTAGAACTGTAAAGAAGCAGGTAAGTGTGACACATAACCAAGAGGAAAATCAAAAATACAAACACACAGAAAAATCACAGGGATAATAGAACTAGTACACACAGTCTTTTAAAGAGCTATTAAAAACATATTCAAGGATTTAAAAGAAAAATGAACTTAAGAAAAGGAGTAGTGCAATTTCAAAAATAAACCAAATGAAACTTTTAGAGAGGAATACAATATCTATAATTTAAAAAATTAACTGGAAGAGCATAATGGAAGATTAGACACTGCATAAAAAAAGATTACCAAACTTGAAGAAATGGCAGTAAACACTGTTCAAAACAAAGTACAGAAAGATAAAAAAAAGGCTAAGAAAAAATGAACAGAAACTCAATGACCTGTGGGACAATATTAAGTTATCTAATATATGTGTAATTGAAGTCCCAAAAGGAGGGAGGAGACAAAAAAATATTTGAAGAAATAATGGCTGAAAACTTTCCAAATTTGCTGAAAAATATAAATGCACAGGCCTGAAGTAGTTCAAGAAACTCCAAGAAGAGTAAACACAAAAAAAGTACACAAAGTCATAACATAATCAAATCGCTGAAAATTCAATAATAAAAAGAAAATTCTTACAAGCAACTGCAAGAAAAAAAAAGATGCATTATATACAAAGAGACAAAAGAAGAAACAATTTTAATCTACTGATTTATTTAAGACAACATAAGCCAGAAGACAGCAGAAGTACATCTTGAAAACAGAATGAATAAAATATGTTTTAAAAAAACTCATCAGCCTAGAAGGCAAAATAAAGACTTTTCTAGAGAAATGAAAGCTGAGAAAACTCGCAACAACAGAAATGTGCCTCAAGAAATGTTAAAGGAGGTTTTCCATGAGAAAATAGCTCCAGATAAAAACTCAGGCCTAAACAAAAAGGGCACCAAAAATGGCCGGTTTGTGGGAAAATATAAAATACATTTTTCTGGGTTTTAAATTTCTTTAAAACATCATTGAACCCCTTCCCCTATTCTTTTCCCTTCTCCTTCATATACAGTTCAGTCTTAAAGCCATTAGGTTGGGCCAAGCAGAGTAGGCATCCATGCCAGGGTGAGGGGTGCAGGTGGAGCCCAGGTGGCCCAGAGGAGGATATCAGAATGAGCGTAGAAAGGAGGGTGTGCACTCAGTGGGACAGCCTGAAACAGGGTCTTAGAGTCCAAGAAGGGTGAGGAGGGTATTCCCAAGGAGGAATGGCCCAGTGTAGAATGTCAGGGACCAAGTGGGAAATAGAAGGCAAACTGTGGAAGCATGGCTTATTGCACGTATTGGAGCCCTAGGCAGGTGGAACCCAGGAAGAGAACATCTACCCAAATCCAAATCCTGTGCCACTGATAGGATGCAATGAGAAGAACAAAACAGAATCACATCTGTGGTCTTTCTAACAAAAATGCATAATGTGAACAAGCCCAAAGTGAGAGATATTCTAATTAAACTTGCCCAATCTTCATGTCAAGGTCATAAAATTTTTTAAAGGCTAAGGAATTGTTCCAGACTGAAGGATATCAAGGAGACATGACAGCCAATTGCAACATGTGGTCTGGACTTGATCTTTTTGCCAGAACATTATTGGGAAAACTGAAGAAACTTGAATTGAGCCTGAGGATTTTATCTACAGGAAATACACCAATAATATTCAGGGATGATGAGGTATCATGTCAACAACTTACTCTCAAATTGTTCAGTAAAAAAAGTACTTTGTACTGTACTTGCAACACTTCTATAAGTTTGAGACTTTTTTAAAAATTTAATTTAATTTTTTTTAAGATAATTTATTATACATACATGTGGGGTACAACGTTGATTTTCAATAACATGTACAACGTGTGATAGTTAGATCAGGATAGTTAGCTTATTCATTACAATACACAATTACAATATGCAATCATTCTTTGGGTCTGTTGACCAATTCCTCATAAAACATGTTGAATAAAAGAGAATTGACTGAAGCAAAAATAAATTATATCTTAGAGTTTATAAATACATAGAAACAAAATGCATGACAATAACAGAACAAAGCACAAGAAGGAGAAAAGAAAGGCATACTCTTGTTAGGTTCTTACATTATGTGTAAAGTGATATAAAATTATTTGAAGGTAATCTGCGCTATCTTAAAAATGCATATTATAAACCCTAGAACAGACACTGATAAAGTAAACAAAGAAAGATTAGCACTCAAAGGCATAGGAGTTGACAAAAAATAAATAGATGCATAAGTGTAGGAAGGGATGTGATATGGCTTAGAAAAACTACTAAGAATGACAAATTAATATGACATAAAAAGATAAATAATTAAGGCAATAGTGATAGACTTTATTACATAAAGCTTTAAATTTTCTGTCATAAAAAGACTCCACAGGCAAAACTTAACACAAACATTAAGAGTGGTGGAAAAAAATTTCCAAATATATTCCAGATAAAGGGCTAATATTGCCACTATATAAAAAGCTATTACAAACCAGTAAGAAAATTATAGGAATCACAATTCTAAAACATACAACATAATGGGCAAAAGTATCCTTATCCTGAACTCCATGTTATACATAAAGAGAAAGATTATATTATATAATGTTTAATGAATTTATACAAACCTGTAATATTGCTTTTTCAGGTAACAGTGAAATGTCACATTCTGGAGTGTCACCTAGTAGAGCAACCTCAGATAAATTATAGTCTTCAGCAGCTGCTTTGAGTTTTAACTTATTTTTCCATTTTTTCCATTGAAGTTCATGTTTTAACATCTGCAATTAAAATAATTTAGAAATTCCATGGAATTGTTGTAAGGGTCAATTGAGATAACAGATATAAAGGCACAGTGTTTGACACGATGATAACACCAATTAAACATTATTTATTATTATCATCAATATTGTTATATAAATCGTAATTTCCCATATGCACATTTAATATTCTCTGAACCACCAAAGCATTATAGATCATTCCATTCGTTTTCATAAAACATTGGCACAGGCAGCCACCCTGAAGATCTGGTTTAGTTTCCTCTTTTATAAACGAGAAAGCTGAGGCCCACAAACTCAAGCTTCTGGTGATGATAGAACTGATATTTGGGGCATGGAAGAGATGCATTTAACACAGAGATAACAAACAAAAGAGGAGTCAGAAGGAAAGTATTTGGGGACATGCCTGATTTAACTGTTGATACCTTCCTGAAAACTGTGTAATAAATAAAAAGCTCTAAGAATAAATAAGTATTTCACTCATACACACACACAGACAATATTGGTGTAACATATGTACACATGCACACATATGACAGCCTAAGGATGAGCACACTTTGGAGAACTAGTACACACCAGGTTTTCCCTGCCTCTGCTCCCAGCACACACCTGCCACCCCCACTTCAACCAAGTGAATGCAGAATGATTGACAGGCCAAGAGATCATATAACTAGAGGAAAAGATTTTCTCTAAACACCCAATTAAGTACAATAAATGTATATATTAAGGATAATATTATGTTACATATAATATACATTATATGTATTAATATATATCAACTAGTACATGCAAAACATTATGCTCAGTGTATGGGGAAGATTAAGAGAATAATGCCTGCTCTCAGGGACATTCAGCTTAAGGGGGCCAGGGTCATGTACGATTACCTATTTCACCACTAGAGAATCAGTGATCAGGCACAGAGGCAGTGATGGAAACACCAGTGTAGTACACAAAGCGCTGGAAGGCACTGAAAGAGCAGGCAAAAACAGTGGAACCCAAAGTAGAACTGTTTAGCTGGCAACATTGAAAAGGTAGTCCACAAAAAGCAAAGGCTGGAGGACAGCCTCCAGGAACACCAGCTCAGTACATGTGTATTATCGACTTCTAGAAAGCAGGAACTATGCTTTATGCATCTCAGTATCCTTTGCAGGCTCTAGCACTGTCTCAAGTACTATGTGGGTAATGAATGAATCTTCTCATATCCTTGCTGCATGTATGGCATTGTCAGTCTCAACATCTGAACCAATTTTGGGTGAGTGGGGACGATGACCCTGCCCTCCATGTGGCAACCACAAAGGGGGAGAATTAATTTCATCCAAGTTTCTCTTTCCTATTTATCTCAACTTTGTATTTCAAAAAATACTAATAAAATGTTGCCTATTAAATAATGTAACTACAAAAACTTTCTAGCATGTTTCTATGTCTGATGGTAGCATGAAGTTACTCTGAACATTCTAAAACAATATTAAATAACAATATAGAAATAATTTAAGCAAACTAGAGTATTTTTAGGAATAATTCTTTACGTTTAGCAATTTAGTGATTTAAAAATTCATTTAGTATTGAAATTGTAATTTACTAAATGTTAAAAAAATAAATAAATAGCAATTTAACCTTATCTCAAAAAACAAACAAACCTATTCAGTCTTTATCATCTTTTTCTATTTAGATCTCTACCTATCCATCTGAATATTTGTTTAAACAAAATTCTTAGTTTCTTCATCAATAAATTTAAACAAAATGTTAAAAGATTTTTTTTATGTTCTTAGTTCAAATGAAATAGAAATTATTAGGAAACATTTGAGATAGCTGAGGTGAAATTTAAATTATTAAGTGAAAAGAACAAGGACCCCATCAAAAAGTACATAATATTCAGGATTTTAGCATTTTCTACACATAGCGTTATTATCTGAGGTAAAACGAATATAACTGGAAAATTCAGATTCTTAAAAAGTTGTTTCTGATTTACCATACCAGCTCATATTCTCTCTTTTTATTCTGACATCTTGCTTTGTCCCTCCATTTTGTTAGGAAAATTGTTAGCTTGCTATAGTAGAACATCTTTTGTATCCGGAATAGCATATCTGAAGAAAAATTTATTAGACAACTGTATATAGTGAAAGCTATTTCCAAAAAATAAAATGATTTAATATTCTGTCATGTTTATAATATGAACAGGTGTCTGCATCTGATAATTTTTGTTTGGTTTTAATTGTACCTTAAAGTAATTACTTTTGACAGCATTAGATAATACTACTTAGACTTCATTAAACAGTAAACATCTCCTTTGCCCTTAGAAATTAAGATGCAATATATGCAATAAAAATGTCAAGACATATATGATGGAACCAGGAGGAACTTCTGCCTGTAGGGAAAAGGTAAGTAAGAATTACGCCAAAGCTGCAAGGGAGCTGCATGGCCCTTGCAGGCCATGAGCCCAGTATGGGGAGCTGCTGGGAGCCCATGTGACTACATTAGTCCAGGGAGGGAGGTCACACTGAGTCCCCCCATACCCAAGGCCCCGGGATTCCACAGCATGTTGCCATTTGGGGATTGGAGCCAAAATCTGAGTGCATCTTGCCCTGAAGCCCAATAGCCCCAGCACCTCCATAGCCCTAAGGCTTCTTCATCACACCAGGACTCTAACACTTGAGTCCACACAGTGCCCTGTGCCTTGGGAACAGGTGGTCCAGCACAGTGTTGAGGCCACCCAGGACAGAGGGAGCGGGTGTGTGCACTTTCTGGAGCCAGACAGCCAATCAATTGGGGGCTTCTGCCACTGCTTCAGCAACATCACCTGAAGAGTTGGAGAATGATGCAACATCTCTCTTGGGGGCTCAGGGGCCTACCCACAGCCACAGCAGCCTCACCTAAAGTGGTCTATTCTAGCTGAGCAGCTGCAGAGCACCCCAGCATTTCTCCTGGGGCTGCAGGGTCCTACCCACAACCTGAACAACCTTCTCCAGAATGGCCCAATCCAGCTGAGGAACTGAGGAGTGACTCAGCATTCCTCTGGGGCAACAGGGTACACCCGCAATCACAACAACCTCACCCAGAGTGGCTCACTCCAACAGTGGTGCTACAGAATGATTCAGTGCCTTTCTTGAGGGTGCAGGGCCCTGCCTATGACCCCAGAAACCTCATATAGAGCACCTCACTTCAACAGTGAAGATAGAGAGCACCTCAGTTTATCTTGTGAGTATATGGGGTCCTGAATGCACCCCAGTAATCCTGCCCAAGGTCACCTATTTAAGCTGAGGAGCTGCAGAGTACCCCAGTGCCTCTACTGGGGGCACAGGATCCTGGCTGGGGCACCAGTGAGTCTGACCAGGATCACCCACTCCAGCTGTCTTCAGAGCATCCCAACACTTCTCCCAAGAGCTCAAGACTTGTCTACAACCCATCACCCAGCCCAGTGTTGGCCACTTCAGCAAGTACCTGCCAAGTGCCCCAATGTCTAGGCCATGGGACACTCACAAACAACTCCAACATTAAATACAGCCAAAGAAATCACACAAAGATTACACTACTGAGCTCACTGGAACCAAACCTGAAACACCCTACCTGACTGACTACAGAACACATCAATAGGAGAGAGTATCTCCCTTCAAAAGCTAGTCCAGAGTGTTAGAAGTGACTGTTCCATATAAGAACCATGAAAAAGCAAGGAAACATGACATTCCCAAAGGAATACAATAATTCTCCACTACCAGACTCCAAAGAAAAGAAAATCTATGATACTCCTGAAAAGGAATTCCAAAAAATAATCTTTAGGAAACTCAATGAGATGCAAGAAAATACAAATAGATGACACAACAAAATAAGTGAAACAATTCAGGATCTGAAGGAGAAATTTGACAGAGATAGATATCATAAAAAAGAACCAAGCAGAAATCTTGAAACTAAAGAATTCATTAACTGAAACAAAAGTATACAACTGAGAGCTTAAGCAACAGGCTAGAGCAAGCAAAAGAAAGAATTTCTTATCTTAAAGATAGGTTTTCTTTTGAAACAATGCAGTAAGACAAAAGAAAAAAGAATAAAATGAGGAAGAAAGCTTATAATATCTATCAGACAACTTTAAGCATACAAACATCAGTGTTATGGTTGTTCCAGAAAAGGAAAAGAAGGGAAAAGGCATCAAACCTATTTAACAAATTAAAAGCTGAAAAATTCCCAAGTATTGGGAGAGATATGGACTTCCAGGTCCAAGAGGCTCCAATATCCTCAAATATATTTAGTCCAAAAAAGTCCTCTCAGAAACATATTTTATTCAAATTTTCAAAAGTCAAAGACAAAGAGAAAATTCTAAAAACAGCAAGAAAAAAGTGTCAAGTCACCTATAAAGGAATCCCCATCAGACTAACTGCAGATTTCTCACTAAAAACCTTACAGGCTAGGAGAGAGTAGAATGACATTCAAAGTGCTGAAAGAAAAATACTGCCAGCCAAGAAACTATCACAAGCAAAGCTATCCTTTAAAAATGAAGGAGAAATAGTGTATTCCCCAGACAAACAAAAACTGAAGTAATTCACCACCACAATACTAACCCTACAAGAAATCCTTAAGGGAGTCCTAATCTGGAAGCAAAAGAATGATAGCTACCATCATGTTAACACAAAGGAGTAAAATTCACTGGAAGAGCAGATATGCAAACAAGAAGGAGAAAGAATGTATATCTTATCCCTACCAAAAACCACCAAACAGCAACGACAAACAATAAAAGAGAAAGAAACCAAAGATATATAAAACTATCATTAAAAATTAATAAAATGTCAAGAGTAAGGCAATACCTTTCAATAACAATCTTGAATGTAAATGGATGAAAAGCTCCATTCAAAAGATACAGGCTGGATGAATAAATTTTTTTTAAAAAGACCCAATTATATGCTCTCTGCAAGAAACTCACTTCACCTGTAAAAACACACATAGACTAATAGTAAAGGGATGCAAAAATATATTTCACACAAATGGAAACTAAAAATGAACAGGAGTTGCTACACTTATATTGGATAAAATTGACTTTAAACCAAAAACTATTAAAAAAAAGACAAAGAAGGGCATGATATAATGATAAAGGGATCAATTCAGCAAGAGGCTACAACAGTTATGAATATACATGCAGCCAACATCAGTACACCCAAATATATAAAGCAAATATTGCATCTAAATGGAGTGATAAACCCAATATGATAATATTTAGGAGCTTCAACACCCCTCTTTCACCATTTGACAAATCAGCTAGACAGAAAAATCAACAAAGAAACATAGGATTTAAACCGCACTAGAATACAAATGGACTTAACAGACATTTATAGGACATTTCATCCAACAACTGCAGAATATACTCTCATCAGCACACAAGATTTTTCTGACAACCTTAGGCATACAAACATCTGTATTATGGGTGTACCAGAAGGGGGAGAAAAAGGAAAAGGCATTGAAAACCTGTTTAATGAAACGATAGCTGAAAAATTCCCAAATATTGGGAGAGATAAGGTCTTACAGATCCAAGAAGATGAAAGATCCCCAAACAGATTAAATCCAAAAAGGACCTTATGGAGACACGTTATAGTCAAATTTTCAAAAGTCAAAGACAAAAAAATAATACTAAAAACAGCAAGAGAAAAGCATCAAATCACCTATAAGGGAATCCCCATCAGGCTAACAGCAGACTTCTCAACAGAAAACCAACAGGCCAGGAGAGAGTGGGATGACATATTCAGAATACTAAAAGAAAAAGACGCCAACCAAGAATACTATCTCCAGCAAAGTCTTCCTTCAGAAATGAAGAAGAAATAGTATATTTCCTAGACAAACAAAAACTATGGGAATTCACCACTACAAGACCAACCCTTCAACAAATCCTCAAGGGAATCCTGCATCTGGAATCAAAAGAGCAAAATATATCACCATAAATCCACAAGAAAGAATAAAAACTTCTAATAAAACAGATACAAAAATGAGAACGAGAAAGGAAATTTATCTTATCACTACAACAAAACATCAAACAACAAAGATAAACAATAAAAGGGAAAAAAAGGAACAAAAGAAATACAAAACAACCATAAAGAAAGTAATAAAATGGCAGAAATAGAATAAGGCAATACCTTTCAATAACAACCCTGAATTTAAATGGATTAAATTCCCCACTTGAAAGATAGACTGACTGGATGGATTAAAAAACTAGACCCAACTATGTGCTACCTGCAAGAAACTCACTTCACCAATAAAGACATACATAGACTATTAGTGAAGGGATAGAAAAAGAAATTCCACACAAATAGAAACCAAAACCAACCAGGAATTGCCACACTTACATCACATAAAATAGACTTCAAACCAAGAACTATAAAAAGAGACAAAGAAAGATATTATATAATCCTAAAAGCATCAATGCAGCAAGAAGATATAACAATCATCAGAGTGAAAAGACAACTGATAGAATGGGAGAAAATATTTGCAAACTATACATCCAACAAGGGATTAATATCCAGAATATACAAGGAACTCAAACAGCTTAACAGTAAGAAAACAAATAAGCAGATTAAAAAACGGACAAAGGAGCTGAATAGACATCTCTCAGAGAAAGACATATAAATATGTGACAATTATATGGAAAAATGCTCAACATCACATCACAGATCACCGGGGAAATGAAAATCAAAACCACTTTGAGATATCTCACCCCAGTTAGACTGGCTATTATCAAAAAGACAGAGAATAACAAATGCTGGTGAGGTTGCAGAGAAAGGAGAGCCCTTATACACTGTTGGTGGGACTGTATATTAGTACAGCCATTAAGGAAAACAATATGGAGGTTTCTCAAACAACTATAAACAGAACTACCATATGATCCAGTAATCCCACTACTGGATATATACCCAAAGGAATGGAAATCATCATGTCAATGGGATACCTGCACTCCCATGTTTATCACAGCTCTATTTACAATATCTGAGATGTAGAATCAACCTAAATGTCCGTCAGTGGATGACTGGATAAAGAAAATGTGGTATACATGCACAACAGAATACTACTCATCCGTAAAAAAGAATGAAATTCTGCTATTCCCAGCAACATGGATAAGCTTGGAGAAAATTATGTTAAGTGAAACAAGCCAGGCATAGAAAGAGAAACACCTCATATCCTCACTTGTAAAGTGAAGTGGGTGCAGAGAGAGAGAGAGATAAAAGAAACAACAATCCTAATAGTGCATTGAACTTTCAGAAGGACAGAACAGAACTGTGGTTACTACAGGTAGGAAAGGGAGAGGGAGAGAAGAGTTAGTGGGAAATTGGTTAATGGACACAAGGAATGATTATGTTTTGTGATGACAAGCATGCTAAATATCCTGGCTTGATCATCATGTGCTGTACGCAAGTATTGATATTCAACTCTGTACCCCACAAATATATTTAATCAATATTTTCAATTACAAAATAAAATTGTACTTGTTTGCATTAAAAAGATGGAATCAAAAAATTCCTTGAAACAAATGAAAATAGAAGCATATCATACCAAAACCTATGGGATACTGCAAAAGCAGTACTAAAAGGGAAGTTTATCGCAATAAGTGTTTACTTCAAAAAAATAGAAAGATTTCAAATAAATAACCTAATGTTGTACCTCAAGAAACTAGAAAAACAAGAACAATCCAATCCCAAAACTAATAGATGAAAAATAATAAAGATCAGAGCAGAAATAAGTGAAATAGAGACAAAAAAAATTACTAAAAGATCAATGAAACAAAAAGTTGTTTTTTTGAGAAGATAAACAAAATTGACAAACCATTAGCTAGACTAAGGGAAAAAGAGAGAAGATCCAAATAATGAAAATCAGAAATGAAATAGAAACATTACAACTCACACACAGTAATACAAAGAATTGTTACAAACTATATGACAACAAACTGAGAAATATAACAAATGGATAAATTTCTGTACACATACAACCTACCAAGACTGAACCAAGAAGAAACAGAAAACATGAACAGACTAATAATAAGTAAAGAGATTGAATTAGTAATCAGGAGTCTCCCAACAAAGAAAATCCTAGGACTGAATGCCTTCACTGCTAAATTCTACCCAATTATTAAAGAAGAGCTAATACCGTTTCTTCACCAACTATTCCAAAAAAATAGAAGCATTCCTTCTGTGAGGCCAGCATCATAATGATACAAAAATCAGGCAAGTACACAACAACAACAACAAAAAACTACAGGCCAATATCCCCGATGAACTTAGATGCAAAAATTCTCAATAAAATACATGCAAACAGAATTCAACAGCACATCAAAAAGATTATCCACGTGAACAAGTGGGATTTATCCCAAGAATGAAAGGATGGTTCAACATACATAAACCAGCAAATTTTATAAACTCTATGTCAACAAAAACCATATGATTATCCCAAGAGATGCAGAAAAAGCACTTGATAAAATTCAGTATCTCTTTATGATAAAAAACTCACAACAAATTAGGTATAGAAGAAAAGTATCTCAACACAATAAGGCCATATATAACAAATCCACAGCTAATATCATCCTAAACAAGGAAAAGTTAATGGCTTTTCATCTAAGAACAGAAACAAGACAAGGATGCCCACTCTCACCACTCTTACTCAACATAGTACTGGAAGTTCTAGCCAGAGAAATTAGGCATGAGAAAGAAATAAAGGGGATACAAATTGGAAAAGAGGAGATCAAATTGCCTCTGTTTGCAGATGACATGATTTTATATAGAGAAAAATCTAAAGACTCCACCAAAAAACTCTTAGAACTGATAAACAAATTCAGTAAAGTTTCAGGACACAAAATCAACATACAAAAATCAACAGCATTTCTATACACCAACAATAAACTAGCAGAAAAAGCAATCAAGAAAGCAATGCCATGTACAATAACAACAACTAAAAATAAAATATCTAGGTATAAATTTAACCAAGGAGGTGAAAGATGTCTACAATGAAAACTATAAGACACTGATGAAGGAAATTAAAGAGGACACATAAAAATGGAAAGCCATTCCATGTTTGTGGATAGAAAGAATCAGTATTGCCAAAATGACCATACTACCCAAAGTGATCTATTCAATACAACCCTTACCAAAATACCAATGACATTCTTCACACAAATAGAAAAAACAACCCTAAAACTAATCTAGAACCACAAAAAAACCTGGATAGTCAAAGCAATCCTCAGTAAAAAGAATAAAGCTGGAGGCATTATACCACCTGACTTCAAAATATATACTACAAAGGTAAAGTAACCAAAACAGCATGGTACTGGCATAAAAACAGACACATGGACCAATGGAACAGAACAGAGAATCCAGAAATAAATTCATGTGTTTACAGCCAACTGATCTTTGATAAAAGTGCCAAGAATATACATTGGGAAAAGGACAGATTCTTCAATAAATGGTGCTGGGAAAACTGAAGATCCATATGCAGAAGAAAGAAACTAGACTCCTGTCTCTCACCATTTATCAAAACAAACACAAAATGGATTAAAGATTTAAATATAAGGTTTGAAACCATAAAACTATGTGAAACATGAAAAACCAGAAGAAAAGATGTGTGAAACATTCCAAGACATGGGTTTTGGCAAAAATTTTATGGGGAAGACTTCTAAAGCACAGGCAATAAAAGCAGAATGGGAGAAAATATTTGCAAACTATGCACCGGACAGGGGATTAATATCCAGAATATACAGGAACTTAACAGCAAAAGAACAAATAATACAATTAAAAAATGGCCAAAAGAGCTGAATACAAATTTCTCAAAGACATACAAATGGCCAGCAGGTTTATGAACAAATGTTCAACATCACTAATCACCAGGGAAATGCAAATCAAAACTACAATGAAATTTTGGGGGGAGGCAGGGCCAGACGGCTGACTAGAGGTGCCCAGAGTACGTTCCTCTCACAGCAAAGAACCAGTACAACTAACAGACAACTAAATATTGATGGGAGCATTTGTGGGAGAGTGCAGGAGCGCAACAGGACACTGGTGAGACCCGATCCCTGTGGAGCACCAAAGCTCAGGATGGCAGCATAGAAAGGAAAGAGAGGCTCACAGTCTCCGTCACCACGTCTCCGCCACTGGGACTGGTGCAGGACGGATTTTCGCTTGCAGGAAAAAAGTAGGCCAAGGGCCCACATCAACCCCCATCCTCACCACAGAGGCCTGCAGATCCTGCTGCAGGAGGATTGCACAGCCATTGTGAACCCTAAGACAAGTGTAGAGAGCTGCCTAGAATACATGCACTGCACTGCTTCAGAGAGCAGCATTTATTGTGCACTCCCCAACCCCCATCCTTGTGACCAAGTATGGTACCATCTTGAAACCAGAGCCACTGTGGGAGTGCACCCTGCTCTGGGGCCAGTAGCTACTGTGCTTTCCCAGCCTTAAGGTTCTGCCATCATAATAACACTCACGTAAGAGGCTACAATGCCCTGATGCCAGTGGCTTGAAACCTGGGCGCACAGCAGCTGTGACTCTAGTCCTGCAGTTTGGGAAGCCAACCCCAGGCCTGCTGAACTGATGCACCACCACATCCCCAACCAGAGATCAGACAGACAGACCTGCCTCTGGCAGATACCTCTATGCTCCCAACCCTGAAAAACAGCCCACAGTTCTCTACCCTAATAAACATATGCTTGGGCTGGTGGAAATAAAGTGCATCCACGTTCTTCCAGAGAAGCAACCAGGTGCTTTTGCCATCAGCAATTCCACGCAGCACTCTTACCCACCACCGTGAGAAGTGGCTGGCTGGGCCCCCTCTTAGCAGGCTGGCTTCCTGACCCAAGAAGCTGCTGGCCAGGCCCCTTCTCTGCAGCCCTGCCTTGAGGCCTTGCCTACAGCCTGAGAGGCAGCTATCTGGGCACCTTCTCGGTAGGCTGACTTCCCAACCTTGCCACTACCTGAGAAGCTGCTCGGCAACCCTTCCCTTGACAGGCCCGCTCCCGAACTGCCAAGGGAAGCACAACCTTGCACCTGGTCCCAAGAAGTGGCACAGTGGGCAGGCCACCAGCAGACCTACACCCAGCCAGCAAGCCAAAGTGTGTTCATGCCCCCAACTCAGAAACAGCCCCAGTTGTCACACACCTGAAAGACCCACCCCTGAGTCTTTGAACCATCACATGAACATGCATCTGAGTGAGAAACATTCTGGTTGTTGTGCCCCTAGCAGGCCTAAGCCCGGTCAGAGGAGGAACGCAGTGACTCTGCCACTGGCAAAACTGTCCCAGAGACCCTGACACATCACATGCCCACACACCCAACCTGATTCAGCAACCTCATCTCCAGTGAGCCAGCTCCCAAGAAGACTGACCCACAGGGAGCACAGCACACTCCATTTTCACTACAGAGCTCACAGTCCATCCAGAATATAAATTTTGGACATAGTTATTACCTGCTATTACAACCCTGTGAAGTTCTAGTCAGCCAATAACCAGCTCCTAATCCTTCATCACTTATGTCAAAACCTTCGGAGGGTCCACTCTGACTGAGGTACCAGTAACAGCCAGTCAAAAGGAAATGATTCTCTGGTATGCAGCTATAAACAAGCCATTATCTGGAGAGCTGCAAAAAATCTAAGCAAAAGGCCGGAGCTCTTTATTCCTACTCCTCAGATAACGTAGATGGACTGTTCATTCATTACAACCACCAAGGTCTTAAGTAAGACAAAATGACTTTTCTTTAAGTTTCCTCATAAACACATTAAATGAAATATTTGTAAATAATGCAGAACTCTCCACAAAAATAGTCAATTTTGGTACCTACCCGTAATATACCAGCTTTCAATTATATAAAAAAGATGATAGCAGGTCCTATTTATATTTATATTGATATAGACATACGCACAAATACATGTAGGATTTGATTTTAAATATGCCTGTTTTCTATTACAGTAAAAATCCTTTAGACAAATCTAAGAATTTTAAAATAGTGTCTCTACCTTCATTTCGTGACAATTCTCTAAACATAAAAATAAGAATGAGTACTCTAAGTATACAAACTATGCTTAACTGTTAGTCTTTTTTATTCTTGGAATAAATCGATACAAAAACTAATTGCTACTATGTAAAGACCTACCTGCAAGTTTTTCTTTTTGACTTTCTGCATAAGAGTGCCAGGGATAAAATACAACTTTTTGAAGTTTGAAATTATAATGTGCCACCGCTGTTTTCATTTTTTCAGCCAGGATGTCATCTTCGCTTACATGAGTTATTGCTGTGTCTCTCCAAGTGCTGCAGGCAGAAAACACAGAAAAATAATATTTTGATGTTAGGGCAATATATCAGTAAATAAATTAAGAGGAACAAGAAGTGATGCCTCCTTAATCCCCTCAAAAACCACAGCATAGGAAAAAACTTCTACAAATTGGGTATGACCAGAAGAATTCCTGATAGTTATAGAGGAAAACAGAGATTATATGACAGTCATATCTCTTTTCAGATAAGATACAGAAATCATGGGATAAAGTCATGTTGTCATAACTTCAATTTACCAAAAGAATCATACTAACGATGATTTAAAAAAAAAAAAAAAAGAGGAATCTAAGTTCCAAAACATATCTGGCCCCAAAGATTTCAGATATGTGGATTGTGGACCTGTACTTTCAATTTTGAAGGTTTATTTTTTTTAAAAAAAAGACAAAGGTATACTTGAAGAAGTAAAGAACATATTTTAACTAAATAAAAGCTGATTGGATATAAAAGAAATATATAATACAAAATGGTAGAAACATGATTAAATAGATAAAATCAGCACAACTGGCCAAAAGAGTTTTTCTTTGTATGGAGACTATCAAGAATAAAAACTTTCTTCTTCAAAGAGGAAGAAATAGTATATGAAAATCATGTTCTTACCAAAAATGGGTCTTTATTAAATGTCCAGTGTAAAAGGTACATGCTTTTGTCATCAATTCTGGAGTCATCTATAATAAGTAAATAATTGAAAAAACAAACGTTAGAAATAAATGGACTGCGCAGGCTACCTCTGGAAGACAGAAAATGAGAGCCACGGTCGCCACTGGGGAGGGGAATTGGGCAGTTGAGGGGCAGGAAAGGACTGAAAGAACTATATACCATATATATATTTTGGAATTTTATTGTGTATGCCTATTACCTATTTTTTTAAGGTTTAAATCACAGCTTAAAATTTTTCCATTGCATCTCACTTACTTTAAAGCATTTTTAAAGTAAGTATTATGGTATTGTTATTATTAGCTATATTTATAAGCGTGTAGAGTTGCAGGTCTGCTGGTCATTATTAAAACTGAATGAGTTTGCCTTCTCAAGGGTATAAAATGAAATTCTCTTTTCCAAAAAAAAAGAAAAAATGCATACAGCAATGCCTCCCTTACTAAGCAGGAATAGGAAAACCACATAAATTAGAAGTCTAAACTGTGAAATAGGCTTAAAGAGTTGCAAATTTATCTCTTATAACTATTCACAGTAACATGCGGGACAGCTGAGAACTCCTGAACTCATCTATATTATTTAATGAGTAAAGATATTACTATATTAACACATTTATTATATGCACATGGCTACTATTAAGTGCTAACGGTATAAGTCTTTCTCTTACTGTATTGCCACCCTGTTTACCATGTAGATATATAAACACATGTATGGACACATCGATTTGGTATAGAGCTACATTTGGTTCAAATCTATACCAACTGCTAGGAATTCTGAATTCTACTTTTCTGAGACAAATGTTTTTCTCCTTTGCACACTGTTGTAAATGCTCTGTTAAATTAACAGATACAGCATATACATGTCATTTGTGGCTTTATCATAGGCACACGAGAAAGGCCCATAGGCCTCCTGATATTCTACTCATGTTCAATTACATTGGAAAATCCTCATTTTTGATGGGGATTAAATGCAAATTACGCTTATGTGAGGGAAAACATAAATTATTGAAGTCATTCTTTGCTAAATTCAGATTTTTATAGGAGAAAGGAATCCAGATGAGCAAAGGAGAAATGGGGATATCTCAGCAGGGAGGATAAAACCAGGAAAGGGATGAGGTGGCAGAGGTAAAGACAAATTTCGTCTACATGACAGTTCTTCAGATCTACTGTAGGTCCCCAAAGTTCCTAAGCCTGATTTTCTTTAGAAGATATTGCCTAGAAAATGCTATATAAATATCTATAGTAAACAGTGTAAGTCATAAAAATACAAGTATATTACATGATCGAATTAATATAATTCAAAACATTATGGTAAAAATGATTGAAAAGAAAAATAATTCATCCAGTAATATTGGAACTCGAGTTTTTTTCCCTGATGATCAATTCTTCAAAACAGCATAAAAGTATTGTTTCTATTGTTGAAAGAAGTAGTTGAAGTCCTCATTAATTCATGGTGTATGGTGTGCCAGGAGAATTTGTCATTCTAATATTCCCTTTTTAAAAGTTTCTTTCCCTAAATTTTTATTTTAATTTCAAATGTTTTATTCTGCCAGCAAAAACCAAAACCAAAAACAAACAAACAAAACCCCTAACAATGAAAACCACCATGATTTTTCCTATTTTTGGCATCCTCTAGTTTTGTTCAAAGGGAAAAGCAGGTTTAAGAGAGCATCTCTAAGTACTGGCATGCAGTGGGGACTCCAGCCAGTAAAGCCTGTTCCCACTTGGAGGTGTGCATGTGCCAACTCCCCTGCAGCTCAGGGGAACATCTGGCATGTCCAACCACTGGACACTTGCCTGGACAACTTAGTCACATGGTATCACTTCCACCATCAATGTTTTCACCACTCTTGCTCCAGCAATGAGCTTTCCACCCTCCATAGTTGTTGTATATTGTTTAACTGCTTGTGATTGAAAATATTCTTTCTCTTTTTATTCCAGCTGGCAGTATTTTGCACAGAGGAGGAGCTCAACAAATATGTATGTATTGATTGACAGAATTAGAAAACTGCCTACATGTAGGTCCATTCTCTGCCATCTGACTGCTACAAACACAGGGGAAAGGATCTGGAAACAACTTTGTGGAAAGTCACCAGATAAAAAAGCAACTTAGTGTTGGCTACAGGGGATCTCAGAGTGAGAACCCTGGTTCCAGGCCCTCATATACCACTCACACCACAAGTGCTGCTGCCCCCAGACACCTGCTAGTTATAACTGAAGTCAGGGAGGAATGGAAGGTCCATCACAATACACCCTGAGAGTCCATTTAGTTATATTATAAGGTTAGTTTCAAGCATGGAAATAAAAGAAAAAATTCCATCATGGTAGATGGTTTCTAAAGTTAAAAAGTTAAAGAGTGGGAATGTCTAAACAATGAATTGGTTGTGAAAAAAATTTCCACTATTTAGTTAGAATTCGATACTATTTTCTTTAGGCTGGTGGCCTTTGTTCAGGGGCCAATTAGAATCACCTGTGAAACTTCTTTTAAAGTACCCCTGCTCGCTACCCTACCTTCCTTAGTCCCCCACCTATCTATATTGGTCCTCCATTCCCACCCTCTCTAGGAATTACTGCTATAATGAATCACTTTTACTACTGAGAGTAGGCCTTATCCCTCATGTACACTGGGGACAGAAAAAAGGGGTAAGGCCCACTGTTTTAAGCTGAGTTCCAACAGGATACAAGAGCACACTAGTTTTAAGGAAACATTTTTAATAGACTGGAAGAGAGATAAAAGGAAGTGAAATAGAAAACTGTTCTCTTTTTTAAAAGATACTGTATATAGCATAATTGCGACTCGGTCTTCAAAAATATTTGATTAGAAAAACTTCACACTTGTAGAGAAGTAGAATAAACAGCTAGTACCCAGTCTACAATTAACAGTCATCATTCTACTACTATACTTGCTTTTTCTATTTTGAAGTATATAAAGACATCATGACATTTCATCCCCCAAATCTTCTAATATCCATCTCCAAAAAATAAGCACATTTTCTTTGCAACCTCAGTTCCATTATCCTACCTCAGACAATTAATAATCGCTTAATATCATCTAGCACCCACTCCATATCCAAATCTCTGGAATTGTCCTGAAAATGTCTTATACAGTTATTTTGCTTAAACTAGAATTCAAACAAGGACCACATATTTGCATTGGAAACTCAATTTATGTCAAGAACATCCAACCCTTTTCCTTCTCCTTTTCTGTACTTTTCAACATTTGATGAATATGAGGGGTGGACCGATAGTCCCGGCCTAAACCTAATAAATTCAGTTATCTGGGCCTGTCTCATGAATGTTTAAAGAAAAAGTTCTAAAGTCAATTAAAATATTTTTGTTTTGAATTTGTTGTGACTGGAGACTAAGGGGTCACTTCTATCATAGAATGGGGGTGGGGAGCCACATGGCATCTGTCTCAGCTGCATGAATGGGGGCTCTGAACCTTAAGGAAGAGATTGCAGGCAGAATCCAAAACAACAGTTCCTATGAAGCACATGGCACTATTTGTGCAATGTGAAGTAAAGGAGAGGCATTTTCCTCATTTCTGTACAACACACAGCACAGTGCCATAAAATGTCATGTGACTTTAAATATATTATGTCAAATTTTAAAATAATTCAATCCCCCAAATTAAAACTTTATCAAGATCACTTCCTTTCAAAGCTAGTGGAAGTGAATGGAAAGTTTTATTTAAGTTCTTGTCACATAGTGCTACTATTTAGGCAGGTAAACAAACGCGGCCTTAGTCTTGAAGTACAGGTGTGATTTATTAGCGGTCTTTAGAAAAGTACCTCTTGCAAAAAGTGTGACCACCTGGTAGTTTGAGTAGAGACAGGAGTCCATGGAAAGGAAGGCTATTTTGGCATCTTAAGGATTTGCAGGGGTAGAAGCCTGGAGCACTGGCTCAGCAGAAGTCAGAGCTCCCAGGAAGGACAGTGCGAAAGAGCTGGGCTCTCCTTCACGTGGCCTCACAGGTTCCCTCTCACTCACATGGCCTCATTTAAGAGGAATTCTTACATTCACGTGGGACAGCTTTGAGATTCCAGAAACAACTGGGTGAAATTTTAAAGGGCAACTGACCTCCTGTGTTATAAAGACAGGAGCTGGAAGCAGTGAAATCCGGAATATTACTATTAACACTGCCCTACTTGTAACATCTGGCTGGTGAGAACTAGGGAAACCTTATAAGTGAAAAGAGAATGAAATACCATTAAAAATCATTATTGCTAACTCACAGATACCAAATCTATGAGTAGTAATTAGTCCCATTAATTTCTAACTTTGTAAGATACTGTCCATTTATTTTATATGAAAAAATGGATATATTTAAACTATAGAGAAAAAGTTTTAGTTCTGTAATAGTTGAAGTACCTAGTACAGTATTGGAAATTGGGTAAGAACCAAATGCAAAATAAATGTAAATCATTAACTTCATATTATGATTTTTAGCTTTTAGCATGTTATACCATAATTTTTCTTCCGGTAGGCAATTCCTTTTTTTGCTCAGTTAATTTTTGAATCAAGCGATCATATACGAAATTGTCCTAACATATCTCATCATATTTTAAAGTACCACACCTTTACTTCATTCATGAACTTCATTAATATACCATATAGTATCATTCTAGAATAATGCTAACAAAATAGTATGGGGTTTATACATACGTGTTGAATACATACATCTAATTTAAATTCCTCCCAACTCTGATTTCTTTCATTTTTCGTAGGCTCCAAATGTTAATAGTAATAACAACAATAATAAAGAGAAGCCATGTCTTTAATACAGAGTGACTGGCATCTGTACGTACAGTTCCATGGCATGGTATGATGTGTTGGATTTTTCACAATAAGTCATTTTTCTTATTTCTTTATCTTATGAAAATTACTAAAAGATTCTTTAATACCTACTATAGTTTGAATGTTTCCACCAAAACTCATGTTGAAACTTAATTGCCATCATGATGATATTAAGAGGTAGGACCATTAAGAGGTTATTAGGCCATGAGGGCTACACCTTCATGAATAGATTACTGCCGTTATTGTGGGAGTAGGATCCTGATAAAAGTGAGTTTGGGCCTCTCTGCTCTGGCTCTCTTGTGTGCACTCTTTTGCCCTTCTGCCCTTCCACTTTCTGCCATGGGATGACACAGCAAGAAGGACCTGACCACATGCTGGCACCTTGATATTAGACCTGCCAGCCTCCATAACTGTAAGAACTGAATCTCTGTTCTTTATAAATTACTCAGTCTATGGTATTCTGTTATAGCAACCCAAAATGGACTGAAACAATACCCAGAGGGCTTTTGTGCATGGAGACAAACATTTGTATTTTAATAAACACATTTTTAAGTAAATACTACTTTGGAAAATCAATTTTTCTTAAAGATGTAAATGTTTATTACAAACTTTATTAAGTAAAGTCCCTGAAACAATTTAAACTGCAATTGCAAATTTACAAAGACATTCTTTAGAACACCTCAAATGCTATAAATAGCAAACAAAATATACACAAATACCATATCATTAACTATTATTACTATATGTTACAATTAAAACTTATCCTAAACAACATGAATCTAGTTCATATCTTCATTACTTCTACACTCCGTTATTTTTACTCCCTCCAGATTACAGTAATAATTATTTTAATGCCTTCCCAGGAAAAAATACTGTACCCACTTTCAAAGAATAAGGAATACCTTTGTGGAGCAACAAGAATACAAGATCTGGTTATGAACCAATTAATTCTTGTTTGGCGCTCAGGACCTATTTGTTTTTCCCAAATAATAAAAATCTCAGCCCCTGGAGTCTTAATGTTCAGTTTCTTTTCCATAGTTAAACTTTTTTTGTTGTTATCAGTAAGACTTTTCAAGTCCACATCTTTCATCTGATTGTAGTTTTTTGTCACAAAATGCTCCCCTGTGATAGCAGCATCTAAAAAGCTATATAAGGGAGCAATCTCCTGGACATACTGAATGAAAAAAGCAAGATGCAGAAGGCTGGGATATAGTCTTCTAGGTCTGTGTAAGAAGTCGCAGGGGAGAATACTGTATATTTGCTCATATTTTTCAAAAAGAAACAATGGAAGAATACACAAAAAACTACTAAAATTGGTTTCCTAGAGGGAAGGATGGAATAGGGAGGATACAGAGGCAGGAACGGAAACAATACTTTTCTTAATACTCCTCATTTTATTGTTTTGGATTTTGCTGCCATGTAAGGTTACACATAATTGAAAAAGCATAATTATGTCCAAGAGAAAAATAGATGACCATCAACACAAAAAAAGAATTATTTTAGGTAATGAAAAAGTATTCTTTTTACTGAAAATAGTTGGTGGGCTATATACATATTAATGGTAAAAAGAATCGCATAATTTTCTTAAACTACATTCAGTAGTCTTATTTTTAGTGTATCATATTGTTATTCTAAAATCATTATATGTGCATGGTAGGATATAACTAATAAGCAATTATGTTAATGTTTATAGGAGTCAAGATTCATTAAAAGTGGGTCAACTGGACCATGTGTACCCCCTAATGTGATGCACTAGGAAGACCACAACATCCCTATGCAATATTCTTGTCACCCAAAAAAAAGGAAAAGGAAAAAAAAAGCCTGAATGGAATTGAGCTTCTAGATTTAACTACCAGCTTGCAGGAAATACGGGAAACAGAGCAAGTGAAATAACACCAGAGGAAACAATGACAATGTGGGAAATTTTATGGGAAATGATCAGTTTCCTTCAATAAATAAGTGACATGAGAAAAAATAAGAGTGGAGAATTGTCAATTACAAGAGACATTAGTTAAGCAACATATTGCACTCTGTATGGATTCTGATTTGAACAGAACCATATGTAAAAAGACATTTTTGAAACAGTTTGGGAAACTCAAATATGGTATATATATCTGAATATAATCAGCACTAGATGATATTCAGGAATTATTGTTATTTGTCACATAAGACCACCACACTGTATTTATATTCTCTAGAAATAACATTTCCGATCAGAGATGCACACTGAAGTATTTACTGGTAAAAGAATACAATTTCTGGGATTTGCTTTGTAAAACTCCAGCAAAAAGGGAGGAGGGGAAAATGAATGAACAAGATTGGCAAAACGCTGATTATTGTTCAAGCTGGGTATTGGGTGACCATTATGGAATTCTTTCTACTTTTGTGCTACATTTAAATTTTTCCACAACAAAAAGATTTTTTAATGTTATATACGCCTTCTCTTTTTGTAATTAGTTGACCCATCTGGAGATTTCATTTCCTAAGAAATGAGAATCAAGTCTGTGAAGTTAGTTTCCTCCTTACAACGGTTGGTCCTTCTATCTTAGAACAAACTGTCTTTCTCTCTACTGTTCTGAAAGCACTACCTACTTCTGTAACTGTTTGGCTTACTCACGGTTTCCTGTATTCACTCTTCTCTAAGTGAGCACACATAGTTACACTTTATAAATAGGCATATACAGGAAGTCCTTGCCATGCAGGACTATAGTGTGAGACTGTAAAACACTTTAAAGCAAGCTTAATTAATGAGAAAAATTACAATTGTTTACGACCTTTAAAATTTTTGTTAAAACGTTAAAAACTCTGTTACTGGCATAACTGTATAGGGAACTACATAGAAAAGGAACACGAGGGAAGAAAAGTAAAAGTAGTATTTATTTAGTATGCATAATTTAAAATATCAGAAATATTGAGGACTAAAGTGTTTTATTTCTTTGTTAAAAACTTTTCAGAGAGTAGAACTGTGGTTAGTAGAGGATAAGTGTAGGAGGGAGCAAGATAGGCAGAGGTTGGTTAATGAATACAAACTCACAACTAGATACATACTTTTCTAGTTCTTATTCTAGTTCTAGGGTTCTCTGGCACTGTAGGGTGAATTTATTCTATATTTTCAAATAGCTGCTAGAAGAGAGGATTTTGAATGTTCCCAACACAGAGATGATAAATCTTCGAGGTGACGGATATGCTAATTACCCTGATTTGATCATTATGCATTGTATACTGTATCAAAATATCACTCTGTACTCCATAAATATGTACAATTATGTGACAATTAAAAAATAAATTTTGAAAATTAAAAAAACACAACTTTTCATTTTTCTCTGAGAGTGAAGGAAAAAGGAATTAATCTAGATTCAATCTACACTGAGCCCTCTAAATAAGCAACAACACTAGGACACCATTTTTATGTATAATCTTAAATAGTTTTCTCACTGCTTTTGCAAAGTCCTGTCTCGTTTCTATTTTTCAGAACTTATGATGTGAAGTGGGCATCTTTTCTATGCCTTGGCAAATTGCAATACTCCTTTCTAAGTTTGGATCAGCTTCTAGATCTTTATCTTTTGTGATTTCAATGTCATGAAATATCCCTGAGAATCCCTTTTCTAATAAAACTTTACATTTGAAATAGCTATTCTGTGCAATTAATTGCAATTCTGTGCACTGTTTCTTTTTTAAGGTTCCCTATAGTTTTTTAGCTAGATATTGGATACAACCTGATTTTATATTTCATAAGATCCCTGTCAAATTACTGACAATGAGGTTTACTCCTCTAGATCAGTGGTTTTCAGAAATTTTACCATCTTTTAAAAAGCAACAGTTTTCAACATTTCTACAACGGCAGTTTGCAGATATCTGCACTCCATAGTAGACCAAAGGTCTGTGGATGAATAAATACAGCCAGTAAAACACCCCCACACCGTGATGCAGATCAACTAAGATCCAACATGTGGGTTCTGCCCAGTGTATTGGTGCTTCCAAATCATCCCATGCTTGGCAGAATTATCCCATCCCTCTATTTGTTTCTCTGCTGCAGACCACTGATTAGAATCCAGTGTCATTCTCCACTCATCCTTCTAAATGGATGCTTTAAATTGTTCCTGGCTCTCAGTACCCACCTTGAACACGGCTTTGATTCTGCTTTTCAGTGCCCAACTTCACAAGCAACTCTCAAACCCTGCCTGGGCTTACCCAAACAGCAGCCTTGGGATTGAGACATATCACACACGGTTTCACACGCAAGTAAATGCGTGTTGGTATTTCTCTCCCCACATGCCTTTTGCTATTTTACCTTCTCTTAAATACACAGTCTTTGTTCTAAAAGTCTACATGTCCTGAATTACTTTCTTACCCTCTTTACAGGATCAAAACCAGCTGCTGGAGCTGGTTGTTCCTTTCGGTAACAATCAGGTCTGGCTTTTAAATTAGATCTCATTAATGTTTCAACCATGTCTTTATGAGCAAGGTTCCCCTTATCCTGATCTGAGAGAGCAGATGGCAGAGAGAATGGAGGAGGTGTGGAACACAGAAAGCAGCAGATTAGAAAGAAAACATCCTTCTTTAAAGCTTTCCATTATAGAGACGCATAAGAGATAAGAAGGAAGGGGACTGGGAGAAATTTAATGAAAAGATGTTATCAGAAAGAGGAAGAACAAATGCCTGTCTAAATGCTTCTTGGAAATTGGGGAGGTTACTACGAGTGGGGCTGTGTGTGGTTATGTGTGCGTGTATCATTCCTTCACTTTTCTGGGTGACCCCAGTTCCAAAAACAGTCTAACCTCACACCTCCCATAAGATCTAAAATCTATTTTCGAACTTCCATCAATACTTAAGGTGTATATCTGAGAATGCCTGGATACTGATAATCACCAGCTGATCATCCAATCCAAAAAGTTGTTCCAGGTAAGTTTCAGACAGTCTTCGAATATTTGGTTTCATTGATGGATCAATGCACATATCCCTTTAACAAAATCATAAAACAAAGTCAAAATTAATTTTGTTTCACAGTACAGTCAGCCCATGGTATTCTCAGGGGACTGTTTCCAGGATAGCACCACCCCGCCCCTGGGATACCAAAATCAAGTCCCTTATATAAAATGGCAGTAGTATTCTCTATACAACCCATGCATAGCTTCCCATATACTTTAAATCATCTCTAGATTACTTATAATACCTAATACAATGTAAATGCTATGTAAATAGTTAAGATGCTGTATTTTTTTAGTATGTATTATTTTTATTGTTATTTTGGGGTTTTTTTTTTCTGAATATTTTCCACCTGCAGTTGGCTGAATCTGCAGATATGACACCCAAGTATACTTAGCGCCCAACTGTAGTCAGTTTCATAATTAAACCAGTCATTCTTGTGGGTGGAGTGGAAGGGAAGAGAAGAAAGAGCCATTTCCCCTCGGGAGAGGCATATCAGAGTCACCTGGAACACTCTCAAACTACCCCTCCAAGATTTTGCTGTGTCCCCAAGAAGGGTGTGCCTCCCTGTCTTCATCCCCAACTTGAAATAAACTGCCACGTTACTGATGAGAATACACTATATTTCTCAAGTTGACAACCAGTGGGTAAATTATTCATATTTAAGTCTTTGGGACTTGAAAACCTTATGGAAGGCTCCTTTAATAATCTTGAGATTTCAAGCATTCATTGGCAAGACCTTATTTTGGTATTATACAATGAATGTTTTATCTGCAAAATAAAATATTTCCCTATCAGAAATCAAAACAATACTTACCAAAGAAGACTTTCGAGACCATTTTCAATTATAGTCATGATCATTTCCTCCAAATATTTCAGTGGATCCTCAGGACACGTAACAAGTAGACCACATAACAGTGCCTGGAAAAAAAGAAAATGGAATCAATGTCTCTGAATTTGCATGTTCTTACTAAGCAGCAGATAGACTTATTCTCACATAATTAAATAGCCATTCTGAGTTTTTAAGTAAACATGTTTTTTACATATCCCTCTATATTTGTGTTAATATTTAACTGAAGTCAAATAAAAATGTAGCTTACCTTGCCTCTTTCTAAAAATCCGTAAGTGGCACAAGAAAGATGCTGTACAGTATTTTGCATTAAGTGAGAACTAAGCTCTTTGTAGCCAATGCGAAGGCATAGTTGTGATGCTTTAGATCAGCGGTTTCTACCCTTTTTATGTAGGAGGAACCCATTGTTTTAAGTCAAAAAATTCCTCAGATCCAACCATAAAAGCGATTGAGAAAGTCTGCCATCAAAATCTACTGTGAATTCAAAACTCTTAAAAATGCGTTCCTATTTTATCATCCACAACATCTACAGAGTATGAATAGTTGAAATATTGTAGCAGAGTACACATAGGTGGGAAACAAATGACTTCCTGGATCTAACTTGATGTTTAAAGCACATATATGGAACTCACAAAGCTGCTACTGTCTCGTTTTCCTCTCTGAGTTCCCCCGAAAAGAAGAAACTTCTTGTTAAAAGTACTGGCAAGATATAGAGACCTACTGATTTCTCCACTTGAGACAGAGGAAAAGGTTTACAGCACACATTCCACAGAAACCACCTGAATTCTCTCCAGGCTTTTCTCTTTACCTTCTTGGTTCACTGCCTCCCGGTTGGGTCCAGTGTGGGTGTGTGTTGGGAGTAGGGATGCTTTCTCTGACCCTTCTCCCAGATACGACACCTCCTACCAGCTTTTTGCTATTCCTCTATTTCAGGAACAAAATAATTCCACCTCTTGAGTTATGCAGAACAGTTCTTCCCACATCCACAGGCCAAGGGTCAGCAGATCTAGGCCTGGGAATCTACTCTTAGACTTTCAGCTGTCTTATAGTATCCTCCAAAAAGAAAAAAAAAAAAAAAAAGAGGTTGATTTCTCCTCATTGGACCCTTCATAATACAATTTCCCACTTTGCAGTAGCTTCCCTGTCCCCCTTAGTGTGCAGCTAAGATTTCAATCCTTTCCCCTCCAGCTCTGCCTCCTGACCTCGCCCCACTTAGCTGCTCACAGTGAGTACTCAGCCATCTGTAGACTGACTTCTTTCTTCTTTCTCCCCCAAACCATGAGAATATGGTTGCACAGGAGGATCAGTGGTTCTTTACCACACATGCAAGCTGGATTTGAATAGTCATCTATTATCTAAACAGCCAGCAAGAATGGATCCTATGTGGGACCTAATAGAAAGGCTGAAGTCTTCTATTACCTGGAGGCCGATCAGAATTCCAGCAGCTCCCTGAATAGCCCCAAGGAAAAGCCCATCTGCTCTCTGGCACTTCTGTACCTTGGTCTTCTGGGTCTCCAGAGTATTGAGTTTCTGTGCTCCCCACTCCACATCCCTTCCTGTCTTATTCTGGTACCCTGAGGACATCTACATCAGAATCATCTGGGGGAGTAAACTGGTCTCTGAGGATGGGGCCTAGGAACCTGCATTTTAATAAGCTCCTCACGTGATTCCTAGGCACCCTGAAGTCTGAGAACTAGTACTCTAATGGAGTTCAGTTTCACAGTGAATTCTTAAGAAAGTTGGGATCTGATTAATGAGTTATCAGAAATTACTTATTTCTTTACATTTCCAAGCTCCACAGATCAGAAAACTGCTTTTCTTGGAAAGTTATCATGCAGAAGTCAAGTTGAGAGGATAAGTCTCTGGAATGCTAATAAAGACATATGAAACTTGCAGAGTTGAAATGTTCACTTTTTTGCATAGGAAATCTCATTGTTCATCTTTTCCCACTGGCCAAAATAACACAGCATGAGGTATCATATCTTAATGAGTGAAAAAGTGCATAGGTACATGCCAATAAGACAGCACTGTCAATGAATCAATACCTTTTCTGCCTACTCAATGGAAATAAAAATCACAGAACTTTTAATTTAGTTTTTATTATAAGCAGAAGCAAAATATGCAGATATTCCCACAAGATCAATGCTTGGCCCTCAAAAACATTAATCAGGGCTTTATTATTGCTAGGCTTCCTAGTAAAAACTTACATAATCAAGGACAAAAAAAGACCATGACTTAATTATCTTGATTGGCTTTCTCAAGCTTATAAATTCACAAAACAATTACGTAATCCTCCACTTTCTTTTGGCTCTGCTTCCCTAATCTCAGTGCCCAATATTTCTCAAATATTCTGAAAGATGTTCTGGGTATTGAGGACAAACATGGGTTTATCCAGGACAGTTGCTTCCACTCCTTTCCACCGCTCCCTATCTTTCAAGGAGCAGGATAATGCAGTGGGTAGAGTCCACTGAATTTAAATTCTGGGTCTGCAATCTTCCAGTGTGCAGCCTCTGATAAGTTACTTCTCTGTTTCTGTGTTTCTGTAACTAAAACGGAATAATAAATGTACATGTGTCAGGCTATCATGAGAATTAATGAATTAATACACGTAAACTGCTTCGAATAGTGTCTAACACAAAACAGGCATTCAGCCAATAATGACAGCAAGCCATTATCATTATTTCTAACCATTCCACTGCTAATTATCATCTGCATTAGAGGAAAAGACTTGGACAAAGAGAAAAGAAATTCAAACTATTTCCTTATACCACTCAATGTTCAGTGTGAAGACATGAGACAGACAGACACTGAGTTTATACCAAGCCTAAAGGAAGAGGTTAGAACAAATACATTTAGGGGGAAATGGCTGAGAGAGAACTTGATAAAACAATTGTTCAAGTATAAATAGCAAGATAGTAACTATCCTTTATAACTCTGGGTAGGCATATAAAAACGGATGTAAGACACTTAAAAGAGTAAGTCTTTATCTTCTTAGATACTCGGATAAACATGGTGAAATATGCTAAAGGCCTAAATAGTAATACAAAAAAATAACTGCTCCAAGAGTGTAGAGATAAAAATGATTATCAAATGCTTTTGGGGCCCTCAGCAGCTGGAGAAACTTCCAAGTGGCAAGGAGAGGGCAGGGAGCTTGCAGATGAGGGAAGAGGAAAAGCAAAGCCCCAGGGGCACAGACCGGTTTGGCTATAATAAAGAATGAATGTAAGAAAGTAGTAAATAGGGCTGCTGTGAGGAAGCTGGACCTGCACCAGGACATGTGTCCTCCTCTAGATCCAATAGTTCATTCATGATCAAACCCCACCAAGATCAATCACATGGCCAAGGGTGACTATGGATGATCTTGACTTTTAGAAAGTATATTCTTGCTTCTGGATTTTCCAGATGAGACAAAGAAGGGTCAGGTGACTCACAGAGCCAGCAGCTTTTTAAACTACACACCCACGGCTCCTCCTTTCCCCTACAACGCATTCACACAAAATTGTATACATGCGTATGCATCTTCCTCCAGAACCTGGAGTGAGGGGTTCACTTTATCTATCTGGAAATATTTTGTTCGTATACAAACCCAGAAATATTCTTCTTTTAAACAGATGGTAGAATAATCAATATACAGCTCTGCGCCTTTAAAAAATGAGGTTACTTTTAAAAATGCAATGTCTTAGTTACAGAAACCCTTTTACTCAGGAACACGTTTGAATTCCTAAACACTGTTCAAAGTCCTTTCTACCTCCCCATCCCCCATCCACAACCCCTGAAACAAGTCCAGAGTGACATCTCACAAAAATCGCCACTCTCATCTGGGACGGAGATAGAGTTGCATGTTGTTATTTGGGGGATATCTTAATTTGTTTATGGAAGTTAAGTTAAAATTTTGAAAACAAAGGCTTCTATGTCTTGTCAACATTTAAAGAGATGGTGTCAAGTTTTTATTTTAGAAACTATAAATGAAAGTATCTTGAAGATTTCTGAAAGGGGCCAACTGGCTTCAACCTTTCAGAAGGGACCTCAGGCAGGAGAAGATGCCTCTGGGACCAGACTTGAGGGTTTTTAAAGCAAGCTGGAGAGTGAGGAGTCGCAGCCTCCGTGAGGTGAGAGCAAGACACAGGATTCTGATACCTGCTGGCTGTTCCTGTCCCGATGGGGAGGGGGTCCCAGCCATCTAATCCCTAGATAAGGACATTGTTACCAGAGAAATAATAAATCATATGCTTTTTGTTTTAGTGTCCCATGGCTTTGCCTCAGGAACTACATCTGTGAATTGGTAGGCTGGGTGCAGGAAGTCAGCAAAGAAAAAACCCTCTGGAGAAGCCACAGCCTTTCCCGACAAGGTCCAGCAAAATGAGTTCGTGTAACCAGTTTCTCCTCTCCTAAACTGGCAGGGTGGTCCCTTGCTCACATAATCAGTAATCCCGGATTCTTGCATCTCTGACAAACATGTGCAACAGTTAGTCCCTAAAAAAAATACCCAGTAATAGAGTCTATGTAATTTAGAAATAAATGCCATATTTAAAAAATACAGATTGGCAACTTAATCTTGAAAGAAACATAAAGCATAAAAGCTTTTCATAAAATCATAAAAATTTTTTAAAACTTTGCTTAAAAATCATGATTTGTAGCTTAAGTATGCCCTCTGCTGGGAAGATCTAGTTCTGTAAATTCTTTTCCTTTCCCAAACATTAAACTGAAATCTGAGCTCACAATTTGACAAGCATTTTCTTACTCTCAGATACGATCACTAGGTACACCTGCTTAATAATTTTGTAGACACTACATCCATAATATCTAGCTCATCTTTGGTCCCTATGGGGCAGACCTTGTTCACCTGTAGACAGTGTGTTGACTTTTACCTAGTAGAAAACTGAGGGAAAAACAGATTTCTAAATATTTTTTTATTGCCTACTGTCTGAAATTCTACCAGTAGTGCTTCATTGTGTCGGCTTCTATCTTAATGATCTCTTTGAAAGTGCAAATGCCTTTGGGAAAGAGTATCTCCAAAGGAGAGCATATTAAGGAAGAGTATCTCAGAGTTCTAAGAGAGAGAAATGCTGAATGTGGTGAGTGAGGAATCAGAAAGCAATACTCAGTTTTCCTACAACTCTACGTAGATGCAGGCCCCAAGTATCTACACTAGATGTTAAAAATAACTTTGAATTTCTAAAATATATTTTTCCTGAATATTAAAATAATTTATGTAGAGTATTATCTTATTGCCCAAATTTTCAAGTATCTGATCATTTGGTTCATGTATTTCAAATCTAAAATTAAAGTTTAAAACATACTTGACTCCAAGGCAAAACAAAAAAGAAGCCTTCCTATACCTCTATGTTTATATCTTTTGTATAAACAACAGATCTGGATTGCATGAAAGTCATATATGATACTGATGGTCTATGATGGAAAAGACTAGCTTGCTGCAAAGCTGAGGACATGAACCATGAAGGAAGAGATTATTCCCTGACAGAATCATGAGGTTTGACCACAGTGGTTTCAGATTAACTTTTCAAATCAGAAAAAAATTAAAAAAAAAAAAAACTCGGGAATCCCAAAATATAATCCAGATAAAAGCAGAGCTGCTCTCGGATGTGCAGCATGGGGACAAAGGGAAGAAGCAGAGCTCACTCTTTTTCCTCCCATAGAGCAGTACCATAGGAGTCCTTAGAACCGTAGAGTTCTGCAAAAAAGAAAAGAAAAACCTTAGAGATCTACCGGTACACAATTAGCCACAGATAGGCCTGTCTGGAAGCTGGACCAGGGTGAGAGGGTTTTATGAAGGTGCCAGCTGTGACAGAGGCTGGCCTGTCTAGGAAACAACGTGCCCAGGAGATCTCAGCTGTGTGACCAGAGGCAAAAGGACTCTTGTCCTAAGGAGACCAGACACAGGCCTGCAACTGGGCCAGTTAGCCAGCCAGCCTAGGATGAGAAACCAGACCTTCACAGCAATCAATACTTTTGTTTCCTGCACTTTATTTCTGTTTAAATCTCCATCAATAAAGTTCATTTGAAAATGATATGGGAAAGCAAAAAAGGAAGCATTTTTCCCTATACTTAGGCCAGCATTTCATTACTTTGTTTTAATGTATGAACATTTTTTTCTGATTATAAAAATAGCATATGTTCTATGCAATTTGGAAAATTCAGGAAAAAATGCAAAGAAGAAAATAAAAATAAAAAACAAATAAAATTTTAAAATTTTAAAAATTAAAAAAAGAAAAGAAAAATCAACCATCATCCTGCCAACCAGAAACAACCTCAAACAAAAATTAAGTTGGTCTTTCCTCAATGCATACATATTTTTACAAAATTATTATCATTCTATAGATTGCTTTGTATCTTTTTTTTTTTTTTTGGCTAATCATGAACATTTTTTCATGTCATCAAAAATTCTTCAAAAACATCATATATTGAAGTTGGTTGATAATCTACTGTAAAAAGTGAACCATAAAGCTTAATAACTTTTAGATGGCTGGTCATTTAGGTTGTTTCTTTTTCCCACTGCTAAATATGATATACCTATTTAACTATCACTACTGATGATGACAGATGCACAGCTTCATCTCTAACCATTTCCCTAGGATAGATTTCTATAAAAATAAGGAATCAAAAGGTATATATTGAAGATCTTCATACTGATTTCAAAACTGCTCTCCCAAAAGATTTTATCATCTTACACTCTCAGCAGCAAAAATTAAGAGTGTGCACTTCACTTCACATTTGCCCACACTAAGAACCATAAAATTTTTATTTCTGTTGATTTGATGGGTTAACAATTGGAATTCATTTTCAACTACACTTTTTATCAGTGGGGTTAAGTAAGTTTTCTTACATTTACTAACCATCTCGGATTTCCCATATATTTGTCCTTTATTGGGATGGGCTTCATTTAGACAGTGAGGCAAACGGCAGTAACCAAAGAGAAAATCCCAAAGGGATGGTAAAATTCAGAAAGACAGGAGGGCAGCTACTTGGACTTCCTCTCTGTCCTCAGAAGTCTCCTCTAGGGCCCTTCTCAGCTAAGCATTTAAAGAGGCTTTTGTGGTTTGTTTCACAAACCACCCAACAGTTAACGTATGACTTAGGTTCTTGAAACATCCCTCATTTTCATAATAAAAACCTAATCAATGTGGTTCCTGAAGTTTTAAAAACAGATATAAAATTTGTGAGAACAAGAACCCCATGTGTGGCCCCGCTGATTGCTGTGATGGAGGCGGCCAACCTCACTGGCCAATAGACAGCACCTCCACCTTCGCTGTGCCACTCATTCCTCCTGAAGTTCCGGAAACTGTGGCACAATGAAAAAGAACAGCCTTCTCAGACAGAATGATCATTTCTGGGTCAAGGGTAATTTTCCTTGGCTTATAAAATTTGTCAATATATTGTATATCTGCACTGTCCAGTATGGCAGCTGTGGTTACATGTGGCTATTAAGCACTTCCAATGTAGCTAGTCCAAACTAAGTGTTCTAAGTGTAAAGAACACACCCAATTTTAAAAACTTGTTCTGATTTTATATTTTATATTAAGTCCATGTTGAAATGATTATTTTGGGGTAGACCGGTATATATAAAACATATTGTTAAAATTAATTTCACCTGTTTCTTGTTACTTCCTTAATGTGCTTGTTGGACATCCAAATGGATAAATGCTCAGAGAGCTCAAGAAAAAAGTATGGGCTAGAGACAGCTTCAGAGTCAAGCTGCAAGTGTAAGCCATTGAGATCTTTTCTACTAGAACGAGGTAGATGCCCCACAAACATTTGCAGATAGAATGGTCTGATGCAACCCCCTTAGCTGACCACTCTTGCCATCCCTCCCCACCCTGCCCCCACAAGAAAGGCTGGCTGGTGTCAAGATCCTTATCTGTTCAAAAAAATAAAACTTACCTGAGTAACTTGAGTTGAACATACAATCCAGCAGTCTTTAAGTAGCATGTGAACCTCTAAGAGCCCACAGAGGCTCTCCAAGGGATGTGTGGGCATGAATGTGGTATAAAGAAATCCATTTCCAGATCCTCAACTTTCCTATGTATTCTTTCCTAAAATTGATCTGCCTGAGGACACATTTTACGATATTCTTTTTCTACTTTTCCCTTCATAATTGCTTTCTCCTGCTCTAGAAAATAAAGGCCTGCATGTCATCCATCTGGAATCTTACTATAAAGAGACAGAGATTTAGAAACTTGCTCAAAGTCACCCCACTAATAACTGGTGAAGCCAAGAATCAAACGTAGGCAATCTTACAATAAAACATAATCCCCTCATATTGCTTCAGATGCTTTAGGTTTCGAGTAACAAACCTCAACTTAACATTGAATTTATTGACTCCTACAACTAGAAATTCAAAGGCAGATAAAGCTTCAGTGTGGGTTTAATCCAGTGGTTTACTGATGTCACTAGAAGCCTGATTTCTTTCCATTTCCTCACTCTGCCATCCTTGGAATCCACTTCACCCTAAAATTCTCTCTCCTTGTGGGCACAAGATAATCAGCATCCAGAGATGGTGTATCTCTGTCCCAGCATTCCAACCAGCATCCTGATCTAAATCGGCCTGGATCACATCTTGCCCTCTCCCATGATCCTAAACCGTTCCCTCCCTGTGGTCACAATCACTGTGGCCAGGAAAACTTGAATGCACTGATTGTTGCAAGCCAGTCAGGATCCAACCCCAGAGATGGCAATAATCAGTTTCCTTGAAGCACATGGGGTATCTGAGGGAAGAGGCAGGTTATGGAATAAGAGTGTAGGAAATATTAGAAAGAGGGAAATAGATGTTGTGTAGGTAACTTGTTTATGCCCATTACACATATGTTCCTGGAGAACATAGAAAAGGAAGAAGGAAAAAAAGGGAGGGGGTAATTATTACAGAAGTTTTGTGACCTACTCACAGGGTGATGGTGTTTGAGCCACATCTTAATTTTTCAGATAATGCTTTGAGGTCCAACTTGATCTGACTCCCCTTCTGCAACAACTCAACTATGACAGATTGTATTTTCCAAAATGGCCGTGTGTCAGGCTGGGTCAGAGACCCTTCAAACCCATTGTGCAGACTGGGTCACAGACCCCTCACATGCAGGTGGCGAGCTAGGTAATTGGAAAGATACTGGGAGCCGCTGGCAAGGTTGACATGTGTTATTCGAATGCGAGCTCAGCCCCCACAGCAGCAGCCCACAGCGTCCTCCGGCAGATCCAGCGGCAGGGGCCCCCTGGTGGCCTCTGGATGGCGTCCCGGGAGCACTCCCAGGGGCGTCCTGGGGGTTCTGTGGATCAGAGCCATTTGTCCTTTATACTTAAGTCAGATATCCCAGGGACACCTGGGTGCGAGTCAGATAACAAAGGAACACCTGGTACACATGCGCAATTACATCAGACAGTAACCAAGAACACCTGGGCGCACAGGAGCAGTTAATGTATTTATGTCAAACAGGCTAGGTCATTCTCGGCAAGTCTCCGAACAGCTGAGGGACCCTGACCCTTTTTCATTTTCCTTACACCGTGACAATATCTCCCATCCCACATGCTCCTTTTGCAATGTGACTTTGATATGCCTTCCACCAAGAAATGCGTTCTATGTTCCCACCCCTTGAATCCAGGTGAAAATAGTTATGTTGACTTCCAAGCCTGGGCATAAGTGGTGATATAACTTTTACCTGGTTCACTTAGGGGATGCTTGCTCTTAGAACCCAACTACCATACTCAGAGGAAATCCAAGCAGTCCATGGAGAGGCCCACATGGAGAGGAAAAAAGCCTCCTGGTTCACAGACCTGGCTGAACTCCCAGCCAACAGCCAGCACCAACTTGCTAGGAATGCAAGTGAACCATCTTAAAAGTGGATCTTCTACATCTGTTGATCCATCTCAGACAGTACGCATGGAGCAGAAACAAACTGTCCCTGCAAAACCTTGCCAGAATTTCAGAATTTTGAGCAAATTAAATGATTCCTGTTGTTTTAAGCAACCAAATTTTGCTGTTGTGTTACATGGCAATGGGTAACTGATACATCAAGCAAACAAAAAATGACTATACTGCCAAATCAAAGCTGTCATTCTATCCATCCCTAGCTACATACGTTCTGAGAAAAAAACACCAAGGTATGACTACCTTTCATTTTATCTTTTTAAATTTCAAATATATGTTCAATTGCTCAGAGGTAGGCTAGGATTGGTAGATATTTGAGTTTTACCAGGATTAGGTACTTGTCAAATCAATGGATAGAGAGACAGGTAAAGTAGATAATGGTACTTGAAAGTGATTAACATGACTGTGGTATTTTAAAAACATGTCTACAGATTTTTGGCATTGCTCCCTTCAGGAAGTGGAGTTTAATTCCCCTCCCCTTGAATATGGATTAGCCTTAATGATTCACTTCTAATGAATAGAATACAGTGGAAGTAATGTTGAGTGATTTCTGAGGCCAGGTAATAAAAGGTCATGCTACCTGGTTCTATCTCTTGGACACTTATTTTGGAACCTAGCCTTCATGCCGTGAGGAAGCTCAGGCCACATGGAGAGGTTACCATAGATGTTCTAGCTGGTAGTCCCAGTTGAGGTGCTAGTCAACAACTGGCATCAACTGCCAGATATAAGTAATGAAGCCTTTGAGATGACTTTAATTCCAGCCACTCTGACATGCAAGTGTAAGAGAGATCTTAAGCAAAAATACCCTGTCAATTTCCATAACTCTGAGAATAAAATGATTAATGTTATTTTAAACCATTAAATTTTGTGTAAACTCTTTATTCAGCAATTGATATCTGCAACAATGATGAACCAAGGAACTAAGATGGATAAAGAGAGAAATGAGGATATGAGGATAATATCTGATAGTGGAAAAATCATTAAATGGATGAACTGGTGGTGTCAATTGAGTTGAAGAAGTGATAGAGTGGAAGTTCTAGAGTGATTGAGCCAGGAAGTTGGAAGGAAAGTAGGATGAAAAAATGGAGATTTCAAAGATGGTACACAGCAATTTGGAACAAAATGGTCAAGAGTATGACCACAGAAGCAGATGGCTAAGGAATGGTGAAAGCAAGGATAATTGGAAGAAAGGTCAAAGATATGAAAGGAACATCCCTGTGGATGTTGAAGCCACCAAGAACAATGATAGAAGTAGAGGTAGAAAGGAAGGTGGTGAGGCAGATGCCAAAGTTATCAACAAAGCAAATAGTTACCAAGAGGCTGATACATAATAAATAAAGTGAGTGCTAAATCTGATGTTATGAACCTTAAAGAAGCTGAGGTTTTAGAAAAAACAGGGAAGATATGTAGTTTGGAAGTGGTAATGGGGAGCAAAGGAGGACACCTACCCCATCTCTGATCTGAGGTAAACTGAGAAGTGAAACAAAAGCAGACTTCACAGAACTTTACTTCTGAGTAGGATGTGGAAAGTCACCATGGTCCAATGATCCTGCCACAACAACCAGGAAAAAACCAGATATGTTACAAAAAAAAGCATGTTTTGAAAAGATATTGGAAAGCTATGGAATTCCAGAAGAGGAAGAACTTTCTGAAATGAGCTGACGATGGACAACTGTTTTCCCTGGGACATCTACCAATTCTGGGTATGAAATGAGAATTGGGCTGGCCCCAGGCAGAGGAACTCTACCAGTGGGAAGAGGAAACAGTAGGTTTTAGGGGATGACATAATAGATTAGAAACTTGAGGTGCCCCAAATGTAGCCACTTTCTCCCATAAGATATTTGCTGTGTTCTGGCAGTGTTCATTTAAGAGGCTGGGGAACTAGAACAACAACTCCTAAAAGGCAGAGTGAGTCTCTCATAATCTCAAAGAAAGGAAAGGAAGCCCGCCTCAAACATATGGCTAGCCTAACCCTCAATACACTCACTTGCCAAATTTCAAAGTTGAGGGCCCGGGATGGAAGCTAAAAAGCTAAACTCAAAAACCTCTGAAGGGCAAACTGAATCGCTTGCAACCTCTTGGGCCAAGGAGACAGAGACCTGCTACCTTCTAGACCAAAAGCACAGAATAGCTATGCCCAACGAACAGGGACAAACCAGATGTGGACTGAATCTAAATAAAACTGAGTCCAGACAATAGTCAACCCAGCTCAATCCCAGCCTGGATCAAGGTCATAAACTCTTCACCCTATAGAAAGGAAAGGGAGAACTCTCTCTGGTGAAAAAACGTGAGGGCACTCCAAAGTATGTGTAAAAATCGAATTAAAAGAGAATACAAATCTCTCCATGAACTTTTTAAACTACAATTGTATATCATCTGGAGCATCTACTGTTCTTTTTTACACAATGTCCAATAAGAAATTGCTAGATATGTGCAGAGACAGAAAAATGTGAAGAATAATCAACAGAAGAAAACAACGATCGAAGCAGACCCACAGATGATCCAGATATTCAAGTTAAAGGACAATGACTTTAAAATAACTATAACTAACACGTTAAAGACAAGAGGAAAAGACAGACAAAATGGATGAAAAGATGCATAATTAATGTATAGAAAAGAACTGGAATGCATAAAAAAGAATCAAATGGACATTCTAGAACTCAAAATTATACTGTCTAAAATTAAGATTTCATTTAATGTATTTAACAGTACACTGCATACAGCATAAAACAGAATTAGTAAGCATGAAGACGGTCAATGAAAAAGATCCAAACTTGAGCACAGAAAGAAAAAAAGAATAGGGAAAAAACAGAACAGAGCAAAGAGTCATGCAGGACAAAGGGAAAAAAAAACCAAACAGATTTATGATTAGAGTCTCAAAAAAAGAGAGAAAATTGGGCAGAAACAAGGGGGCTGGAGTATTAGCTCAGCTGGTTAGAGTGCAGCCTCATAACACCAAGGTCAAGGGTTCAGATCCCTGAACCAGTCAGCTTAAAAAAAAAATTAAAAAAAGAATTTTCTAAAACTGATGAAAAACATCAGTCAATAGATTTGGTAAGCCCAGTGAAACCAAGTTGGGTTTTTTTGTTGTTATTTTTAAAAATCAGCCTCTGTTAAAGAAATTTTCAGGGAAATGATGTTATAGGTAGACAACCAGGTTTTATTTAGGACAAGCAGGTGAAATTCAGAAGAGGTTAAATATACAGGGAAATTTATGATGAAAGATTATTTATGTATTCCAAAGCTTGCCGAAGATGGATTTTAGAAGAGTGCAGGGCCTGGGAAATTAAGTCAGATGAATAGATGTACAGAGATATGAGAAAGAATGAAATTCATCTTGATAGTCTCTTAAGGGAAGTGGGTAACAAGTTTAAGGTGGTTGTGTGGGGCCCCAGAAGACTGTTCTCTTGCACCTGCTGGTAATGTGGTAGCAGAGGTGAGTGAAGGACTCCTCATAAAGTATCATCTCAGGCAATGGGGAGCACTTATGAGGGTCTCTTCTCTCTGGGGCAGAGCAATGTGGGAGGCTGGTGAGGAAGCAGTGTTCTCATCCAAAGGAGGAACTAGGGACTGTCTTTTTACAGCTTTGTGGTGTTAGAGCAACTAGAGAGCAAGGAGGGAGAAGCTATCATTTCCCTGATGTACCCCGACCCTCAGTTCAAGTCCACTTCTGTTCCCTGTTCCATGGCCATACCCCAGACTAAGTCATTACTCAGAATGGCTCTACCCTGAACCTTAAATACAAACATTGCTCTTTCTGACCCCCACCTCCTACTTTTCCAGCTCCCTCACTCAATTACACAACTGGGAAGATGGGTACCATGCTCTCTACATATTTTCAAGTATAACTGTACGGAGGTAAAACATGAATGAAACTCATTATAAAAAATTAAAACAATACAGAAATGTATAGAGTAAAAAGTTAGAATTCTCCTTCATCTCCTCCCCTAAAACTATCCCCACCCCCGACCAAACATCTGCTATTAATAGTTTGGCATATGTTCCATGCATGCATTATTGTCTTAAATATATACACACAAACATATACATACATATACACTCATATTTATACATATATGGAATCAGACAGACAGTGCTATGGTTTGAATGTCCCCTCCAAATCTCCTGTTGAAACTTAATCCCTATTGTAACATTATCAAGAGGATAGGAAATCCAACTATGGTATTTATATTAGTCTGTTTCTGTTGCTTACAACAAAATCCCTGGAACTGGGTAATTTATAAAAAAAGAAATTTATTGCTTACAGTTTGGGAGGCTGGGAAGTCCACAGTCCAGGGAACACATCTGGTGAGGTGACTCTGGAGGTGGCTTTACAGCAATGCAGGGGTCTCACATGGCAGAAAATGGCGGAGCAGAGAGAAACTAACCTCTCATATGCTCTCCTTTTAAAGCCCTCAGAACCATGCCCCTGACCACCATTAGTAATCCTTTCACCACATGATCCTACAGTCTAATGACCTCTTCAAGGCCCCATTACAATAATAGGATTTCCCACCCTCTTTACGCTGTCACAGTGGGGACTAAGTTTTGGGGAGACATTCAACCCAAGGCAGTATTTGAAAAGTGGGGCTTTTAAGAGTTGGAGCTCTTTACTGGGTTAAACCATTCATGGGTTAGTGAATTAATGGGTTATTATGGGAGTAGACTGGTGGCTTTATAAAGGGAGGAAGAGAGCACATGAACTAGCTCTTGCTTTCTTGCCCTGCACCACCCTGCAGAGTCCTGTGCCACCCTGCAGAGTCCCCACCAGGAAATGTGCTCCCTTGACCTTGGACTCCCCAGCCTTCAAAGCTGTAAGAAATAAAATTATTTTCTTTAAAAAGTACCCAGTTTCAGATACTCTGTCGTAAGCAATGAAAACTAAGACAGATAGATAGTGGGCACTTTGCTGGGCAACTTGCAGTTTTTCTTTTCTTTCTTTTTTTTTTTACTTAATAATATGCCTTGGGATGCATTTCTTCTCAATAGGTACAAATATATTCTAAATATCCCACTCCCTTAATCACGTTTAGGTTGTTTACTCTTTTTACTACGTAATAATGTTATAATGAATATACTTGTACATCTTTATGAACACATGGGCAAGCATTTCTCTAAAGTAGATCCATAGAAGTGGAAATGCTTGACCAAAGCATATGCGTACTTAATATCTTAATAAATATTTCTAAATTACCATCCAGAAAAGGAGGGAGGCTGTACCAAATTACTCTCCCAACTGCATAGGAGAGTTATCACCTCCAGCTGGGCTTTCCTCTTTCCCTCCTTGGATGTATCTCCCTCCCTCATTCTCCACATAACTTATCTTTACTGAAACCTCCTACTACACACCACCACCCCATCCCCATCAAAACACAAACACACACATTTTTGGCAAATCTCTCACCAGAGGAGGACTTCCTCAGCTTCCTACTCCCAAACTCACGAGCCTGCTATCCCGCCCCATCCTGTCCTTCCCTCCTGTTGTAATGGAGCGGGGGGGTGGAGGGAGGGAAGGTGGAGGGAGTCGAGTTAGTCCTTCCTCCTGTCTAAAGGCAATCCTGGTTGTCAGGGTCCTCCTCTTCAGGAAGGGCTGGCCACATTCTGCCTAAAGGTCTCAGCTTTCACTCTCTCCTCAGCTAACCTCAGTCTGCCCTGACTGCTCCACTGAAACCGTACCCTCACCTCGGGCTGAATCCACGGAACCCCTTCAAGTCCTTATCTTAAGTGACTGTTGCCCACTCCCTCCTTCTTAAAACACTCTTCATAATGCCACACCCTCCTGATTTTCCCCCTCTGTCTCTCTGGCACTTTTCTTACTCCTCCTCTTGCTCTCAGGCTCTTCCTGTCCAAACCTTAAAAGTTTGTTTGGGGTTTCCGTCCCCGGCCCCGTGCTCTTTCTCCCTGGGAGATGTCACCCACTTCCCACTTTCAGCCATCATCACCCTTATCTTCTCCTATCTGATCTGTATCTTCAACCCAGACTGGTCCAAATTTGGCTTCGCCCTCTCCCGTTCGGCTCCTCCTTCCCCCTCAGCCAAATCCTTAGCCCCTCCTCCGGGACCTCTTCTGAGTCCTCCCCCCTTCGGTCGGTCGTCGTCCGCCGCCACGGGGCTCCAGTACCTCGCAGACCTGAGGAATGTAGTTCTCTTTGAAGTAGTTCCTCAGCCTCGGGTGGGCAGAGCGTAGCGAGGCCATGGTCAGAGACCTGAGAAGCTGCGTTCTGTTGGCTTCACCTCGCCCAGGCTGGGGGCTGGGCGCGTCGGAGCGTTGCCCGGGCAACCACGGGGGCGGGGCGCGGGAGGGCCCCGGGGCCGCAGCGCCCCGACAGGTGCAGGGAGGGAGGTGCACCTCGGGCGGCCGACTAGGGTGTCTCCGCGGGCCGCGCAGTCCGTGCAGCTCTTCCAGGAGCCCGGCTCCCCGCCCCACCTGGTGGAAGCCGCGGGGACGCGCCGGGCCGACTGGGAGGTTTTTACGATTTCGGCAGGGCCGTTTCCGGGAGGCGGAGCTCAGACCTCCACTTCCTTTCTCCGCGGCCTGGTCGCGCTCAGGCGGTGGCGGGATTCCCGTGCGTTGGAGACTCCCGCGCGCGCGAGCTTCCCGCCCCGGCCCCAGCGACAGCATGGGCGGCGCCCGGGACGTAGGCTGGGTGGCGGCGGGCCTGGTCCTCGGGGCCGGCGCCTGCTACTGCATTTACAGGCTGACGCGGGGCCGGCGGCGAGGCGGCGGCGGGCGCGGGCTGCGCCCCTCGCGGTCCGCAGGTGAGGCCGCCGGTTGCCCGGCAGGTGGGCGGGAACTGGGCACAGGGGCCTCCCAGGTCCGGGGCAGGGGGCGAAGACGTCGCAGGCGCTCGTGGCTTCCCTGTCTTTGCAGTAAAACAAAGAGCCGAGCCGAGGGGAGGCTCATGAGAAGGGCGAGATCGGGAAGCCCAGGGGGAGACGGCGGATCGCCCCTTGACTTGTGTGGGTGTAGGGTCCGGAGCAGCCCCCTCTCTGCCTCCTCCACTTTGTTCAAAATCCTGGGATGAAAAGTTGCCCAAACTTTGTTGTCTGAGTCCGGCGTCACAGCGGAGGATTAGGGTTCTCAAAAGCAAGTTGATTGTCTCTCACTTTAAAGCTTGTTCTGGGCCTTTGTGTTACCAAAGGGAATCCCCCGACTGTGGAATCCCTTTGGTAACACAAAGGGATTGTGGGGCCTGGAGTGGTAGATGAAATTCTGCGTGCGGTTATCCTGGAAGAAGGGACGCCCGAGAGGCAGTTCCGCCTGCGCTCGGCCCGGCCTCTGGCAGGGGAAGTACCCAGGAATCACCGTGGTACAGGATCTTGCAACTTGGTGTGGGTGTATTGGAACTGGTGCAGGATTAGGTTTTGGTCCAAAAGGACAAAAGGATTGGTACATTAAAACTCTAAAAGCCTTTAAACTCTAAAATCTTTAATAGTTTGCTGAATGTTCTGGAGGGATATTTCAGATCATGGAAGCTGTTAGGGAAATAATTAAAACCTCCTGCCATTCAAGAAACTCCTCTCCACACCTGTAGAAAAGAACAAAGCAGCTCTATTGTTGAGTAAGCGGTGGACCAGATTGCCTCGCACATCACAGGCAGTCTGCTAACGGGATTCCAGAATTCTCACCCCTTTAAGTAGCAGGATATTTCATACTACGTGTGTGTCCTCGAGATAGACGATAACTTGTCTTTAAGTAAGAGGACTTGACAGCACTATTTGCTACACATAGTTCATCCTAAATTCACTGATAATTAGGATGGTTGTTTGTGTTAGCTAATTGTCTTTAACCAGAAGGAAAGACTTCTGTCTTTATGTTAAGCAGGTAGTTACAGCGTGGAACCAGGTGCCTAGGCTAAACTCCTACAAAGATGGGAGAGATTGGGGTTCTATCTTCCTTGATGCTCACATTTCAGAGTTGGCTCCCGAGCCCTTAAGAAAGACATTCTTGGGTTATGAAACTGGCTAGAGGCTTACCTAGCTTTTAAAAACATTTACGTTTATATCAAAGAGACAGAAGAAGTATGTATCAGATCTGCTCAAGGAAATGCTCTAAGAAAATGGAGTGGGGGAGAAGGTCTGTTTCACTTTTGGCACTAGAGACAATTCAGTTTTTGAATGAAAAAAGATTTGTATTCAACTTTACAAAGCCTAATTTGTTTTCTTTGCCCATGTCAGAGATATTTCTGTACAAGTAATTGGGAAAGTGGCCTGGGCTCAGATGTCTTCTCTCATACTGACAACCCGATGAATCCTGACAGTCTTACTTTTAAACTTAAATTACACAAAATTACCATTATCTTAGGTCAGGTACTTTACATAGTAAGTTGTTCACAGTCCTTTCTTCCTGAAATTGCACCTGCATCTCTGAAGAAGACTTGGGAAATGCCCATTTGTTATCATCGCCCTTAGATTTCAGAAGGTGAACTTTTTTTGTCTTAAACTTGAAGAAATTTGTAATTCCTGTACTGTTTTCTGTTTGAGAGCATTGAAAAAGGTGGAAACGGTCCCATTTCATCCAACAACTTGATACCAAAACCTGACAAGGATAGCATGAAAAACTATTAACATGTCTCAATTATGAATAAAGGTATAAAAGTCTTAAATAAAATATTGGTAAATCAAATTCATATGGGGATTAAAGTAATATACGAAGGCTAAATAAACCTGCAAGGAGGATTCATATTGGGAAATATATTAATGCAACTTATTTTATTAATAGATTAAAAGCAAAACCACATGATGATCTCACAATAAAAAGGCATTAAATATTATCGTTTCTGATAAAAGCTTGCAGCAAGTTAGGAATAAATAGAAGGAAGTGTTCTTAAACTGATGAATATCCATCAAAAACCAAAAGCAGATACATTTAATGATGAAACACTAGTAGCATCCTTATTAAATTCAAGAACAAAAGAAGAGTGCCTTCTATCAGAACTATTATTTAACATTCTCCTGCAGTCATAGCCAGCTTGGTAAGACAAGAAGAAAAATAAGATGCATAACTAATACAGGTATTGAACCCTGGACCTTGGTCTTATCAGCACCACATTCTAAACAACTGAGCTAACTTGTCAAGCAAGATGCATAAACATTAGAAAGGAGGCAAAATTATAATTTGTAGGTGAAATAATGATTTGGACAAATCCAAGAGAATTAACTGCATAAAGAAGTAATGAGTTCAATAAAGTATCATGAATACAAATAAATATACCCAAATCAATAGCTTCTTGTATATAAGCACTAATAACTCAAAAATGTAATTAAAAAGGTTTCATTCACTATAGCTATAAAAACTTTAAAAACTGGGTGTATATCTAGCAGGAAGCCTATATGATGATAATTTTACAGAAGGAACTACGATTACATAAACAAAGACATGTTCCTGGTTGGAAAGATTCTGTACCATGACAGTTATCTTGAAATTTATCTTGCTATAATGTTATGATTTGGTAGGCACTTTTCATTCCCTTTGAGAATTGTAATTTCTCCTCCATTAACTTGAGATGATGAACCACTGAGCCTAAGATTCTTTCACAATCTTATTGGCAAAAAGCTAGAAGAAGCAGGACACATGCTGACCGCCTCACCATGTAATAGTTCTAAAACTTACCCATAAAAGAGCTGGGTATTTGGTGATCACCCTCCTCTAAAGTTTTTAGAGTTTTAAATTGTTTTTATTTCTTTTCTGAATAAGTAATATATGGCTTTTATTAAAAATTCAAACAGTAGATAAATTAGAATTTACAAAATTAAAGTAAGAGGCTCATCATTTTAATAGATTAGGTGTGCAGGGTAGAGCAGTGGACTGGGAGTAAAAAGATCTGGACTATAGAGCCAGTTTGTTTATTAATCAGTTGTGTGTTCCCTTAATTAAAAATATAACTGAAATATAACAGGCACTCCCAATATTCTAGGTACAAAAATGCTTTGAGGAAAGCAATGTTAACTCCCATTTCACGGATAAGGAAAATGAAGCTTGGATTAAGTCTCTCACTTGGTAGTAGCTTATTTAGAATTTGAACTAGGGAGTCTGGTTCCTTAGACTGTACCTCCTCCCTTCAAATAAAAAATGCTGTGATTTAAATTTAACAGGGTTACCACTGTTCCCTAGTAAGGTTTTATTTGGCTACTTATAAAGAATTTATACATCTATAAAACTCACTTTAAGTGGCTTTATGAGGAAACATATAAGGAAATAATGCGATTTTGAAATCTCTTAGAAGTATGTATGAGTTAAATTGATCACATTTCTGCTGTGTGTGTGTATGTGTGTGTGTATAAAATTATACTTCAGAGCTGTGTAGGAACCTTTGGAGCCAGTTATAGTCTTAGAACATCCCTTTTATTTACATATGAGAAAACAGACCCAAAAAGACATTAAGAGCTTGCTGGCAATTTCATATTTTCATTTCTCTGGTCTCTGCTACTAGCTACCTGTGTAACTTCAGGCAAATTCTTAAATGATCCTGGCTTAAGTTTCTTTGTGTGTAAATGAGAGGTTTGGATGAACCCCAAATTCTTTCAATTTAAAAAATATGTGTTTTTATCATTCTTTCACTTATCAAGTGTTCTTTGAATGAAACCCTGTTTTATAAGGTGTAAATTAGTTTGATAATGGATTCAGGAGTAAAAGCAGGGTTCAGAGGTCCTGATTATAAGACTTGGTGATGAGGTCTGCTGGCCTTTTTAGCTTTGAGGTTTTCTTAACAGTAGATTTATTAGGATATCATATCACATATTGTTTCCCATAACCTATACTTGTTCCTTTCCCTCATATGTTTTGACTCCTCTTTAAGCACTATACTTAAGTTATTTTGTTACAGGAGTAATACATGTTTATTGGGAAAAAAAAAATTAGAAAGTACTCATGAGAGGTGAGTACAGGTGAGAAGATAAAAGTCTCTTGTATTCCCAATGCTCAAAGATAACTACCTTTAACAAGTTTGTGTGTGTGTGTGTGTGTGTGTGTATACATGCATTCTTAAAAAATTTTAAGTTACACATTGTCATACTTATGGGGTACAGTCTGATGTGTTGATACATATATATGTTGTATAATAATCAGGTCAGGGTAGTTAATGTATCTGTCACCTCATGCATTTATCATTTCTTTGTGACAAAAACATTCAAAAGCCTCTCCTCTAGCTACTATGTAATATACAAAACTTAACTGTTAACCATACTCACCCTGCTGTGCAATAGAGCACCAGAACTTATTCCTCCTATCTAATTGTAATTTCATACCCATTGGCCAGCCTCTCCCTGTTTTCTCTCCCTTCTTCCCTCCCCAATCTCTGATAACTACTGTTATATTCTCTGCCTCTATAATATCAACTCTTTTCTTTTTTTTCTTAGATTCCACACATGACGAGGTCATGTGGTATTTGTCCCTCTGTGCCTGGCTTACTTCACTTATAATGTCCTCCAAGTCTATTCATGCTGCCTCAAATGACAGAATTTCATTCTTTTTTATGGCTGAACAGTATCCCATTGTGTATATATACCACAATTTTTTAATCCATTCATCTGTAGTTGGGCACTTTGGTTGATTCCATGTCTTGGCTATTACAAATTGTGTGGCAATAAACACTGGTGTGCAGTTATCTCTTCGACATGTTAACTTCATTTCCTTTGAATATATACCCAGTAGTGGGATTGCTGGATCATATGGTAGTTCTGTTTTTAATGTGTTGAGGAACCGCCATACCGTTTTCCATAATGGCTGTACATAATATGCCTGTTACTCTCCCACCAACAGTGTGCAAGTGTTCCCTTTTCTCCACTTCCTCACCAACACTTGTTTTCTTTTATCTTTTTGATAACAGCCATTCTAACTGGAGTGAGGTGGTATCTCATTGTTGTTTTGATTTACATTTCCCTGATGATTAGTGATGTTGAGCATTTTTTCTTATGCTTTTTGGCTATTTGTATGTCTTTTGAGAAGTGTGTATGAGATCCTTTTCCCATTTCTCAATTGGGCCATTTGGTTTTTTTGCTGTTAAGTTCCTTACGTATTCTTGATGTTAATCCCTAGTCAGATGTATAGTTTGCAGATATTTTGTCCCATTCTGTAGGCTGTCTCGTCACTCTAACAGTTCCCTTTGATGTGCAAAAGTTTTTTAGTTTGATGTAATCCCACATGTCTATTTTTGCTTTTATTGCTTGTGCTTTTGAAGTCTTATTTTAAAATTCCTTGCCCAGCCCCACATCATGGATCATTTCTCCTATGTTTTCTTCTAGTAGTTTCATAGTTTAAGATTTTATATTTAAATCTTTAATCCATTTTGAGTTGATTTTTGAATATGGTGAGGGGTAAGGGTCTAGTCTCATTGTTCTGCATATGGATATCCAATTTTCTCAGCACTATTTACTGTAGAGAAATTCACTTTTTCTCAATATGTGTTCTTGGCACCTTTGTCAAGGGTCAGTTGGGTGTAGGTGCATTAACTTAATTTATTTCTGGGCTCTCTATTTCTGTTCTGCTGGTCTGTGTATCTGTTTTTATGCCAGTACTATGCAGTTTTGGTTATATATAGCTTTATAATATAATTTGATGTCAGCTAGTGTGATGCCTCCAGCTTTGTTGTTTTTTATTTTTTTCAGGATTTCTTTGTCAATTTGGGGTCTTTTGATTCCATATGAATTTCAGATTTGTTTTTTCCATTTCAGTGAAGAATGTCATAACAATAACAAAAAAAGAAAATAACGTAATTGGTGTTTGATAGGGATTGCATTAAATCTGTGGAATGCTTTGGGTAGAATAGCCATTTTAACTACATTAATTCTTCCAGTCCATGAATGTGGAATATCTTTCCATTTATTTACATCCTCTTTAGTTTTTTTCTCCAAAGTTTTGTAGTTTTCATTATAGAGGTCTTTTACCTCCTTGGTTAAGTTTATTCCTAGGTAATTAATTTTTTTTGTAATTACCGTAAGAGGAATTGTTTTCCTGATTTCTTTTTCAGAGAGTTTGCTATTAGTATATAGAAATGCTACTGACTTTTGTATGTTGATTTTGTGTCCTATAACTTTACTGAATTTGTTTATTAGTTCTAACAGTTTTTTAGTGGAGTCTTTAGGGTTTTCTCTGTATAAGATCATGTCATCTGCAAACAGGGACAGTGTGACTTCCTCTTTCCAATTTGTTTTTTTTTTTTTTTTTTAGGTTTCTTTTTTTTTTTTTCTCTCTTTCCAATTTGGATGTCTTATATTTCTTTCTCTTGTCTAATTGCTCTGGCTAGGACTACCGGTACTATGTTGAATAGAAGTGGTGAAAGTGAGCATCTCTGTCCTGTTCCTGGTATAAGAGGGAAAGCTTTCAGCTTTTCTCCAAAGTGAAGTTAGCTGTGGACTTGTTATATATGGCTTTTATTGTATTGAAGTACATACCTTCAGTACCTAGTTTGTTAACAGTTTTTATCATGAAAGAATGTTGAATTTTGTCAAATACTTTTCTGCATCAATTGAAAGGATCATATGGTTTTTGTCTTTATTTCTGTTAATGTAGTGTATCACATTCATTGATTTGTGTATGTTAAACCATCCTTGCATCTCTGGGATAAATCCCACTTGATCATAGTGAGTGATATCATTAATGTGCTGTTAGATTTGGTTTGCTAGTATCTTGTTGAGAATTTTCAATTTTGTATATACTTTTTAAAAGAAAAAGCATAGATGTGAGATCATACAGCATCTATTATTGTATAATCTCTCCCCCGTCCCCAGAGTAACAGTGTTATAAACATGGTTTCTGGTTTTCCTGTGGTGATTTCTGTAAAGAGGAGTTTTTTTAAGGTAGAGGTGTAGATTCTAAAAATCACTGAGCGGATCCAGCATTTGGCTATTCTAGCTCTTACTCAAAATGGGAGTTTCTCTTTTGTCATCACCACCAGCAGAACTGTTATTCCAGCATCCCAGTCATCATGTCTTGTTCCTATAAATGAAACAAAAATGCCACACTGCCAACACGATTGGGTTACTCCCATAGCTTTTTTTCTATCTGATGTGCTCTTAAAATTGTGATCAGAAAAGTTCTGCTTGATGCACATCCTATTCCTTAATTAATCTATGCCCTGTAGGCAAGTGTTCTCATTGGATGGGTGTACCCGATTTTTAAAAGGAGAAGTAAAATGCTATCAGCATTACAAGTATATATCATTTACATGCAGTGTCTTACTAATAGACATATACCAAAGGACCACTGACTAATTTCTTGATGTATATAAGCCTCAGTTTCCCATCTGTAAATTATAATAGTATCTTCTTCCTAGGGTCGTTTGAGGATTAGATTACATAAAGCATGTAAATTGCTTAATGCTGTGGCTGGCATCAGAGTATGAATTTGATATCATTTTAAAAATTGTTTAAATCATATTGATTTTAGGTGAATTTTAAATAACTTTCTTCTTATGCAGAAGAATTAACCAATGGTTCATATGATGATGTCCTAAATGCTGAACAACTTCAGAAACTCCTTTACCTGCTTGAGTCAACTGAGGATCCTGTAATTATTGAAAGAGCTTTGGTCACTTTGGGGAACAATGCAGCCTTTTCAGCTAACCAAGTAAGTGCTCCTGTGTCAGCAAACAGGCTCCCTCCAGTTCTGACACACTAGCAGTGATTGTGACCCTCTCCAATTTACTTAACCTCTCAGAGTCTCAATCTCCTCATCTGTACAGTGTGGCTACTATATCTACAGCATAATGTCTGTTTACTTCTGAAAACACAACCTAACAGTGATATGACTATTAATATGATTCTAAATCCATATGAAGTTGATCACTGACATCACGTTCATAATAATTGTATCTTGTTAACATATAGCACTGCATGGCCTTTTAAATTACTTACAATTCAGCAATGCTTCAGTAAAATAATGAAAGCATCTAGCATTTAAGTACATGCTTTCAATTGTACAAGTATATAAATTTTATGACTATGGTTCTGATGCAGGTGGTCCCTGGACCATACTCTGGTAACCACTAGTCAGTATAAATGGCTTCTACAAGTAGAGACTTAACACCAAGACTAAAGAGCTTAATCTGAACGCTTCCTTCTCTACCGTACCCCCGCACCCCCGCATGTGAAAAGAGGATTAAAAAAAATTATAATTATTTTCAGCTAATGTCCTTTGTTAACATTGTCATAATGTAAAGTTATTTTGAATTTGTACTTTATTTGAGTCCACTTTTCTCCAGAATGGCAGTTTACTTTAAAGCTCTAAAGATTGATAGGGAGACAGAGAATCTTTGTTCACGATCTACTCTTTCAGTTACAAGTGACAGAATCCAACTTAATTTTAAGCCAAAAAGGGAAAATGCTGAGCTCAGGTAAGTTGGACAGCTAATAATAGCATTGATTTCAGACACAATTGAATCCACTTCAAGGGTACAGAAAGTGTTATAAGAGCTCTCTCTTTCTACACCTTTTGACTTTGCTTATGCCTACTCCTTTTTATGTACTGGTCTTTACCTTTCTGGCTACAAAGAGGCTTTCTTCACAGGGATGGAAAGAAAGCCACTGGCCTCTCAAGCCTTCATCCCTGTAGCTCATAATCCAAAAAGTAGAGTTGTTCTGCTAGGATCAAGTACGAACCCTTTGGATCAATCTCTGGGGCAAGAGACTGGCCCATGATTAGTGAAGCATGGCTCCTATGATCCTACAGCCAACTAGCTGGGATGGATGTGAATGCAATTGACCAATAGTCCCACTAGAGACTGTGGGATAGAGGAGGTGCCAGGTCTGCCCCAGTGGAAAGAGGGGCACCAGGCAAACAAACAAATAGATGGTGACTAATTTGTTAGCCTAATGTATATTGGAGTATTTCTGATGCCGTAGTTTTATATCTCTCTGAAACAAATTGTAGTCAAAATGGGTCAGTAGCCACTGATGAACAAGTGCTTTCTTGAGCAATGGGATTCAGCGCCTCTCACCATCAAGTGCCTTGATCTGCTTTAACAATTCAGTTAAAAAAACAAACTGTTTTGTAGTAACTTCAAGGCCTTCCAAAGAACCTGCCATTGCAGAGGGAAAGTTTTTTTTCTGTCAGTGCTAATACAGTAAAGTATTGAGTTGTTTATAACAAGATGCAATCTTTTTCTCTGATAGAATGGCATGTCTTTACCTGACATGAGTAATTTTCTGCTTATTTTTCTTATAAGAATTAACACAACTGATACTTCTTTCAAGGTTTGAGCCAAATACATATAGTAACATAATGTCGCAATTAATTATGAGAAATCCCAGTTTATTTTTTCTTTGAAAATTTGGGCACCATTTTTCAAGCTATGTAGAACTCCAATTCTGCAAGGTGTTAATGTGTTTCCCCCACTTCCACCACTGAAAAAAGGCTCTCTTTTTGTGTATAATTCACAGAAATACTGTAGTCAATGCTCTTCTCTTGGAGATTCCCAATGCACATGAACATATTAAAGCCTCACAATAAAGAAACATGTTTACTATTGTTATACCTGGAGTTTCCCAAACTTATATAACCATGGAACTCCCTCCCTCCTTTTTATGGAACATTTGTTAACCTCTTGGATTAGTGTTCCAAAGAATACATGTTAGCAAAACACTACTTTTGTATTCTAAATCATAAAACTTTTCCAAGTTTGCCTGTAACAGGTAAGTCATATAACTCATTTCAAAGTAAAATAATTTTTTTTGTTTGGTTTGTTTGTTTGTAAATTGCTTCAAGATTATTATAGTAGTTCTGCAAATCTTTATTGTGTATCTCCATGGTGTAGTTTAAATAATTAAGTAATAATTTTATTTGCAATTGATTTTCTTTACCTCTACAAAATTATGGGTAGTGAGTTTTTGTTTTTTTTTTTAATTCTAATTATAGATTTGTGTATGGTAAAGATATTTCCAAAAAGTCATTGGTTTTTAATTATATTTGTGGAAGCAAAGAATTCAGTGAAGGGGTTCATACTGAAGTGAGATCCTGTTTTTTTCCCTTTTAGGCTATTATTCGTGAATTGGGTGGTATTCCAATTGTTGGAAACAAAATCAACAGTCCCAATCACAGTATTAAAGAGAAAGCTTTAAACGCACTAAATAACCTGAGTGTGAATGTTGAAAATCAAATCATGATAAGGGTAAGTTGTCTGAAATCACCAGTGTATGAGGTTTTCTATAAATGAAAGAGACAGTATCTAAAAGGTAAGTAATAAAACTTTAGTAGATTATTCTTTGTAACTTTATGGCCAAGAATTACCTTTAGAGGAATGGAGAACAAGGCAGAGGAGGGAAGGACCTGAACCAGCCAACAAGAGGTTCAGTGGACTTTTGAATTTGGGGTTCAGTTTAATCCAAGGGTGCTAAAGAAACCAGGCCAGAATCAGATAACATCAGCAGAAAGACGTAATAAATTAGGAAATTATGTTAATTCAATTCGACATTTATTGAACTCCTGCTCTGTGGTACAGATTATAGAAATGAACATGATACAACTCTTGTTGTAAGAAAGCTAGAGAGAGGAATAAGGCGAGTTCACAGATAGTTATAATTCAAGGCAAAACATGATGAAATGCTTTAGGGAAAAAATATCAGTAAAACATTGTTGAGTGTACATAGACAGGAGAGATGCCATCCAAAAGTTTCTGTGAGAGGTGGAATCTGACCTGGCTCTTAAGAATGTCTAACATTGAGAGTTGTGGAAGGAGAGAATTCTAGGAGAATGGAACAAGATGAAGTGGGGACAGCTCCAGGAATAACTAAGCTGGCCCCTTAGATAATCTTATTATTAGGATTGAAATGGTGAAAAGATTCAGATATAATAAGGATGTAAATGTTCCAACACATTTTAAGAAATGCTTTGAAAGACATTAGGATATTATGAAAATACATGATTTATAAAGAGCTGAAGAAATGCTGTTTTTTAAAAGGATGAGTGTGTAATGAAATTGTGACCAAGAGAGCCAGTTGACTTGTAAATGTAATTCAGATCATGAAACCAGATTAAAAGTTTAATCTCTCTGTGCTTTATTGCCATTACTTTAGTTTTTATGGTAACATTTGGAGATTTTAAAAAATTAATAATGGTGTATGGGACAGTTGGTAATTTCTTAGCACTACAAATTAGGAAAATTTTCTTACTAGTTAGAACTTTTGGTGATGTTTAGATTTAGTTAGGTGAATACGAATTATCTATAAAACATAATTTTTCCAAGCTGAAAGACCATGCCCAGGCATAGAAAATAGAGTTTCAGAAAACTTTCCATCATACTGGGTTTACTTCTCTCATAAATGAAATAGGAGTCCTGTTGGCATTGCATTACTTTTTGCCAGTGGTATTTAACAATATTGTGAACAGATAGGTCATATACATAGGTTAGGTAAATAAGAAGAACCTTGGGCCAAATATAGTTTTGCTCTGCTTACTTTTGATAGAATTTACTTTAAAGTAAGATTCCATTTCACTTTGTCCCCCTGTTCTTTACTTCTAACATGATAACACTCTCTAGACCCTACTGCTAAATGGCCTCACAGATCATCCTCCCTGGTCCTGGTGTGTCCAGAGCAGTTGAAACAGAAAGGTGGACTGAGTTGGGAAGCCCCCAACCAGAGAGATGCCACTGGTGTTGAGGGCATGATCTCTGGACTTGGACATGGCTCCCTCACCTGCTGGCTGGCATTGGGCAGGGGACCTGAGCTCCTTAGACTTTACAGTCTTTGTCTGTAAGATGGCTGTAATAACACCCACCTCATTACAGTTGTCTTAGGATTAAGTAGGGTATATTTGTAAGATGCTAAGCACAATGCCTGGCATTATCAAAGGTAGCTTTAAAAAAGTCACTGAAGTTTGAAGACTGGGTAGAAATGTCATCCTTTCTAAGGAGCCATTTTCCATCCTGAGCAATCGCCCTACTTCACTGTGCAGAGAAGTGACAGTTCAATAGAAGAATTTTAGAAACTAAGATGCTCTCTTTTTTCCCTCCTGCTTTAGATATACATCAGTCAAGTCTGTGAGGATGTCTTCTCTGGTCCTCTGAACTCTGCTGTGCAGCTGGCTGGACTGAGATTGTTAACGAACATGACTGTTACCAATGACCACCAGCACTTGCTCGATAGTTACATTACAGACCTGTTCCATGTGTTACTCACTGGAAATGGAAGCACCAAGGTATAAAGTGGTTAATACTTGAAGTATGAAGACCTATTGCCTCAAGTGTATTAAGACTGAAATTGAATTTGTAGGCCACCTATCTTAAGCTGATGTCCCCTCTGTATTAGGCTGTTTCTGTTGCTTATAACAGAATGCTTGAAACTGGGTAATTTATAAAGAAGTAATATTTATTGCTTACAGTTCCAGAGGCTGGGGATGTCCAAAGTCCAAGGAACACATGTGGTGAGAGCTTTGTTCTTGGTGGTAACTCTACAGCAGTGCAGAGTATCACATGGTGAAATGGCAGAAGCATAAAGAGATGGCTGTCCTTTTAAAGCCATCAGAACCACACCCACGACTACCATTAAACCATCAATGGATAATCCATTCATTAAGGCATGGTCCTCACAGTCTAATCACCTCTTCAAGGCCCCACCTTTCAGTTACCATAATATGATTTCCCACCCTCTTAACACTGTCACAGTGGGGATTAGGTTTCTAATACATTCAACTTTAGGGGACAGAATTTAATCCATAACACTCTCAAAAAAAGAAAGTTTAGTCAAGGTTTATTAAAAACCCTCAGATGGGCCCAAGAAAGTACATTATTTTTATCCCCTAATTTTGAGTTATAAAAATCGTCTGTCATTTCACTTATCAGTAGATTGTTGTACATTTGATTTTTGAGAATCAGTAAAATTTCCTTTTATTGAAGTGAAGTAGCTAATGTTGAGGCTCAGAAAACGATACCCCAAGGTATGGTGCTTTGGCATGCTGAGTACTTTGAACCAAAGGAGATTGGAAGTCCTAAGAAGCGGTCTCAGAAACAAAGTCTCTTTCTGAGCTTCTCCAGCCTTCCTGTCTCTCGCTCCTTTTTCTTCCCGAAGGCAGGTCATAGAAACTAGAACTTCTCTTCTCCAAAGCTAGCCATAAAACCTAGAAATACTTGTATTACTCTAACCTTCCCCTGCCTTTCTGTGCAGGAGCTGGCCATAAAGAAATTCTCTGACCTACCTAGTCTGATGGTAGGTCATAAGGCCCTCATTTCAGAGGGGTCCTGCCCTATACCTGGGAAGAAGGAATGCTGTACAGAGGCCAAGAAGAATCTGGACAGGCCTTGCCACGTTTTCCCATCAAATCTACTGTCATTAGATCATACCCTTTTGTCCAGTCACATTTCTGTATGGCTGTCCATTCTTCATCGAACCTAAGCATAAAAACAGACAGTTTTCCCTGGGTCTTTGGGTCTTTATTTCTGAAGGCTCCTGTGTCACATAAACCTTTGATTAAATAAATTTATGATTTTCTCTTGTTAACCTGTCTTTTGTTATAGGAGCATGGGCCGTGACCCTTATGGTGAGTGAGGAAAGTATCACACCTTTCCACCCCTACACTGGCTTCCCCCCACCAGATACAGGAGCACTGTGATTAAAGGAAAGCATTGTGATTGAGTATGAAGCCATGCTCTAAATATCTGACATCACTACAGTTATTTCTGAGATTATCAAGATGTGATTACCTGAGAGCCCTACTCTCTTCCTGCTTTTATGTTTCTGGGGTGTTTGTATATGTGCTTTTCACATTTCCAATAGCCAAACTTACATGGATCTGGTCCAAGATGTACCCAAAGGCATTTAAAATTGAATGTAAGAAGTCCTCTTCTAGCAGTATTGCTCCATCCTGGGCAATTTCCAGCATGCTTGTGCCCATCAGCATCTCTCTTTCCAGTGGAGCAAGATGACTTCATGGCCCCATGGAAACTCCTTCCCTCTTTATCCATGGGTGTTGCCACTCTAGAAAATCTCTCCTCTACCTGTCTGTGCAGCTGCTTTACCCAAAACCTTAGGAGAAACACTGAGCTCAGAGCCAGGCAAGTCTGGCCTTGGGACTGTATATATCTGTCTCAGACTTGGTCTGTGTTTTAATATAGTATTTTATGACTTTTTAAAAGGTGATTCACACCACAATCGTATGTTCTATTTTCGTCTCATTTTGTTGTGTTTTGTTTTCCATTACATTGCCGGGTATGATATTTCTGGGATAGAAAATTTGCTTTTTTGGTCTCCCTGGGAACCTAGCCACCAATTATAATAGTCATTCCATAAAAAGTTCCAACTTGCAAATGCACCTTTGGATAGTCATCCATTTGTTAGTGCGAAATGTATCCATAGTAAAAAACCCACCAAAATGACTTTTAGAATATCTTCTTATTTTGCCTAAGTCAGTGATCTCACTGAGTATAATAATCTGTTGGGCACACCACTGATTCACAACTAAATACAAATAGTGGAAAATTAACATAAATAAACTGTGTGCTTACTGCATCTGCAATGAGAGCAAATAAAACTAATGACTTAAAATAAATGTCCTAGTGTCACCAGAAGATGGTGCATGTGACAGGAGAAAACAAGATGACTTAATATTGTTTCAAATTAAAGTACATGTATTTATTTTATCTATAGTTGTACTCTGTTTTTTCTCACGTTTAACTCCCTTCTACAGAGGAGAGCAACATCAAACTTTGGTACAGGATACTGAATAGCTATTGCTCTTGCTCTGCCCTGGTTGTATACCTGCCCTCATTGACTACTAGGGAGCCTTTTTAGATTTTATTGACTTCATCCAGGCTTATTTCATAGGTTCAGGACCATGCTATTTCATACCTCTTGTTCCTGTTTTCCTAATTGAAACTTCACTGACGTTGGAGCCAGGTGGTTTTCCTAACACTTACTCTTGGTGTTGCTGACAGCCAGTCAGGCCAGATGAGATCTAACAGTGACCTCTCTGGGGAGTGCACTTAGCTCAGAAGTCTCCTTTACTCTTTCACCTCAAGAGGCCATAATTGGTCCAGAGTTTCTGTTTGAAAAACATGATCTCTGCAAATACAACAAACATTACCAGTGGTTCCTGCTGGAGAGTGGTATGGGCCATAGGGTGGTGGCTTTTGTTTTTATCTTGTTCCTTTCGGCACTGTTGGAAATCTTTATCATGACCAGGTGCTAATTTTATAAAAAATTTTTTTTAAATTGATGACAAAATTAAGCAAAGCTTTATATCCTCCTTCTTAATAAATTATTACTTACACCAAGATCAAAGGAATTGTAAGTATATAGGACATGTGCATAGTTAAAAACCAGAAAGAAAACACCAAAATTTAATAATGATAATTTCCAGTCATGGAAATATGGGTGAATTTTCTTTTCTCTTGTGCTTTTCTATGTTTAAAAATAAATGTTTCTAGTGAACACCTATCGCCTTTGTAATCAAAATGTTTTATAAAATAAATATCCAGGTTCCTTCCCGGGTCTAGTGGAGATCACGTTTGTCACTTTTTCCTGACTTCAGGGCTCCCTCCCTGCTCCTCACATTAATTTCAAGTATCTTGTAGAAAGTGTGGTTTCTCATAGCATGTGTTTTTAAAAGGGGAATTCAATTTGAATGTTTTTATTACTGAATTTTCAGTTATAAGTGATGATTATGCTGATATTTTAGCTAGTTGGCTATTAAGTAACATTTGGTGTCCTATTATTTATATCATTGTGCCTATTTTAATGCTTATAAAATGCTTTTCACATAAAAAAGATAACCTCAAAGATTCCTAGTAACCTGCTAAATTTATTTAGTCTTGGTAACTAAATTATTCCAAAATTTTCATACTTTAAGTAGAAAAGAAATGAGCTTTGGGAGGTTTTTTTTGTTTTTGTTCCAAAGATCACATTTCACTTACCAGTCATAATAAGGATCATTCATTTAACACGTGTTAAGCGACGATGTGTTAGGGGTGTGTGTTGCGTAGATTATGAGAACATTCACAATATTCTCCCTATGTCTCTAACTGTAGTTGGAAAAATAATGTTTAAATAACACTGCTCTGTAATAAGTGCTGAGAGTGGTGCCAAGTGTTACAAGAGTTTAGAGAGAGAGAGAGAGAGACCTAAGTCGGATGAATTAAGAAGGCTTCATGGAGTAGAGAGAATTTGAGCTAGGCCTTGAAGCATAGGCAGGACATTAAAAGGAGGACATAGTGAGAAGACAGCATGCCAGGGAGAAAAAAATTAATGCTTGCTGGTCTGAAATAAACCAATATTCTTATTTCAGGTTCAAGTTTTGAAACTTCTTTTGAATTTGTCTGAAAACCCAGCCATGACAGAAGGACTACTTGGTGCCCAAGTAAATAATAGCTTACATATTTATTTTGTTAATACACACACACATATATATATATATATAGATTTGGATAGACAGATCTGGAAAGATTTATCCTGAAGTGTTAACAGGAATTATCTCTGAGGAACAATATTAAAGGTGTTTTTTTGTTTTGTTTTGTTTTTGCATATATGAATTTCCTAAATGTTCTGTAATAAGCATGTTTTACTTTTGAAACGCATCTAAAAAATTCCCCCTAGAAACAATAAATTATCATTTTTCTCTCTACCCTAGTTTGGGTACACTCATGCCAGCAAATCTTTTGTATAAAAGTACTCCAGAAAGTTCTTGGAAAAACAATTAAAAGATAGTACAAATCCTCCCATGGACTTTTTTTTTTTTTTTTTTTTTTTACAAGTACCCTTGTACCTGACCTGTTTTTGTTCATGTGTCCCTTAGTATCCACTAAAACAGCAGTACTGGCCAAGTCTCCAGTACAGGCTAGGTGCTGGGTACGTGCTGAGACTCATCAGTGAGCATACATGACGTGGTGCTTGCTTGTCCTCATGGAGCTTAGGGTCTTGTGAGAGACAAAACTATGTAACAAAAGATAGAGATAACTGAAAGCTGTGCTAAGCATTCTGAAGGAAGCGGAGGTGGTGCTGAGATGGAATGGAGCTCGACTCCTGTAGAAAGGACCGTCATATTCAACTGCTCAGCCCTGTTCCCCAGCCCTGTGCCCTGCACTGTGTGGGGACAGCAAATGTTTTAAGGTGAATTAATGAGTTCCCATGAAAACTGTACGATGGGTCTTAAAAAGGAAATGGATGTTTTTTCCAAGTGACTACATTCTGGGATTCCAAAGAAACAGTATTTTTCAGCTAAAACCTCAAACCTCTTTTTTCCATTAGAATACAATGTAGGGATGTGTAAGATTTTACACATTAAGCTATGCAATCTTAGGGTGAACTTTCTGTGACAAGATTTTTAAAATGTAAAATATTCCATGTAGTTTCAAATGTAAAAATATATGTGAAAAACATTTTCATGTTATTAAGATAAAGTAATACTCATTGTTTCCTATTTTAGGTGGACTCATCATTCCTTTCCCTCTATGACGGCCATGTAGCAAAGGAGATTCTCCTTCGAGTACTTACGTTATTTCAGAATATAAATAACTGCATCAAAACAGAAGACGATTTGGCTATTCAGCCTACTTTCACTAAAGGGTCATTGTTTTTCCTATTGTATGGAGAAGAATGTGCCCAGAAAATAAGAGCTTTAGCTTCTCACCATGATGCTGATGTGAAAGAGAAGGTTGTAGCAATAATACCAAAATTCTGATCGGGTGGTCATATTTTTCCAAGGAGTAACACAGTCTGGAGGTAACTCACATAAACTTATTTCTATCTTGTTGTATAGGGAGTCTTTCAGCTGCTGAATTTAAACAGTAAATAACACGTTTCATCATTAACAGCTGTAACCTGCAATGGTCTTAAGATTTATTTTGGACCATTTTATTGATACCAGATGAATATGAGCTTGTACTGAAAACAATTATATTTTTATTTTGCCATCTGTTTACTGAGATACTTTAGTTATTTCCTCTACACGAAGTGGCAGTGACCTTTTCACATGCAAGCTACCCTTCAGTTTGAAGTGATTTGCAATTACTCATCTGAGACAGCATTAGCAGGTGGTTAAATCATTGTTTCAGAACTGCCGTAGGAATGGCCATTTTCTTCTAAGTAGCAGAGAGATCCTGAGCTCTCAAGTCCACCTGCCAACCCAGCCATACTGCTTTCAAAAGTCTATTCTAACCATTAAAATGATCACTTCTAGTCAATGAAAATGTAAACTTTTAGGAGAAAATGTTTCCTAGGACCCACCCACTCCCATTCAATGTTCCAGTATATAACCATGTTACATATAAAATACCGGGATCAATCAAAATGTCCATCCACAGGCAGTTTATTAAATCAGTTATCCAGTCTTTGAAAAGAAAGAACCAGGTCTGAATGTGCTGTTGTGGAAAGACATCCATGAAATATGCTTGTTTTTTTTAAAACACATGTCATAGAATAATGTGGTGTGATCACACCTGTGGTTTTTTAAATGAGAAATATTTATGCTTATGTACCAACAGAACACTTCTAGAATGGTACTCAAACTTGTGGGAGTGGGGAAATGATTTTTCTATGTGTACCCTCTTCTGTTTGAATTTTTTTACTATGAGCCTAAATTGTAATTTTTTAAATAAAGAGGAAAAAAAATCACTCACAAGGTTATGCATATTTTCTCCCCTTAATTGACAGTACTTTATTCATTAATTTTCATCCATATTTTACTTGACTAAAATTACAATATATGAAAATTTCTGTTACATTTTCCATAGTATTTTTATTCCATAAGCTACTATAACAATTTATTAGTATATCTGAATTCAGCCAGGCTTTATAATATTGCAGTTCATAACCCTTGCCATGCTTGGCATTAAATGAATCAATATGCAAGCAGAAGCTTTAGTACTTGTGTATTTAAGGCAAAGCTTTAAGAGTACTTTAAATTTCATTTGTAAATACATGGATACAAGAGTGTTTTCCGTAGGAAGCCACAAATCCTCAAACAGAAAAATGTGTTTTCAAGGTTATCCTGATACAGAAATCAAACTTTGAAGAAATATTTTTACAGTAGAAAAAGTGTTCAGTATAAGGAAAAAAATGTAAATTCCCAACGGGATAGAGTAGTAATTGGTGACAGTAATGTAAGTATTCCCCAAAAGGCACATTTCTTTATAGCAATTTTTAAAAATCTGCCTATTTAGTGAAAGTATGTATTCAAAACGTTCACACAATAAAAACCAGGACTTTTTTTCAATGTGCTTTTAGCAGTGGTGAATTCTAAAGCTCCGTCTCTTCTCTTCCTCTATTATTAGTTTGAGTAAATAATCACACTCCCTAGAGCCCAGAACATTGAGTCTGAAATGTCAAAATGCTAGGGAAAAGAGGCAGTAATTTTTAACTACCCAGAAAGAAAATGCACAAATAGATCTTTACCTATGTAGGTCATGGCATGTTTTGGCTTTTATTAGGTGGGCTTTCTCCTAACTGCTGACCCACCCTATGGGAAAGGGAGGCATAACAGTGTTCCTCAGTCACCAAAGGAAACAATAAAATCTTACATGCTGGTATGGATGCCAGCTAATCAAAGAGGAAAATGAAATTGACTTAGAGGATAAGATCAATTAAAAGGTATTATAGAGCATATTGGACTGAATTGAGGGAAGAGAATGGACTTGTCTTATTTTTCAAAATTTGTTTTCACTTTGCACATACACTCTTCAAAATGTAGATAAGTGAAAAATAAAGTGAAAACCACTCAATGGAGTGAGAGTCTATAAGGAGATATGAAGCTTAATATAGTTCTTAAAGAATAAAGTTTCATTGTAGAAAGAATGTGAATGGTAATAAAAAAAAAAAAAATCACAGCTTGTTGAAGAGGCCTAGAAAAATGAGGCAGGCCCAATGAAGTGGAACTAGAACACGACAAATTAAAGTGCCCAGAGACCCTCAGTTAAATGTTACATGTGAATACAAAACTAATGTTAAGGCCATTCATGGAGAAGACATACTTAAGCAAGACATACTTGGCTTGCTTCATAGAGTAGAGGTAAGAGATGAATTTTCAGTTCAGAGTACATCAGCAAAGAAGATAACTACCAGAACGTTGGCTAGTATTAAGGGCAACGTGCCCCAAAGTTAACCCACCGTGAACCTAACATCTTGATTAACATCTGCTTGGAGTGAAAAAGTTTATGCTTGTTCAGTTTTCTCCTGAAGGTTTATTTTTATGGGAAAAGTTTTTGTGCTTTAGTGCCCCCAAATCACATTCACATTAATTATAGACACGCATATTGCATACACATTTCCCCTTTACTGACTTGCATCATTGTAGATAAAAATACTAAATTTTGATAAAAAACCATTTACATTTATCTTGGCTATTATTTTCCAAATTTACAAAATGAGTGAGATAAAATTGTCAGTCTTCAATGTCTAGTGTCCTAACATACACTTAAATCTGCAACAGGAACAATACATTATCAAAAAGCATTAGCCTATTTTCAGCTTTCAAATGTACCTATCTATATTAGGCAGTAATACCTTAAGAAATCATTTTCTCCCATATATTTCTATGAAATATCACTTTATTACTTACTGTACACACTTTTCAGAGGTAGGTCAAAGTTATCCTCTTGTTGCACATGAGGAAACAGGCACAGTGAGCATAGGTGACTTGTTTCAGGTTTACACAAAATATCCATGATAAAAGGATTAAAATTCAGCTTTAGTGGCTAACGTGGCAAGCATATATATATATGTGCAGCTTGTAGAGCACTGCCTGGGTAGCATTTGGTGCAAAAAACCTATTTCAATTATTTTATTTGAATAAAGTTTATTTCATTGACTATATGGATCAGGAACACTGAATGGGTCTCCAATAGTATCTAAACCAGCTCCCTCCCTTAGGAAGGTTCAGAGTAATCAAGTGAATACCAAGCCTTTATTGGGACTAAACCTCAGGTCAGCTGACTCCCAGAATCACCATCTTTTTTTTAACCACTGGTATTCCACACTGGCATAATAAAAGGTAGAATCATATTTAGGGTTCATTTAATATAAAAATATAAGAAATCTGAATCATGTAAAACAAAATATATATAAAATAAATCTTACTGACATATTTAGAGTTAGAGCTAAGAGACCAGAAAAACGTAAATGTGTGTAGAGAAAATGGAAAACAGAGAAAATAAAATTTAATTCAAAGTGTATGATCTATTAACACTTAAGATCTGCATTTATCTCTGTAAAATATTTCATTATAGCTATTTTCGTGCTTAGCAGAAGGTCTGACTTTGAGATTAAAAATAGAAAATTTCATAAATGATATCCTCATAACCACACTCCCTTCCTCTGCCCAACTCAGAGGGCTTTTGATTTGGGGATTGTAGGTATGCAATAGAATATACTGTTCCCCCTTTTAAAAATTAAGTCTACAGTGGTCAAGGCTACATTAATGCCAAAAAACTGTACACTTAGAAATGGTTAGAATGGTAAATTTTATGTTATGTACATTTTACCACAACAAAAAAAATTAAGTCTTTAAAAATAATAACTTCACTCAAACCCCTATGTTTTTATGCTTAACAAAATAAATCACATTCGTAACATCTGGCATATAACCAATCTTCGTAGAGCAAGAAATGTTTGTAAGCATGTGGGAGTCAATTTCATCATTTACTATAATGTGAATATAAGAAAAATATTTGTATGTGTAGGCCCCTGAAAAAAATCTAGGTAGGTAGCCAGCCTTGATTCACCTTATAGAAGGTCCTGAAGAACAGAAAAAAACAGAAATGAGTTTTTCATATCAGTTTTTCACAATGTCAGAAAGTTCTACCACCACTAAAGTATAATGCTTTAGTAAAAAAATTTCCACTGCAATGCTTATACCATTGATACGTGATTTAAAATTCACATTAGACAATTCATTATTTAAATGACCCACCCCTGAACTCTTCTTTCATAGTTTTTAATAGCTGGCAATCATATTAGTAAGCAAGTTATTACACAAAACATAAAACACAAACTTGCAGAAGTTATTTCCAAATTTAAAAAAACATAATATTCATGAATTTCTTAGTCTTTACACTTGTTTTCAAATTTATTTCAGATGACGCCTTTTTCATTAATAGCTCCTGTGCTTGTATTTATTCAAAGGTGCCATCATCAGTACTTAGGTATCTCGATTCTCCATGCTTCAGGACAAAAAAATCTTCAGTCTTAAGTCCATATCTTTCTAGAGCTTCACTCAGTTTCACTGGAGGCTCTAAGTAATGCTAGCAAAGGGCAGAGAGCAGAAAAATGGGAGAAGATTAACAGTACACATATTTAGGGGATATTTCAAAGGAGAGTTCAAACTAAAATAACAGATACCTAAAATATGCCTTAAAATAATGTCCTTCCTTTTAATTAAACATTAGCAAATGAGTCTATCATATTTTCTAATACAGTTTGAGTCATTAATTAAGTCTGTAGAAATTTCTATTGTTAGAAATCAATTTATGGAAACACCATGTATGTCAAATTTGGTACCATCGTAGATTGAACATCACTGGACTACATGAAATCTGATCAGTTTCACTATATGAAATTCCAGTCTAAATGGAATCAATGCCAAAGTTGATGATATTACAGAATTATGCTACCAACATTTTTGAAAAATATAAAATGAGATTGTGTGATTGTGTCTGTGTGTATTAGCAAATGCTATAGCAAGTATTTTTGGCTGAAGAAGGGTTGTTATCCTCAAAACCTCTAGCCAAGTATAGAAACCGTATTCTACAGAATGAAAGAGGGCCCTAGAGAATAGAGATACAACAGGTGGAGTTTTCATATTTACTTCCTCACCTTTTCATAGCTTAATAAAAAAAGACAGCACACAGTATGTTGCACAATGTTTACACCCACTTGAATGTTCGCCAAATAGAGACCACTTCAATATGGAATAAAATAGTTATTACTAAAAGGTATAAAAGATAAATCATTTCATCAGTTACTTCTCTTCTGGTCCAAATCTTTACACTGTATAACAGCTATTTTTTTTCTTTATTCAAAGGGTTTTTTCTCTAATTTCAATTAGAAAAGTTTTAAAATGTGGAAGTATAAAGCCGAAATAAAAACCAAACAGTGTCTGATCATCACCAGTGGGAAGTCTGCCTCTCTTCTGCAACATGTGTCTTTTGAGCACCTACAGGACATGCCAGGCTAGTGAACCAAACAAAAATCCTCGCCTCCGTGGAGCTTACATTCTAATACAGAGATAGACAAGAAGTGAACAGATAAGAAAATAGATAGTATCTGAGTGGTTGATATGTTCTGGGAAGAACAAAGCAGGGTGATAAGTGTGGGGGATGGAGATTTAATTTTAAATGCAACAGTCTAAGAAGTCTCCAAGAAGGTGACATTTGAACAAAAACCTGATGGAGCAGAATGCATAGGGCTTTGTGGGCAACTGTGAGTGCTAAGGCTTTGACTCTGAGTGCAAAGGGAAGCTACCAGGTCACTGGCAGAGAAGGGTCATGATCCAATTCAAGCTGTAAAGGTCACTGCCCTCTACAGTGTGGAAAACAAACTTTAAGGGGCAAAGTGATAGCAGTGAAGGTGGTGAGAAGTGGTCAAATTCTACATATAATCTGAAAGTTGAGCTGACTGTGTGTATATGGATAGATATGAGCAAAAATTGGATAAGTAGAGTCAAGAAAAGTAGGAATTTCCCTTTACTGAGAGGTATGAGAAATGAGTTTGAGGAAGTTTGGTTTCATTAGTTCTAGGTACCTAACGGACATCCAAGATGTCAAGCAGGCAGCTGGATATATAAATATGGATTACAGCAGGGGAATCTGAGCTAGAGAGGTACAGCAGACAGATGGTATTTAAAGCCATAGACAAGATGAGATTCCTCAAAAGAATAACCAACTAGAGAAAAGAAGAGGTCCGTGTATTGATTCCTAAGGCACTCAATATTTAAAGGGAGGGGAAATAAGGAACTAGTAAGGGAGACTTAGAAGGCACAGCCAATGACATGCAAGGAAAACCAGGAAAGTTGCCTGAGGCTTAACTAAAATGCACGGCTTTGGTAATAATTATTGGCCACACACAGGTCTTTTTCCCCCTTACTCACTTCTGGTCTATGGCTATGTTTAAAGGATGAATGATGCCTTTCAACTGACCACTGAATAACTTTAATAAGTTTTAACTATACCTTGGTTACCCAATATTACTAGAGATAACCACCTATTAATAGATAGTATAAGAAAAATCTACTTTAAGTCCATTTTATTCATATAGAAAGGAGATCACTGACATATCACCAATAAAACCTAACTTTAAATAATAGTCTAAATCAAAAAATTTCCCCCAAAATAATTCCCTAAACTATTTTCATTTAAGAGATTTCAAACTGATTAAAATCTTTCCCAGTGAAAATTAACTTTTGTTAAATTATTTTTCTGCCATGCTCTACAAGTCTTGGCCAACAATCCACATACATAGTCACCTTCACAAAAAATTTCTTTGCCAACCGATAACTTCAGTGTGGATTTTGATGTTGTTTTAGCTGGCAGTAGACAACTTTGTCTTTAATCTGCCCAGATTAAGCAGTATCTTTCTGAGTTTCTTTACTGGTCAATTCTTGGCTGTTAAACCATCTAGAAAATAAACCCAGAAATAGGTAAGAATGGCTTCTGAGTGAAAGCTCAGTCTGGGCACTTCAGTCTACAAGAGATAAAAATACCCCATAACCATGGGACCAAACAAGTATGAATAAAGCAAGACAGTGGATCAGAGATCACAAGAGGAAGTGGGGAAAGCAGAAGAGCCCCAGGATCCATTAAGGGCCAGGGAACCAGCCATAGATACCTCGTAAGTTCCTAAAGGAGTCGCTGTTTTATGATCGAATACAACAGGATATATTCAAAATAAAGACCCTGGTCACTTAAAAAGTTATCTTACATATTACGTAATGCTTAAAATTTGTTTCCATCAAAACTAGTGATTTAAGTTTTAGTGCTTACATATATCATCTAGAAAATCTGCTCATCATTCCCTAGATAAATTAGATGTTGCTATATACAAGCGTATTTCAAAAAGTTTGTGGAAAAATAGAATTAAAAGATAATACGAATCTTTCCGTGAACTTTTTGTTTGAAGTACCATTGTGTGCAATTTTAGAGTGTTCCCTGGTTAAGGACATCCTTAATCTGTTTACATTACAGTTTATTGTAACTGCTTATATGCGAAGTCAAAAGTGTTTAGAGATCATAGGCTCTCTGGTTTTTGTTTGTTTTTGGTGGCTGGCAGTACAAGGATTGAAGTCTGGACCTTGGTTCTAACCAACTGAGCGAACCAGCCAGCCTCTCTCTGCTTTATAATTTAACAAATTCAGTTGTCACATTTACTCAACTAACATCAAAATGTGAACAAACTCCAAATTGCTAAAGGCTTAATAAGTTTTTATTACATGTCTCATTAAGAAGTAAAGATGGAGGTTAGATTTATAACAGGAATAATTCTTGAAGGCTGAATAACACAGTAATTCTTAAACACAGGTTTTTGATCCTGTTCTCATCTTCCCATCTCAGTAAAGAACACAACTGTCTACCCAATTACTCAAGCTAAAAATCTAGGAGTCAACCTTGATTCCTTTCTTTGTATATATGTTTAATAAAATACTATTACTTCATCTCATATATATACAAATGGAATAAGAAATTGCCACCAAATATAGTGGTATGTCACTGGAAACCAGTCTCAAGCTTCCCCCTTCCCCAAATAGACACACACACACACACACACACACACACACACACACACACACACACACACACACACACACACACACACACACACACACACACACACACACACACACACACACACACACACACACCCATTCATCTTCCTCTGCTCTGTGGTTTTCATTTATTCATTTTATTCCCTCTCTCAACACTGTGGCTAAGAATTGCTGCATCATCGGATGGGTATTTTGATTGGGGGGGTGGAGGGAATGGGCAGGCAGTATTTCATCATTTTGGACCATCCTTGGGAGAGGGCAGGCCAGAAATGAGACAGAGGAGAAGCGCTTAGACCAGCAAGAAAACACTGGGTTCCTGCAGAGATGCCTTGGGATGTGGAAGATGCCACAGAAAGCAAAGAAGCCAAGTTCCACCTAAATTTTGTATAGAGACAGGCCCTGAATCCAGGAAAGGAGAGAAAGCTTTGTGTTATCCTCTGCTTGATCCTAGAACACTGGCTAGCAGCAGAGTTCTAGGGTACAGCTCTAAGGAAAAATCAGCTCTTCTGTTTTAGTCTAGGAATGAAACCACATTTATCCCAATGCCTAGCAAATAACAAATACTGAATCAATGTTTAGTGATGAATAACATATTTCTAGAAAGTTCCACACTGTCTAGCCTTACCTCTCCCATTGCCTTCCAAGTCATCCATTCTCTGGCTGAACTGACTCCTTGCCATGCTTGCTGCCTCCAAGCCTATGCTCAGCCCCTTCTTCCTTGGGAAGTGCCTTCCTCCAGGCCTCAAGTTCCAGCATCACTTCGTCCACGAAGCTCTCCCTGACCCCTCCCCACTGGTAACCATCCCTGACTCTGAGACCACTTCATCTGTCCCACATTACAGCAATTCCCTCTTCCGATATCTGTACTGCGTACTTGGCTTCTATCTTCCACTACACTAGAGCCTGCTTGGGGAGGAAGACAATGGTTTGTTTTTCTACTCTCCAGACTACACACACAGATTTTTGGTTATATAACACATGCTCTGTTAACTACAGAAATAAGCCAAAAAGACAGCATGCTTTTTCACTGCACGTGAATGTTGATTTACTAATTAGTACTATTTACTGCCCTAATACATGTGGTGACTGTGATGACTGTGCAGGGTCTGATTCCATAGTCTGGTCTGTGACACTACCACCAGGGGACAGTGATGCCTGAATCCTATCATTGGTCAAACACATAATCAAAGTTATTTTTATCATGATCAAACTTACCTCATTTGCTAAGGCAAAAGTTCCCCAGTGAATTGCCACAGATTTCTTTGCTTGAACATCAATATGAATCCTTACAGCTTCTTCTGGGTCTACATGCTGATATTTCATAAACCACCTGATGAAACACAGCAATTTATTACTTCTGGTCTTTGAAATATGCACTAAATTCAAATTACAATTTCATCTAATCAACCTTTAAGATTCTGCACAGGACTATGGATGTTTGAGAAATAAGAAGCTTAGTGTGTTTATTTTCACTCCTCCTCTCTATTCCTTCATTTGATTTTGAAATCAGTACACCTAAGAATAAAGCTAAACTGCCAACAGAAACAGCAACATGTAGTACTCTCAACCTCTTTTCAGCCATTCTCACTGGACTCACCTACGCAGACTGGACTCATCTAGACAACTTTTAATAAATACTGCTACCCAGCTTGCACTCTCAGTGATTCTGATTTAATTTTTCTAGGGTGGGATCTTGGGCATTGGCATTTTTAAAAGCTACCCAGGTGAGTCCAATGTGTAGCCAGAGTTGAGAACCACTGAGATACAACATATGCAATGCTGGGTAGGATGAGCTAGAAACCAAGTCTAGAGGCTAGGTCAGGGCTAGACTGTAAAAAAACAAACACCACCAACAAAAAAAACATAGATTCTGCACAAGAATAAATCATAGTAGGCAAAACCATCTCCCTTTAGTCCACTTTTCTGCTGAAACATAAAACAAGCAAAAATATTTCTTATACGGATTGGGACTTATTAAATAAGTCCCAGGCAAAACTCCCCTCTGAACAGTAAAATTTTGTTTCATTTATATTTTGATTTTACTGATTATTTATTCTAAAGATATGACTTACTATTACTTTCAAAAGTAGATATTCTGCAGTCCTGGGTATAAATCAAAAAAACTGAATAATGGCTAAAGAACTGGAAATCAAAACTCCAATTGCAAAAGAACCTGAATGTCCTACTGAAACAATTTTTTTTAAAATTGCTAAAGTGAAAAGCAAGTGAAAAAGTGTATAAAATTTAAATATTGGGAGCAAAAAAATCCAATTACTATCCAAGGAATTTTATTTAAACATCATGAAACTGAACAGTGGGGTATTTGGTTTGGCAAGAAGAGAAATCTAATGGGTGAAAGATTAGAGATTCTGTAGAAACATGAAAGCCTGCCTAGTACCTTGGAAAGAACAAGGGCTTAGGAGGCTGAAGGCTCAAATATGAACCCCAGCTCTTGCAGCTCCTGGAATACCTTTAAAAAGTACCTTCCAATTCTCTGAGCTTCCATTTCCTTGTCTGTGCAATATAAATTTAGACCCATCTCATAAGGGTATGGTGAGGATTAAACAAGACAAGATTTATGAAAGCATCGAGTACAGCACCTACTTCACAGAATTCTCCCAAAAGAGTAAAAAGTTGACAAAACCAACACTTGCAGAAAAGAGAACTATAATTTCTGATACAAAGGAAAAATCGTACTATCTATAAGCAAATCCTTTGCTTTCCAAGCCATCAATTTAGAGGAGGAAAAATAACGCTGTCTTCACATTATTTGTATCTCGGTCTGCTACTGGGAACTAATGCTACGGTTAAGACCAATGTATATAGATGCAGCATAGGGTCTTCTGCACTTTAGAGAAAACATCATAGAGAATTCACCCATCTGCAACAGCTAGAGGGTTGTTTATTGTTAGGAGTTGCTGGGTCCTATGGGAGCCTAAAAACAAAGCCACTGTGTTCTCCTAATGAGCAGATTGGACATGTACTGTTCAGCCACATCTCCTGACACTCAGAATTCAGGCCAAGATGAAAACAGCTTTTGGTGTTTCTTTCTATGGACTTTTTAGAAAATGCTATTGAAAATCAAAGGAACAGGTAGATTCCTCTTTATCCTCATGTCTATCTGAAATAAATTTTAAAATTTTTACTCTGACATTAAGTATATTCTAATATATTATGAATATATATCGAGTAAAGGCCAATACCATATGAAATTGATTTGTAACAGTTCTGAAAAATAGGTTGACTGATGTTTTGAGAAGTTTCATTAGAATGATGTAAGTGAAATTCAAGCACCAATACTGATTTATAATAATTACTAATAATTATCCAGAACCAAAAAATACTAAAAGTATCTAGCCCCAAAATGGAGAAACTAGCAAAAAACATAAAAGTGAGAAATAAACATTAATAAAGATAGGGAAAAATGGTTTTAGTGAACTTAAAAAGTTAACTACTAAATAAGTATAACAAAATCAGATGGAAACAAAAGACTGGATTCATTCAATTCATCTACGTATTGGAGAAACACTTGTTCTTCTGCTTGTAGGACTGCATTCTAAATAAATGCATTTATATGTATTTGTGTATGCACTCTAAAATAAAATAAAGCATTTAAAAAATTATGCTTTACTTTGTTATTATCAGTGTTTGTTTTCCTTTATACATATAAACCAGAATTGACTGAATTATTTGAAATCACTTCTTTTCCCTAACCAGACAGTACTAAGGGAAACACAGACAGTGGATGGGTCTCCTGTGTCTCCGATGATAGTGTGACCTTTAGCTGCCCTGATAGGTGATAAGCATGCAGGGGTGGGAGGGTGAGCAGTGACTAGTGCAACAATGAAGGTGAGCGTGAGTCGTGCAACAACGTCACGACTAGATCAACCTCAGTATTGACTAAGACCATCACATGGAACTAATGCCATAGGCTGATTCCTTACTTTTTCTCTGCTCAACACAGAAGAGCTATACAACAGGGACTGGTACATTCGTCATGCAGCAAAAAGTGGTTATAATAGAAGTAGCCCTCCACTCCTTAAAATACAGGGCAGGCCTTCCACTGTGCCTAGTCCTTGAGTAAAAAGGGGCGAAAAAAGTATCCTCCATGTGAAAGAAGGAACAATAGTTAGGTTTAATTATTATCTGGTCAGTTCAACTTTAGTTGGAATGGTACATGAACTTCTGACTAGGTATAGTAATTCTTTAAACCTTGGTCCTTTTTTTTCTAATGTCATTTCTGATTCTGAGTAACTTTAACCGATATGACTGTGATTAAAATATTTTAATTCTCACCACGAAAGAATGATAAGTATGTGAGGTAATGGACATGTTGAATAGCCTAATTTAGCTCTTCCACAATGTATACATATATCAAAACATCATGTTGTACACCATAAATATATACAATTTTTACTTGTCAATAAAAATGCTAAAAATTTTTAAATATTTTAAAATTAAAAAAACAACATAATTGAATCTGACCACTAACTCCCACCCAATGTATGTTACAAAGTCCACCATTAAAATCACAAATTACACAGTATCACAAAATCATAACTACTTTACTTTTAAGTGCACTTAACTTATTATGTAGCAAGAATGTTCTCTTTGGAATTCTACATACCTTGGTTCATAAGCTCCAATGGGAATAGCCGCAAGGTCAAAAGGTCCAAATCTTTTTCCTATCTCTTCAAAAGCTGGGCAATAACCAGTATCTCCTGCAAAAAAAAATCGATTCCAAGGCCCCAAGACAGACCAGCTGCCCCACAGAACTTTGTTGTCATCCATTAGAGTCCTTTTACACCAGTGCTGGGAAGGTGTAAAGACAAAGGTGACCTTATCATGTCCGGGGACACAATTCTCCTCCCACCAGTCCAGCTCAATCACATTCTCACAGCCACATTTTTGCATCCAGTCGAGGAGACCCAAAGGCACAAACCATCTTAAGTCATTACCGAATCGCTCATTCAAAGCAATGACAGAACTGTAGTCCAGGTGGTCATAGTGGTTGTGGCTGATCAGGACTGCATCTATTGGGGGGAGTTCACTTATTGTGCATGGGGGACGACGAAATCGCTTTGGACCCATGTACTGTGATGGTGAAGCACGAGAGCTGAAGATGGGATCTGTAAGAAAAATGAGCTCATCCATTTCCACCATTACCGTAGCATGGCCCAGCCATGTGACTCTTAAGCCAGCCTCTCTCACTCCAGCTTCTTCAGGAGCATCGATAAAATATGGTTTAAGCACTGGGAGTTCTTTGTCAAGTTCCTATGTATATAAAGAAAGATAAAGCAGCAGTTAGAGGGAGAAAAAGGTATATCATTACAGAACATAGTTTGACCTAAATTATAGCAAGAAGAGCTATTTCGAGAGAACTGAAGTCATCCAGTAAAATTGTGATTTTTGCTTTTTTCTTGAAAATGCATACTTCTTTCTGAATCTGACTTAATAATCATGACAATGTAGTAATCTTCTTAGTCCCAAATGCAACAGGCAAAGGGAAAATTAAATTTAAAACTTTCAGTACTGCTGAAGTTATTAATTTTTAAAAGACTCTCTTCTGTTGTGCTAGAAGTAGACTATCCTAGATACACTCATTTTGCTATTGCCATTTCACTCGGCTGGTGTATTTGCTGCTATAAACTGTCTCAGAAGCAGGTCAGTCCCAACAAACAGTAAAGAACGCTTGTGACCATTTATTTGTAGCTCTTGGATCTCAGATATAAATCTGACTTTCTGAGTACATATAATTCAAAATGGAGCACTGTGACAACTCTTGGCAAATCAATCATAAACGGTTCTCCTTATTCCCTACCCTTAAGATTTTCTACCACTGATCAAATCAAGTGAAATATGATCCCTGCCAGTGGAAAGCTGATCATTTTGGGGGGTAAACAGATATCAAACAATAAGTACAACAAAGTGTGAAAAGTATTATTCTTTTGGTTATTCTACATTTTATATTTGGATTAAGCTAGATAACAAAAAGCTGTGTTTTAGGGACACAGCCCTGGCTTTTATAAAACGGCTTTACTAAATCGTGCTTTCCTGTCGTGATATTCCCAGCTGCATCAGAGTCTCTTACAGGAAGCCTCCTCATGAAACCCACCATGCATGTACTGGGTCTGAAGACTTGTACCACCTCCACCTTCCCACTTACCCCAGAAACACTTCTCTTAATCCTTAGTCACACTCTCCTTCTCCAGAGCAACTGGCTTTGTCACTTGACTGTTACTGGGAAAACCCTTAACAGTTCATGCTTCTTCACTCTTGCTAGGAAGTTCAGAGTAAAAGCTGAGACCACCTCCAGCAACACGCACAGCAATGATGGAACACATTTCTGTACTTTTTTCTTGGCTTTATCTTATTTTCTACCCTAATAGTCTATTTGCTCTTATGGGCTCATCCCTTGTTTTTTACGGCTACGAGTATTTTTGTAAGTTGCCGCAAACCAATTTTTGAAAACGATGTGATATTGGATAAGTAATTAAATAAAAGACAGGCTGGACTATAGCCTAATAAGAAGGAATAAAGAGGCCAGTTGCCAAAGACATCACAGACACAATTCCTTGTGTGAGTTCCTGAAGAATGATGAGAAATTCAGGATGCAGAGAAAAGGAAGAAGGACATTTCAGGTGGAGAAACCACTCAAGCAAAGGTACAGAGAGAGACAGGAATGTGGTGTTTGGGGGCAGGGGACAAACTAAATCTGTAAAGGATCATAGCACAGTAAGAGCCTTGAGTGCTATACACCACCCAGACACAATGAGGAAGCATCTTTTTACATAAACACACACACACACACACACACACACAGATGTGACCCTGTTTATGTTCAAATAAAACAATTCTAGAGTCCTGGAATGATGTCCTGGAGGGTGTCACAACAGTTGCCAGGTTGTGAAAAGATGAGGACCTGAAGAAAGGCGACAGCAGTGGGCAGAGAGAAGAAAGGGCAGATGGGGAGATGCTGGTGAAGGAAAACTGAGAAGTCACTGGGAGAGTCTGAATGGGAAGAAGGCTGGAAGGGGAAGAGAAGGAGCACCACAAATTTCTCTTGGCCACTCTAAGCCTTAGTTTCCTCATCTGGAAAATGGGTAATAATTGTAGCACCTACAACTTCATTGCTCTGAGGACTGCGTTAGGAGTAGCTGGCACACAATAAGCACTCTACAGGTATTCCAAAAGAAGAAAGCAAACTCCAATGCTGACAACTAATCAGGACCAATCCTATCGCTCTCTTGCATTTTTGCATAGCCACTAACCTAGTTAAGATCTTAACTAACACCCACACACTTCAAAGCTCCCCTGATTGCTCAACTGTCTTCCTATCAACTCAACCCATGCACAAGAGCTACCCCCAAAACAGTCTGCTTCAGGTATAACTCTCTCCCCTGAAGAAAAAATTTTCACTGGCTCTCCACTGCCTGACAAATCTGTCTCACCTCCCTAGCCCAGCAGTAGGCTGTCCAAGGACTGCCTCAATTCTCCTCTCCAGCTCTGTTTCACACTACTCCTCTATATGTGCTCTGGGTCCTGCCTGCATGGGAACTACTTCCCACTCCTGGACTGAGCTTGAGAACCCTGCACAGTACTGACCCCATTTCTCAGGTTAAATTGCTTCCCTCTCCCCACTCCATAATCAAATTGCCCACTCTTCATGTGGCCACCCCTGAAGCACTCACTCCTGCCTCTCAGTTCACATATCTCTGCGTATTCTGGTTACATGTATACAGGATTTATCCCATTTCATATGCAACTTGGACTCATCCACAGTGCCCAGTTCAGTGATAGAAACACAGTATGTGCTCAATAAAATTTGTTGAGTAAATGAATGAATGTCAATTTTCAATTATTTCTCAAATTTGGTAGTTACGTTAGTGAACAATAACAAATGCCATATGGTGTACTTATCAATAATTAAGGAGGAAAGAGAGAGGGAATGAATAAAAACTGACTACTTACAATGTGTTCAGCATCATACTGGGCACATAATAATGATGATGTAAATTAACATTTCAAGTACTTTAATAAAACAAAATAAAAGATTACCAATAGCTACCATTTTGGAGTGCTTACTATGTGCAAGACACTGCACTAACTACTTCTTAAGAATTTAAAATTTTTATACTGACTATAATACTGGAGGTAGATACTATTAACTATCTTCATCTTACAGATGAGAAAACAAAGAATTAGAGAAGATATAGCACTCACACAAGGTCACCTAGCCAGCCTCCATGTTTACTGCCTCCACCACTAAATTTACGCTTGTTAAATCTCATTTAATACATACTTAAGAAAAAAAAAAAGTAGCAGCCTGGGGACCAGGTGGGGAGAATAAGTAGAGACAGATTACAAAATTACTCAGCAAATGCCTGCCTCCCGCCCTTCCTCTTTGAAACTCTCCAATTGTCTCTGTTCCCCAGACTATTGGTGACTGTCATCAACAATAACAATCAGACAAAGTCACTGAGCCAAGTGCAACCACATGAAGCAAGGACAGCATCTGAACCATGAACAGCCTGTGAACCAGCATACTGCTCTAATGACCTAGAAAAGGCAAATATTAGGAGCAGTCCAAGTAAAGAAACACTGTTTTCTCACTGGGCAATTAAATTGTGTAGCTCTGCTCATGTCCCATTCTCATTTTATTAGACCTATTCTATGTTATTTTATACTTTCATCATGTTTTTCCAAAATACTTTCATATTTATATACCTAAATACATACAATATACTATAACATAATATGATATAAATAGCATAATATATAATAATTATCCTGTATATAATATATTCTGTCTCCTTCCAAAAAACTAATTTGAAGTTGTGGTTTATTTACGAAACTCTAACTTCCCAATGTCTAACAAGAAGAACTTCCAGAAATCTGATTAAATTCTGAGTCGACCCAATGATCTGAAAAGGTATTCTTCACATAGTTTTTTTTTTTTTTTTTTTTTTTTTTTGACCAGTAAGGGGATCACAACCCTCGGCACGGTGTGGTCTGCACCACGCTCAGCCAGTGAGTGCACCGGCCATCCCTGTATAGGATCCGAACCCATGGCCTCGGTGCTACCAGCGCTGCACTCTCCCGAGTGAGCCACGAGGCCAGCCCCTTAATATGTTTCTTTGAAAAATGTAAAACTCTATCACATTTGGGAGTTAGTAAAAGTTAATCATTTTGGCAATTTATTGAAAGGGCACACAGAGTGAGTTACAGTTATCTATGAAAATAAGAGAAGTCAACATTCATTTATCTAGTTCTAGGCTTTCAGTGGAAACAAGAAGGAAACAAGAAGGAAACAAAAAATACAAGGGCATCTTCAAAAAGTTCGTGGAAAGATTCATATTATCTTTTAATTCTATTTTTCTACAAACTTTAAGTACCCTTGCAGGTAAGATATTAGAAATAAAATATAAATTGGAATAGTACAAAGGTGCCATCTCTCTTCTTTTACGTGATGCTGAATTTGTTTTTATGCAGTGTCTCATACTGAGACATGAGGTGTCCTTTGTCATTTTTAAAAAATTTTCTTTAAAAAAAACAAACTGCTTACATTCCATTAAAGAATGCTGCTCCATCTCCATCACCCTAACTTCCTTCTCTGCTTTATTATTTCACACAGCACTTATCATATTTAATATACCACATAATTTACCTATTTATTTTGTTTACTGTCTCTCTCTTCCACTAAACCTAAGGTCCAAGAAGACCAGGATGTCTTTCTGCTTTGTGTGTGGCTCTGTCTCTAGCACATAAAACAGTCTGTGCAGCACGTAGCAAGTGCTCAATAAATACTCGCTAAATAAATGCATGAGTTAATGGACGGGCTTGAGGGTCCATGAATGCCCTGAAATTATAACAAATGGTAATGTGTTTATTTGCATGTGTATATTCCTATAAGAAGAGGGTCCACAGTTTTCAACAGATTCTCAAAACAGGCCAGTATACAAAAGAACTTAAGAACCACCAGTCTGTTGAGTCCTCAGAGATTCAACCCAGTTTCTACAATATCTCTCAAATCACTAGAATGGAGAGATGTATCTGCCTTCACATGGCCATTTACTCTTTGAAATAAAACAAAACTAAAGACACCATTACTAACCTCTATATTTTTAGAAGCTGTGGCTTACAAACCAGGAGGTAATTTACTCCTGGCTTTCTGCCCTAACCCTCCTCTTCAAAACTTGATTCAATGTTTCTCTTCATATCGGTTTCTCCGGAAAAAAAAAAAAAGAGAGAGAGAGAGAGAGAGAGAGAGAAAACACCTTTCTTGTTCCTTGGTCCCATCTTCAAAGAAGAAAAGACGTAAGGTTTCTTCTATTAATGTCCTCCCTCATTCTAAAAAAGTGCTAAAAAAATATTAAACAATTCTGGTAACTAGCATTAATACTAAGAACATTCCCTAGCATCAAAGTGATATCAGGTTTTCAATCCCATATCCTTTGAAGATAAATGGACACGAATGTAGATCTAATACCAACACCAACACCCAATACTATCACCCAGCCTCACCCCCACACCCTTCCTGCTTCTTCCCACTGCAGACCAAGCTTTCAGGGATGCCGCCTCTCTTTTCATCCCAACCTCACTCAGGTCAGGTTCCTTATCTCTCAACTTCCCAAAAAGCATGGCAGGACAGGGGCTGGTGAGGAAGACAGGCCAAGGAAGATTGGGGTGGGGGTAGAAAGGAAAAAAGGAGAAAGGAATAAAAGGTGCTACTGCAATTGGGAACCACTTTCATTCATCTAACTATCTTTATGCCAAATGTTAGTAAGTTTCACCTAAGTAAAATTAGCACATTTAAAGGCTAGTAACCTACAGTCAAATTTTAAAAGTCTGGAAAGTCATCTGAAGATTCTTGGTACAGGTTTGGCAATCGTACCCAAGTAATAAAAGCCAAGCATTCTAGGCCATGCCTTAACTCTCATAATCCACATTCCAAACACGTCAGGTTATTTCTTTCTGGAACACGTTCTTACCTTTATGACCTCGTTCATGCTATCACTGACCTGAAAAACCACTATCAAAGTACTTCTCAGTTTTCAAGGCCCAGCTTAAATATCACCTCCTCTATGAAGCCATCTCCAACTCTAGCCGACAGCATCAATCACTTCCTTTCTTGCACCTCTAAAGCACTCTGTTGCTACCTGCTACCTCTAGCTGCCACCAGATCAGAGTTAGTTATAAATATTTGTACTTTGCTGCTGAACTATGAATTTGAAGGCATGGGTTACACATATTCATTTTATCTCCTCAGAACTTACTCCTACACCTTTAAGGCTGATAGAACAGGGACTCGCCCTAGGGAGGCTGCTCATGGATATTCAGGCTGAGCAAACAAACAGCAGCTTCACCAGGATACCAATCAGCTTGCCCTTCTTCAGGGCCCTGTAGTTTTCTGAGCAAGAAACAAAACCACAAAGCACCAAAAAGCCCTCTTTTTCCTTGATTCTCAGAAAAGAGTTCACTCAAGCAAAAAAGACACCCAAACCCCTTTCCCTCGCCCCTTTTCTTGAATATTCCTCCCCTTAGTTAAGATAGAGAAACACCCCCATCCCAGAACAACACATAAACCCTTCCCTAAGAGTTCACAGAATGCGAGGATGCCCATGCATTCTTCTGCATGTACTTTGGCTTTGCAATAAACTTTTGAATGTGAATGTGACACTGCTGTGTAGACTTGGAGTTACTGTAGATTTTCAATGGGGTTCTTCCCTAAGGAAATCCAAGAACCTGCATCTCCAGCATCACCTTACATAAAAGGATTCAACTAACTAACTTGAATATCATAATACAATTCACAGCAAAGCTAAGTAAAATATGTATTAAGAGTAAATACAAAGCACTCAAAAAAGCCAAGCACTACCTCTTTAGAAGATGGAACACTGCTGTGATCTTTCTCCATTATTAGCCATCTAAGAACATTTGGAATAGAGGGATTTTTCCATGTTGGCCAAGGGTTAACAAATCTTCCATCTTTTCCTTTCTTTGACTTAGTCACATCTTCCTCTAGTCTGTAATCCAGTTTGAAGCTTTTCCTGGAAAACCTAGAAGAATCACTTCCTCCGGAATTTCGTGCTGAATTTTGGCGTCTTCTTACTGCTTCTTTAGGATATAGGTTGCTTGGCATCAGGGACTGGTTGCTTTCATTTTCATCCATGTTCGTTGGTGAAGAACTAAAAAAAAGAAGGGAAAAAAATACTGAGTTTAACATAAAGGTATTAAAATATATTACATAGCATTATTTCTTACCCAATACAAATTTCTCCAAACTTATAAAAATGTTTCTATTAGCTCAAACTTTCTTCCTGAAAAATGCAATTTTAGAATACAATAGTACTGCTTACTAAATAGAAAAGGTGTTTGATTTACCTATTAGCATAACTGCCAAATGCTTCAAAAATCCTTTATCTGCTGTAATCTAAAACAACATATTTCCCCAGCTATGTATATGTATTTAACATATACAATTTTCAATTTCAATGACACTCTGTAGAATAAATTACAGCATCTGCATGAATCTGTAAAATTTTCATACCTGCATTTAAAAAATATTATTGTCAGCATATAAGAAGGATTGCTTTAGCTCCTTGAGTGTATTTCAGTAATTCAAGTGACTTATATATAACCCCACCAGACCCAGTCATTTTGGCATTGATGATAATCTGTTACCAATGCCCCTAGAAAGTGCGGTGAGTCCCCCAATTCCCAGGAAAAAAGATAGCAACACATTAATTGGAAGACATCTCAATAATGTCTTTAAGGGCCAGCCCGTGGCTCACTTGGGACAGCGTGATGCTGACCACACCAAGTCAAGGGTTAAGATCCCCTTACTGGTCATCTTTTAAAAGACAAAAAAAACAAATAATGTCTTTAACTGATTAACAATATAAATTCGAATTAATTCAGATGTAGAACTGTCAAGTCAGCACAGTATATATCCTAGCTCTGTGACCTTGGGCAAGTTTCTTTCCCTTTCTGTGCCTCGATTTCTTCATTTATAAAATGGAGAGAATAATATTACCTACCTCCAAGGATTATTGAAAGGATTAAAAAAGCTAATACAAGTAAAGCACTTAGAAATATAGTAACACACATACAGTGGTGCACATGATAATAGCTCAGTGTTAGCTGTTGCTGCTGATCTTGTTATTATTGCTACTACCTCTATAACCACCACTACTGCTTAACTCAAAGCACAGAGATCCTTGATTTTGAAAAATACAGGACTCCAGACATAAAAATGATAAATAATGCAATAAGAGTATGCATTTATCTGCCATGAATTTCATGTCTTTCCTGTTCTGTTAAACATTTGCTTTCTGTTTAATTAAATACAGTGCACACACATAACTTACTTTATAACCCTAAGAAAATAAAACACAATAACAGAAAACCAAATATTATTTTTATGGGTACAATGAAGTTTAAATAGAAATCCTGTCCAGGAGAGAAAGGGAAAGCACACAAACCCCAGGATGAACATGTATGCTGAACCAACACTTTTTTTCCCAAACTGTCTAGAGTAAATAGTCTACAGTCTGTAGAATAACCACTGTGAAGAAAAGAAACCACAACTGACAAAAGCTAAAGCACACACTGTCGATCAGCCATTGCTGTTTGTGGGAGAGCCTGATAGCTTTATATCTTTGGCAAATAACCTTTTTAATCCTCAATTTTCTTACCTGTAAAGTACCTACTTACCTGTGGAGGTTTCAAAGGATTAAATGACAAAAGTACATAAAGTGCTTGGCACTCACACTAATTCCTTTCACTCTAATTCTGTTAACTAATCATGCATCTAAATTCTTTAAGTTAGAACTTAAAATTGATCTGGGGGAGCTGGCCGGTTAGCTCAGTTGGTCAGAGCACAGTGTTATAACACCAAGGTCAAGGGTTCGGATCCCCATACCTGCCAGACACCAAAAAAAAAAAACAAAAAAACAAAGCAGTGATCTGGGTGAGTTATCTCAGTTCTCATAGAATCACTTTTTCTGGGTTATAACTAAGTTCAAGCCAAGGCTTTTACAAAGGGCAGAAACAATGAGCATCCATTAAAACCCCACTTCATTTAACAGATGAAAACGCACATGTTTAGAGAGTTTAAGTTACTTATCGACAAGATAATATGTCTAAAAGATGGTAGAGTTGACCTCATGCTACCCCTTGTAATGATAAAAAGCTTATGAGATACATATATTTGTTATATACATATACATATGTAATAATCCTATTGAATATATTAATAAAATTTTGATTTACTGTCTTAATCAGGGGATAGGGAGAAAGTAAAAAAAGGCACTCATCCACAGTCCACAAAAACAAAGTCAAAATAGATTTTTTGGACAACATCCAGTAGTCTAATGTAGCTGGGACATAAGAAGCAAGGAAGGCTTGTGAGAGTCAAAACCATAAAGGTAAAAAGGATTGGACTGTGAAGGATGGCATTACACTGTGAGCCTGGACTGCCCTGTTAAGGAGGTCTGGCTACACTGTAGGCAATGGGGAAAAACTGAAGGTGCTTAAAAAGCAGTGTATTGAAGGAACACAACTCTGGGAGCAGGATAAAAAATGAAAGGGAGCTGCTAAAAACTGGAGCCAGGAAGATGGATTCGTGAGTAGAAAACAGAAGACGTCTAGAACACCCACTAATACCGAAGCACTCATGCTACATGTTCGACACATTTCATTTTAAATTAATGCTCCTACCAAACCTTCAAGGTAGGAACCTGTATTACAATCCCTATTTTTTCAACTGAAGCACTCAGAGGTAGAACAGCAGCCCAGTCAAAAGATGATGAGGCAGTGACAGTAAAAAGAGAAAAACCAGAATAAATCAAAGAGGCAATGATGAATTTGAACCAATAAGACTTGAGAGTATTTGGACGGTTGCAAATTTCAGACACTCTGTAGGGCTGGTTGTGGGGGAGGAGGGTGGGCAACACAGTGGGAAGAGTCAGAAACAGCGGCACCACTCACCACGGTGGATTTCTGACCCAGTGAGCCTGAGATCTTGGGGAAGCAAGAATCCCAGAGGAAGTACTCACTGACACCCGATGGAAAGGACAACCCTGGGATCCAGGCTGCTTTGAGAGTGTTAAAAATGAGAGAGAACAGAGAGGCCTGGAAAGTAACATGAGAGTAAAAAATGGGTTCAGTGATCTGTTTTCTCCCTAGACAGTAAGGTTTTTCAAAGTTGTCTGTTCACACTACCCTCATTTTCATACCTCTATCCATTTAGGCTTTCATGAACCCCAATCAACCCATGGAAATAGGTCTCTCTACCAACAGCCATCCTCTCCTAACACACCCTCCGCCCCCAAACACACACAAAGTCCAGTCTTTGGGAGTGTTCTTTTTGTTTGTTTGTTTTTGTTTTGTTTTGGGGTTTTTTTTGTCCTTTTTTTTGTGACCGAGCTCAGCCAGTGGGTGAACCGGCCATCCCTATATAGGATCTGAACCCGCAGCGGGAGCGCCCCTGCGCTCCCAGCACCGTACTCTCTGGAGTGAGCCACGGGGTCGGGGTCGGCCCTGGGAGTGTTCTTTTTAAAGGCAATTCTGATACAAACAAAAAGGCAAAACCTCCAAAGGGTTCCCTTTGCTCACAGAATGAGGGCAAAGGTCAGTAAATGGTTCCTGAGGGTGTGTGTTTCTAGCCCTACCCACTCTGCTCCAAACACGCAGCCTGAAACTACTTCCTTAGATGCATCATGCTCCCACTCCAAGGCCACTGACTGCCACCACAGGGCCTCTGACATGATTTTTAATATCCCTGGGGTAGAAAGAGGGGGTGTGTGGAAATGGATATTCACAGGATTATGTATTAGCATGAAAGATGTTCAAGCCACACGAAACGGTGACACAATGAAGCATCATTTCACATGATGCACTATAAATGAAATGACGGGAGGGGACAGAAGCATGTAAAAGCCTGGACCCTGACAATCCGGATATCAGTGGTGTTCAAATGTGAATAAAATATCTGCCTTGAAATTAATGAAATACAGCATTTTATGTATGGAAATACAAGGGGTCTTTTAAAAGTTTGAGGAAAGATTTTGTATTATACTCAATTCCATTTTTCCACGAAACTTTTTGAAGTACCCTGTATATAGGTTGGAACAAGGGTGAAAACATGAGCCTTGGTGATTAAATATGATCAGAAGCATAATTAATTTGCTGACCCTTCTTTCCTCTATGAACAACAGCTAGTTATAACATACAAAACAGGTAAATTTGGGCTAGAAAGCTAGAATACAGAAGCAAAAAAAAAATTTTTTTTTAAAGATGACCGGTAAGGGGATCTTAATCCTTGACTTGGTGTTGTCAGCACCATGCTCACTCAGTGAGCTAACCGGCCATCCCTATATGGGATCCAAACGCGTGGCCTTGGTGTTATCAGCATCACACTCTCCCGAGCAAATTTAAAAGTAACAAAGCCCTGTAACAACTGATAAATACAGAATATAAATACTCTTTTTTAAAGAACAATTTATTATAAAAAGAACAACATAAATTCCATCTAGTAATTATTAAGTACATTCTCTACATTTCTTTGAGGATTAATTGCCTATTTAATAGCAGAAGGACTTACCCCTATGTCTCTACTCAAAGAGAGATCTAAGCTCTGACATTTGGTGAAGACAAGTCAGCCAAGTACAAATATTTTACCTCAATAATGGCATACGTGGGTAAAATGCTTTCAAAAAACAAGAATTCTCTATTTTAAAAGCAAATGTTTCATACTTTCTTTCTTTGACATTTAAGATTTGCCAACTGCCTAAAAATGAATGTACTGCTTTATCATTTAAAAAATTAAAGAACAAAAATCAAAATAGAACTACATATGTTTGGGATTTCAACATACTCATAAATTATGAAGTAGCGAGTCAACATTCCTAGAGGAGATATTTAATAAATACTAATCAAGTGACTGTCTATTACATAACAACAAAGATGCTGACATGAAATGTGGAAAGTATCCAGACTCGTATTTTCAGATATCTCTGACTAAATAACATTAAATTTACAGTTTTATATTTGTTCTCCTTCTCTTTATTGAAGAAAAGGGTCATTTTAATACAATCCTACATAACTAATGAAACTATATCAATTCACTGAAATGTCTGCAAAGGGCTTCAGTAGGGTAAAATTAAACTATGCCCATCCTTCACATTCAATAAGATTTCAGGCTAGACTGCTGATGACCCCCACAGGCACTTAGGAGACCAGTGGGAGGGTAGATCTGTCCAAACATGGGAAGTACACCAGATAATAACAGGGAGAATGTTCTGTGGGGGGTATGTGTACAACATACTTCAACAAAGAAAGTACTGCATTGTTTGTTATCACCGAATTTCATTTTTAACTCACTTTACTGACTTAACAATCAGTTTTGCTAAGAAGCTAAAGAAAAACAAGGCAAATAGAAAGCTTAATGTAAGGCCGAGCCTGTGGCACACTCGGGAGAGTGCGGCGCTGGGAGCGCGGCGACGCTCCCGCCGCAGGTTCGGATCCTATATAGGAATGGCCGGTGCACTCACTGGCTGAGTGCCGGTCACGAAAAAGACAAAAAAAAAAAAAAAGAAAGAAAAAAAAAAGAAAGCTTAATGTACAGCAACTAGGAGCACACTAAACATAAGTAGGGACAACTTTTAAGAACAACTATGGAATAAAAAACATAATTAATGTACATACATAATATACATTTAGATATACGTACGTGTAATATAAATCTATATATCTCACCAAGGAATTTCTCTTCCCAAGAGTGGAAGGAACATTAGTTGGGAGTCAGGGAAACAGGACTGCCATTAACTAGAAGTGTTAGCTTCGGGGGAGTAACTCAACCTCTCTAAACTTGGGCTTACTCATCTGTTAAAGGATGATGGTAACTCCTAAATATCTCCTTGAAGGTCTGTAATGAGCAAACGACACCATGGGTTAGTCCTTCAAAGTGCTATATAAATGCAAATTGTTATTATAACTATAAGTTATATTCAGTTGAAGAGTAAAGAATATATGATAAATAGGACATTTTGATCCAATTGAGTTGTTTTTCAGGTGAAAGACATAACATTCTAGAATTTCAGATAGATTTAAAAAGCTAGATTGCTAAAATTTTTTTATTTTTCTTTCCTTAATAATTTTATGTAACAAAGACTATAAAAGTACATTTTTTATCCTTCATAAAAATAACTATTTACCTGTTAAAAAAAAAAAACTTCAAATTTGTCTCATAATGTGCTCATCTGATTATACATATAAAATTACCTCAACAAATAATACACAAAGAAATGCTAACTAACCAAAAAGCATATAAAACTCAGAATACAGAGATTTGAGAGGAATGAATGCAAAACACAATTAAACTCTTTGGAATACAAATTTGAGAACATGTTTTCTTTCAAAAGTAGTCAAGGACTACAAAAGTCAAGGACCACAGATTACCAAAGGCTTTGAAAATTCTTAGCTATTACACAAAATTCAATATATTGAACTACAAGTAATTTCACAGTTTATTACAGATTTTAAGTCACCAAAATATATAAACACTCTAGGTGCTAACTCTACAATGAGAGGTTATTTCTATAAAAATAAGAAAATAAGAAAGCAAAGCTTTGGTTCGAATTAGAAACAATAAAACAAGGTAAACAGCCAGTTTAAGAACAAAACCCATCTTAAAATACCATCTACGGTATCCTTACAATGATCAAATTACAATATATTACCGCAAAGTTAGAAAGCATGCATAAAATAACGTTTATTGAAATGATATAGTTACCACCTCTTTTTTTGGGGGGGTGGCAGCTGGTTGGTACAGGGATTGAACCCTGGACCTTGGTGTTATCAGCAACACACTTTAACCAACTGAGCTAACAAGCCAGCGGTTGTCGCTTCTTTATTACTTTAAAAATAATACCAAACACAAAGTGCAGATTCATTTTTGATATAATCAATAATATCTAAATGATACACAGAATTATTTAACTGAAAAAGTTGGGGGAAGATGAGGAAGAAAGACTAAGCTGATGCCTATGAAACTTGAAAATGTATCCTAAATATGCTAGATTGACCTTAAATGTTCACTTCCTATTGCTTAAGCCAAGATTCTAACAAAACGTATGCTTCCAAATGTGGCTACTCTGTCTTTGCTGTCTCTGTCCCATAACCAATTATGCAAAAAGAAAAGCTTTCTGTTTAAAGCATAACCCATAAAGAAAAGCAACTGAGAAACATGTCTTCACAGCTCCTGGATAGAAAGGATGGGGTAAGAGGAAAAAAGTGCACAGTTTACTTCTTTCTGATTTCAGTTCTGGTTCTAACTTTTATTCTACTGAATTCTGTATCCTTTAAAAAGTCACTTAATATGGCTGAGACTCACTTTCATTCATCAGTAAATAAGAGGACTCTAAGGCCCCTTTCACCTCTAAAATTCTAAGTCTTTAGCTGCACCTAAGAGCCAGCTCAGGCCACCGAAGAGCTGTTCCCTCTAACTCAGCCTTGGCCCACCCTTCCCAGTTTCCATTCCCTCAGTGGAAGTTCCCAGCTACAGTAGCTCAGGTCTGGCCACTTGCCGCAGGCTGGACTGCCAAGGGATAAGCTAAATATTTTCACCTGAGAACAGCAAAGTTATCTACTGAAGAAAGTGTAATTTCACAGGTTTATCAGATAGACCAGGAAGTTACTCAGAGTGTAACCTAGGGTCCAGGGTCTCCTAAATGTCCAGGTGCTCGTGGCCACTAAAAGGTCTGAAACAGGAAGCGAACCAGTCATAACCCTTTGTTCTGAGTTTCTGTTCTTGCAGGGGGGTGGCAGGAAGCTGTGAAACATGAAATACTAGACTGCCCTCAAAATACTTCAGCTGAAACTGAAATATGGGTCTCAGAGATGAACCTTGATGAATCTACACCCAAAGAGTAGCTGGAATCTCCACTTCTACCTATCCCTGCTTTATGTCATGAGTCAGCCACGGCAGGAAGTCTCAATTCACCACCTATGGACTATAACCTGTACTAGCCAAGGGCTCAAGGCTTAGCCCACGTGACAACTTCCTGAGGTCTTCTGTTGCCCAAAAGCCACATTTCTTCCCGGGTCCAAAAGCAAATTTGGCTTCAGAATTGACCAATGAACTATGTCCCATAGTCAACCAATCCAAATTGAACAAGCTGTATCATTCATTTACATGAGAGGACCTCAATGAGAACCTGGGCAGGAAGTTAGATGAGGACTTTGGCTATAGGAGACAATCCCTTTTCCTTGTTCTGTGAGACACGGCTTTGGGAGCAATCCCCAGTGCTCTCCTTACTTGCAAGTAATAAAGCCTTTTCCTCCTACCCTGTCTTGGCAGTTCTGTGCTCTCCAAGAGATGAACCCCATAGTCTGGTTAACAAGAGCATGAAATGATATTTCAGAAGATACTTCATGACAAATATGATGCAAACAACCTTTAGACTTCCAAATATTTAAGGGTTCAGATATAATCTGTAAGGGTCTCTATTTAAAGCATTTGTAAAGTCATATTTAACAAAAATGTCTGCTTTAAGTTCTGTCTCTCCAGGTGCTGTGGGGAATATGAACCCCTGACCTTCAGAGATTCAAAATGCATTAGGGAGAAAAATCACAAGCAACCATACAGATTCTGGCTTAATGTCATGTTTACAGAAGTGTCAGCTCTGAATAATGAAAATGGTATAGTCTTCAGAATAAAGCATTTCCAAAACACACTGGTCCAAATTCTCAAAATAGTGAGGAATACTCGTTACATGCTGAGTGGTTCACACTGACAGAGACAGCCCCGTGATCCATGGGGTCAATGATGCTCAAAAGGCTCGAACCTTCTGAATGCAGTCAACAAGTTAAACAGCCCTGACCTCAAGGTAGAGTGATGGAAAGCAAGAAAGTCACTGCAGAGGTTACTCGAGCCCCTGATTCACTTACGAATGAATTTGGCAGAAGCGTGGACATATTATTCTGCTCTTGATATCATGTGTGGCCCATCCTTTGTGAGAAAAGGGTAAATGACCAAAAAAAAAAAAAAACAATGGAAGCTTCACTACTGGGGTCAGCCCTGTTCAGGCAACTCCTGACGACTCAGCACAGTGTAACAACAGGCTTAGAGCAAGGCCTAGAGACATCCCCAAAAGGTCAACTAATAGTTTTGAGGTTCAAAGAGACTCTGAAATCTGAGTTCAACTCAGTACCCTCTGTTTAAGAATAGCAGGAAGTATGTAGTAAACTATAAAAGCATATAAAAAATGAATATAATTAAAATATACTTGAACACGTTAACAGGAAAACCACATTATCAGGAAAATCCACATTATCAAAAAAAACCCACATTACCAGGAAAAGGGGCACAAGGAATTAAAAACACTTTAAAATAATTACTTCCCAACTTTGCCCCCGCCATTCTTTCTAAGCCTTAGTTTCATCGTTCTTAGCCCAGTACCTGGCACATAATAAGCCCTTGATAATTGTAAACTACTGTTTTATTATGTTCTAAACACTGTTTAATAAGGGTGAGTGGGACATATACAACCATTTTTAAATTTCTACACTAATGAGATGAAGGGCTGAGGGCAATAGCATGAATAAACTGAAATAGAATCAACTCTGGAATGTTCTTTTGTTCTTATATTTGAATAAGAAAAAGCCTGGTCTTCCTGGAATTCAGACAACTCTTAAAACAAATATAAAATGATAACTCTCTGCAGGATTCCTATTAAACACTCTGGATTCACCAGGAGGCTGTCATAAACCTTGACAGTCTTGTGGTTCTGAAGATAAAAATCCTCTCCGCCCCACCCCATCCCTCTCCCCTCACTGACCACCCCGGAGTGAAAATTGCCAACTCACGATACTAATGGTGGTCACATCTAGACCCAGCACTTTCTCCAGGGCTTGAAGCCCCAGTTAATGAGGTTCTTTTGCTGAAAGGAAAAATTTCCCATAACAGGAGCAGGCAAAGCAGGCAAGCAAGGCCAGCTCTAGATAAATCATGATTAACCAAGTTTGCCACTAAAGCAATTTGGTGTCTTGCCTCTCCTACCCAAGTGACTCTACTAATCTCAAAGTTCTTCCCACCTCCTCTTTCCAAGTCAAAACAGGTTGTCAAGAAAGGATCTGGTATGGACTGGTTAGCTCGCTTGGTTAGAATGTGGTGTTATAACACCAATGTCAAGAGTACAGATCCCTGGGCCGGCCCCGTGGTGCACTAGGGAGAGTGCGGTGCTTGGGTGCGCAGTGGCGCTCCCGCAGCGGGTTCGGATCCTATATAGGGATGGCCGGTGCGCACACTGGCTGAGCTCGGTGCAGACGACACCAAGCCAAGGGTTGAGATCCCCTTACCGGTCACAAAAAGACGAAAAAAAAAAAAAAAAGAGTACAGATCCCTGTACCGGCCAGCCACCAAAAAAACAGAAAAAACCTTGAAAGGATCTGATCTCCATTATGTGACTGAAACGTGCCAATCCTCCCCAGAGCATTTCCAATCCAGCTGGGTACAAAGCCTTAAATCTGTGAGTCCCAATACTGCACATCAGAATTCACCTGTGGAGCTTTTTAAACTAGACATGAGGCAATTGAATCAAAATGTTAGGGGAGGGGAGGGGTGTTCCCCAGGTATTTTTTAAAAGCTCTGTGGATGATTCTGATATAGAGGGCAGGGTTGAGAACCACTTCTTTAAATCATTAGTTATTGGCGCAAAGATAGAACATTGTTAAGGGACACCCCAACCCCTACCGACCTTAACAGTACTTGGGAATGACCAAAGAAACTTTCTGGTACCCCCAAATCTATGCTAGCCTGGCAGCTGCCTACCGTCAAGCCTACTCTTCCTGCCTGTCCAGAACTCCAAGTTAGAGAGACTGCTACACAGTACTAGGACTGCAAGACTACATTGCTAGGAACAAAGTTTGATAGGTCACAGACTTATACTTATTCCATCTGAGTTACAAATTCATCTCTGTGCTCCCAGGAAGCCAAGCCAAAAAAAAAGGAAATCCAGTCATCCCTCGGTATTGGCAGGGGATTGGTTCAAGGACCCCCAAAGATACCAAAATATACATGGTGCCTTGAAGATATTTTCCTTGCTTTGAAAAGGTGTCTGAGTTCATCCAGCATATAACCACCTAGCATTTTATCCTTCTAACTGGGAAAAATTGTGAAGTCCCATAAAGAGACACCTTCAGTTAGGGGTACATCTGGTTTGCCTGGGGATTTCCCATGTTAGCATTGAACCTGGAGGATCAATCATTCTAGGTCTCAGGGTACCATATAAATGCATAGTTATGTCTTCCACAAAATTTATAAAAGTGTGGGCAGTTTATACTAAATTGGAGATGAAACATTATTATAAAGTATGATTTTAGGATATTTGGGCTGCAAAGCAAAAACAAAAAAGCTCTACCAAAAGCTCTAGAAAGCTCTAACCAAAAGAAGTACATGCAAAATACACAAGTATAAATATGTATGTTTAACTAAGAAACTGTTGCTAAGAATATCAAAAGTTTATTAGGTCAAATTCTTCATTGCAATGATAATCAATATGTGCACCAGCATTAAGATTCACCCAGTTAAAAAACAGGCTTCAAACAGTACACGTACATTTATACACAATGTCCATTTTGTCAACATGTAAAACTGAGACACTGTATGAGGAAAGACAGAAAAAAGAATCCACTTTCACCCAAGAATTTTAAAGTATCTCATCTCTGTGAAAGGGTGGCAAAGCCTAATTTTGACATTTCAGTGTTGAGGCACCGTGATAGGCTAAACTCTTCTAAGGGTAGAAACAGGAAATCTGCAAGTTAAAGAGGTTGTACTGGGTACATATGCTCCAAGGTCCCTTCCAATGTGAAATTTCTATGACAAAAGTCATCACTTATGTAACCCCTTGACTTTACAGGTAAAGCAAGTCAGGCCAGAGAGTTACATGAAGTTCCAAGGGTTTAGCTCTGGCTGGTGATCAAGCCTAAACTATTAGCCATGCTCCCTTAATTATGCTTAGAAAACTTAGAACCAAAAGAGCATATGGTCAGCATGGGAATTTAAATGACACATTTCACCTCATGTGGGGCATTTTACTCAGTTTGGTTTCAAGTTTTAAAAAAAGGAATTTGAGGGTAACAAGTTACAAATCAAAAAAAAAAAAAAAAAAAAAAAGAAAGAAAGAAAATAAATAAAAATCCTTGAAAAAAATAAAAATAAAAATAAAAAAAGGAATTTGAGTCCAGAAACTTTTAAAGCTTTCATTAGTTTCTTTAACCATACAATAGCACAACAATCTGGGGAAAAAAAGAAAGAAGAAAAAAAATATATATATATACATATATTTATATATTCAGGATGTACAGAGAGCTCAGTTTAGAAAGCTTTTCATGAGCTCTCTCAACAAACCAAAGGAATGAACACTGTAATTTGAAAAGGGAACAAACATCTTTGTAGTAGGAAGGACCTTCAAAATACAGAAAACAACAACTTTCAAAACAAATTGTTGCTCTGTCCTTGAATTAGGGTCTTGTAAGCAAAACAAACAAGTACTTAACCAGTTTAAGGAGTGCTAGTAACAATGAGAAGCTTGGAAGTTTCTTTACTCTGATAACTTTATTCTTATAACAGAGAAATTACAAAGCCACACAACAATCTACAGGCATTCACTGTTTCATCAATATGTTACCGTCTCTTAATCTGGGAAGGCCCCCAAATTAACACAAAAATTTGCTGCCTTGAAGAGAAAGATGAGTTGTTCTAGGTAGCAGATGCAAGCTGAGTTCATTTCTATCACACTTTAGAATTATGCTAATACATCTATATTCCAGCCTGTGCCTCTAGTCAGTGGTACTGACCATTTACAACCTGTTACCCAGGTTTAAGGGTGCCATCTATGGCTGTGTTTCTGACCAAAGCCTACAGATCCCCACTCTACTCTGGCTTCACTGGTACCCTGTATAACAAGAGTCAGCAGTGTACATTCTGCTAAAGGCTGGAGCTGCTGAGCTAAGGAACCTTGGCTAAATCATTCAAATCTCCCAGGCTCTCAGTTTCTAGTTTTCCTCATCCATGGAATGGAGTTAATAATTAAATAATCTCGCATATTTTATATCTATAAAATCAAACAAAAAATAAATATATAAAAAATGCTTAAAAGAGTTTTGTAAAGGATAAAGTTTTCATACATTATTTAACCAGATTAGTTGGCAGAAAACTATCTGACATAAAACTGCCCCTGGGGATATATGAGTTCCTATATAATCTGTTGTGAAAGTCTGTTAATAAAATACTTAGATACACAATAATGGTTATTAAATTCAAAAGACAAGTCTAACAAAGCACTATAAATTGCAGACAAGTAGAATTCTTCAGTATTATAGGAGTAAGAATGAACTATTACTTGAACCTTATGCTGGAAATCACATGGGTGATTTTTTTTTAATGCCAGTTTTATGCATGCCCTCACAGGCTTTCAGGATAAAAGTGCTATCTGACGATCAGTTATTTGTACAGTTCATTTCCTCAATGACGGTTCAATGAAAACACTTTTCACTTGTACCCATTCCAATATAAACTGCTCAGGTTAATACAACCCTCCAGCTATAGCCATATTCTTATTTACATAAAGAGAGCAGAAAGAAATGGAAAAACCCACTATAGGCACAGCTATGCATCACTACAAAGAAAAAAATAGAATGAAACGACAACAGAATTAATGGCAAATATTACTTTTCCAAACACAGACTAAATGTTCAGAAAAATCCCCTCAGTTTTCCAAACTCACAAATACCCAAAGTAACACAACACCCCTTTCAAACAAACAAAACTGTACCAACTAAAGCATAACCAAAACCCTATGGTGAAATGCTTATGCTAACAAGACCTTCATATAGTTATAACTGAACTAATTTTAAAATTAAATTTTGCAATGTAGAGTCTGTACGATATAATTTGGAATTGTGAATGAAAATAAGGATATGAAAAATATACTAAGTATTTTCGTCTCTTGGAGACAACATAATTCTTGCAGCCAGAAAGCCTACAAAATGCTAACAAAATAAAATCTTTGAAAATCGTGACTATATTTTCAGTTGACTTAAAACAGTTTTAACCCCTCAATCTCTTAGTTATCTTAAATAAGTACACTTCCCTTAAATTTCTTCTTAAACTGACCTAATATTTGCTTGCAACAAAACCAGACTATTGTGGGATATAGGTAATCTTTTCTTTTTAAAGATTACATAACTTCTTTCTACCCAATGTTGATGCCTGAGGCTAAATCCTAACCAAGGTAACTGAAAATAGAAATGGAACTGTTAGACTTCCATTTTTTAACAAAAATGGGAATTACCTCTTAATTTGCAGAGAACTGTATCTCAGGAATGAATTTCTGAACAAACTAATCAAAATTATCAAATAGCAAATACTTCATACTAAGCCAATGCAACCAGGTGAGTCGTATTATAACATACATAGAACAACCTACAGTAAAGACAAAGACAAGAACTAAATGCCTTTTTCTAAAGGCTCGCTTTTCTCATTCCCTTAATATTTCCAGATTCAACCGAGGCGTAATGCATCAGACCCTGGAGCCCATGGAAGCGTATTTGCTTCAACTGCCAGGATCATATCGAGCTCCATCCAGAAAAAAAAAAAAAAAAAACTATCTGAATACATGTTCCGCAAAGCCTGCACTAATATCCAACTTACAAAGCAAACAGAAAACTCAAGAAAGCCCCGCCTTCCACCACGCCACCCCACCCCCGAGCTTGCCCCACTTTTTTGCTCTTCATTTCCATTTGGTGGTTAAATAAGTACTATACTTATTTGAAGAAAAAAGGGGAGAAACCTGTTGGGATGGATTTTTAGAAGATAAACACTATAGATGAATCAGAAATAAGTTGTTCTGAGGAAGTTGTGGACCCATTCATTTTCATACAACCAAAAGAAGATACACCTACGAGTACTCCGATCAGTGAAGACGCAACCTGGTAACCGCAGGGAAGATGGGCTCTCAGACAAATCCCAGAGAAAGCTACTCTCTCAATAACAACAACAACAAAAATCTGTGGTTCTTCACCCAGGCAGCTTCAGAGATGCAGGCTCCTCAACTCACGAGGTGCGGAAATTCGGGTGAAGCTCGGTCCCTCACAAGTGCAGCATCTCCAGGATGAGGCGGGCGTGGGGACCGGGTACCTACTCGCTCTACGTCGCCCGAGTCCAAAAAACCCCAGGCGTGGGCGTGCGGACTGCTCCGCGCAGGGACCGAGGAGGAAGCAGCAGAGACCCAAAAGAGAACTGCGAGCGGGAGAAAACGGCCTCGGGTGAAGCCCGGAGCGAGCGCGGTACTCAGGAGCGCTGGAGCTACCCAGCCGCAAGCGCGCGGCAGAGGGCGCGCGGCAGAGGGCGCGCGGGAACGCGAGGGCGCGGCCTCACCTCGTGCGGGGGGCGGCCGGCCGGGCGCGCCGCCGCCGCCGCTCGTCGGCTGCCGGCCACAGCGCCCCCGGGCACAGCGCCCCCACGCAGCGGGAAGAGCTGTGGCGGCCGGCCCCTGGGTTCCTCCGACGTCGGCCCCGCCGCGCCGGCTCTGTCGAGGACGCCAGCAGCTGCAGGCAGCGCCTCAGAGCTCGCCGCCTCGCCATTCCTGGGGCGAGCCGTGGCCGGGTCATTCACTCATTGTGACCTTCGAATCTGGCAACACGGCCGGCGTCACCCTCGCGCGGGCCGCCGCTCGGCCTTTACCAAGATGGCCGCCCCCGCGGGCCCAGGCATCGAAGCCATCTTGGTAAAGGAGGCGTCGGGGCTGGAGCACAGCCCCTCTCCCGGCATGCCTTGCGACTGACAGGCAGGGACGCTTTTAAGACCAAGTTGGTTCTGTCCTGAAACCAGAGGCTAACTTTTAGGTTTCATAAGCCCATTCCTGGACACGAGCCATAACTGCTAAAACCAAGTGAGATCCCCTTGACCCAGTGGTGGCCTCTCATTGCCTGCTTGATCATGGCAGAGAAGCACTTACATACTTACAGTCTATGGCACCAAGACTGCAATTTGAAGTGTGTACAGTAGGTAATGAATATTAATGGCAGCATTGCCTTGACACTGTCCATTTACTTTTAAAATGATATCGCAGCCTCCTGGTAAACACAGTTCTCATCTAAATTTGCATCCTTTTTTAATCCCAGGATAGTGACAAAAGAGCTTAAATATGTGATTCTGAGTTTCTTACAGGATTTGCTTTTTCAAAAAAATAATTTGCCCTTTATTATAACTGCTAGAAAGTGATAGAAGCAGCAGTTAAGCTTGAGAACCTGCACTCTTAAATTTACTCATACGTTGTTATTCATTTTTTCTTACATTATGTTCTTCCAGGATTTGCTTTTTAAAGTGCAGGATAAAATTAGTTGTTTCAAGAATTAACTTTAGGTATAGGCAGATCGAAACTATTTAACAATGGTTGGTTGATGTATCAGTCCGTTTCCGTTGCTTATAGCAAAATACACAGAACCGGGTATTGTATAAAGAAAACAATCTATTGCTTACAGTTTCTGAGACTAGGAAGTCCAAAGTCCAGGGAACACAGCTGGTGAAGGCTTTCTTTGGTGGTAACTTCAGTGACAGTAGTGTATCACATTGGAAGAATAGTGGAGGAAAGAGAGCAGAGACTAACCTCATTCACTCTTTCTAAAGCCTTCAGAAACACTCCTATGACATTAATCCATTCACTAGGGCATGAGGCATGGTCCTGCAATCTAATCATCTCTTCATGGCTCCACCTTTCAATTACCATAATATGATTTCCGACCCTCAACAGTTACAGTGGAGATTAAGTTTTGGGGGGACATTCAACCCAAGGCAGTTGGGCAAAAAGATTTTTCTATAAAAGTCCTCCTGGGATGTGTCCATAGGCCAGAAAGAAATAGTCTCTCCCTGGGGTGGTTATCTTGGCAAAAAAGAAAAGAAACACAGGCCCTAAAGACAGATAATGACTGCCGGAAAATGCAAACCAAATTATTCTGCGTTTTGAGAGCGAATGTGCCCGTGTAATCTTGCAGGAATGTAAAGAACTTTGTGTCAAGTGTGGACTTCATCTCCTCAGGCTAGCTTGTAGTTGTTGCTGAACCTTGTTTACTTAAGCGTGTTTCTAAGAGCTGCTTGCGACTGGGTGGGGCTGAGACTGCACAAGCTGAGTAATACCTGGCCTGCAACAGCAACAGCAGGATAGTAACAGCACTACAAACCCGAAGAGAAAATCGAAGTTACTGCAAAGAAGTTCTTCATAGTGTGCTTGGCTGAGGAGCTTGGAAAAGTTGTCCTATGTTCCCCTCACTCCCGTTCTTTATTATGAAAAAGTTCAAAATATATAGAAAATAAATATGCATTTTGTAGTATCATTTGAATAAGTTGCAGACATCAAAATACTTCACCTCTAAATAGTTCAGCCTGTCTCTCCTAATAAGACCATTCACTTCATAACCACAATGCCATTATATACCTAAGAAAATAACGATTACCTGATTTCACTTAATATTCAGTCCGTATTCGAGTTTCTATGAATGTATCCAGAATGTTTTTTATAGCTGTTTTTTCCTGAACCAAGATACAAGCTAGGCTCATGTATTGCATTTATTTATTAATTTAAGTAAGAAGCAATTTGAAATATTCACTTGCTATTTTCTGTGTAGAAAGCATACAGATGAGACAAATGCTCACAGGGTATTTTTCACTGACAGCAGGTGCAATGAAATGAGCACATCTCTGTGTTCTCCAGGAAAGCCTAACAGGAATGAATAGTCTTGTACACTAGACATTTATAACAGACATTACAACTGAAGCTGTATTAAGTAAATAGTAGTGTTTGCGCTTTCTTAACTCCTGGAGTACAACATAAACTTTATGGATTATGTTGGAATCTCTGCTCAACACGACTTCTAAAGCGTCATTGATTCGGTCTTTTTTAGACAATGAAAAGAAGCTGTTTAGTATAACACTTTATATAATGCCGAGCAAAACCTATAGTTTGCACTGCTTCACAGTACAGAATGAAATGAACATTGCACCCTAAGCATTTCACTAGATTTAATTTTAGATCCTGACCTGCTGAACTGGGCTTTATTTGTCTTTCCCTTTTATATCACCCCTAGGAAGTCAGGCACTCAGCACATAATGATAACTATTTGACTTTGAAGTTGTTACTTAATTTTAAAATGTTAATTTATGGGGCCGGCTCGTGGCTCACTCGGGAGAGTGTGGTGCTGATAACACCAAGGCCACGGGTTCGGATCCCATATACGGATGGCCGGTTCGCTCACTGGCTGAGCGTGGTGCTCACAACACCAAGTCAAGGGTTAAGATCCCCTTACTGGTCATCTTTTAAAAAAAAATAAAATAAAATAAAATGTTAATTTATGTTGTAAAGAAGAGGGGCAAATTTACACAATTTCATACAAGTGTCTAGTGGCTAATGTAACCTTTTTTCTGGAGATTAGTATTAAATAAGTTATTTTAATACTTCGCAAAATATTAGGTGCTACTTAAATTACTTCTGGGGAACCACATTTAAAACAATTTTAGTACAGTAGCTCTTAACTTTAAAGTGAATTCTGTAATCAGTGCTGTCCTTTCTTCTCCTAGCTCTAGGCTTAAAAGCAGAAGACTAGGAGGACTTGTTAGTAGGGGACTTTAATTCAATCCATATTTATAGCAGCATCTGTGGAATTCAGTTAATACTTTGTTCTCGCCCAGTCAAGTGAAAGTTTGTTTTCTTGATGGTTAAGAATCTATAGGTAATTCTAGAGCGCAGCCTTGTAACAGTAAGGTCAAGTGTTCAATTCCTCATACTAGCCAGCTGCCCCCCAAAAAGAATCTACAGATAACTCCAAACAGCAATAGGAAGGATTTTGGCAGCTAAATTCTAATCACTGCTCTGACAGTAACTACCTCTTTGACCTCAGAAAACTCCTCTCCAGTCCCCTCACTACTATCTCCCAAAATGACTCTGTCTATATGTCCATTTGCAGTTTTAACATTCTGTTGCTCTATACAAACGGTTTTGGGGGAAAATATATAAAAGCATGCTGCTGATTACAGGGGGAATAGGATTGTGTAGAATAGACCATGGTCAACAAACTAGGAGGGTTAAATCTGAACTGCTACCTGTCGGTTTGTTTGTTTGATTGAAACTGTTTTTCAGAACAGAGTCCTCAACATTCATATTATAGCAATGCTTTTCCTTTCTTTCTTCCTTTTTTTTTACCATGGCAAAAAAAAAAAAAAAAAAATTTACCATCTTCACCATTTTTAAGTGTACAGTTCAATAGTGTTAAGTATATTCACAATGTTGTGAAGCACATCTGCAGACCTTTTTTATATTGCAAAACTGAAATTCTGTACCCATTAAATAACAACTCTTCCTTTTCCCCACCACACAGCCCCTGGTAACTGCCATTCATCTTTCTGTTGTTATGAATCTGACTACTTCATACAGTATTTGCATTTTTGTGACTGGCTTAGTTCACTTAACGTAAAGTCCTCAATGTTCATCCATGTTGCAACATGGATTTTCTTCCTTTTTAAGGCTGAATAATATTCCATTTTATGTATATACCACACTTTATTATCCATTCATTCATCAGTGGACATTTAGGTTGCCTGCAGCACTTGGTTATTATGGTTCAGATCCCCATGATCTTGGTATTATAGTACCAGCCAGCCACCGAAAAAAAACCAAACAAAAACGTGTGTACAAATATCCCTTTGACCCTTTGAGACCCTGCTTTCAATTCTTTTGGATATATACCCAGAAGTGGAAATTTTTGAGGAACCTCCATTTTGTCTTCCATAGATAGCATTTGCACCATTTTACAGTCCTACCAACAGTACAGAAGAGTTCTGATTTTTCCACATGCTTGTCAACACTTGTTACTGTTTTTTTTTTTTATAATAGCCATCATAAAGGGTATGAGGTCATATTTCATTGTGATTTTAATTTGCATTTCTGTGATGATTCATGATGTTGAACATCTTTTCATTTTTTTGTTGGCCATTTGTATATCATTTTTGGAAAGACATCTATTCAAGTCCTTTGCCTATTTTTAAATCAGTTATTTGATATTTTGTTGTTGAGTTGTAGAAGTTCCTCGTATATTCTGAATATACGAGGAACTTCTTATCGGACATGTGATTTGCAATTATTTTCCCCCATTCCATAGGCTGCCTTTTCACTCTATCGATTGGGGGTGGGGGGTTGTTGGTTTTTCTGTGTGTGTGTGGCTGGCCGTAAGGGGATTTGATTGTGTCTTTTAATGCACAAAAATTTTCAAGCTTGATGTAGTCCCATTTGTCTGTTTTTGATTTTGTTTCCTGTGTTTTTAGGGTCATATCCAAGAAAGCATTGCCAAACCCAATGTCAGGAAGCTTTTCCCATATATCTTCTAGGAGTTTTACAGTTTTAAGTTGCCAACCATTTTTGTACAGTTAAGTTTGCCAACAATTGTCTTGGCCTGTGAGTTAAGAATGGTTTTACAGTTTTACATGGTTGGGGAAAAAAGATCAAAAGAAAAATAATGTTTTGTGACACCTGAAAATTACATAAAATTCCAGTTTTAGTGTCCATAAATGAAATTTTGCTGGTACACAGCCACACCCATTCATTTACATATTATCTATGATGGCTTTTGCACTACCAGGGCAGAGATGAGTAGTTGCAATGGAAGCATATGACTCTCAAAGCCTAAAATATTTACCATCTGACTCGTTACAGAAAAAGTTTGCTGACTCCTGTGTTAGACCACTCTTCCCCCTAGTCTCTTAGTATCTGGTGGGGCAGGAAAAGAAAAGGTAAAGTGTAGAGTCTAGGACTCAAGGACTAAGGTTATGTTATCAGTGTTTTTCAGTGTTCTACCTGAAGGAAAGGGATATTTAAAGAAAAGTTCTCCAAACCTTGTCTTTTTTTTTTTTTAGGCAGAATTAATTGCCTAGGGAAATGCTTTTTTTATTAATTTATTTTTAATTGACAAATAATAATTATGTATTTATGGGACACAATGTGATGTTTTGATCTATGCATATACTGTAGAAAAATTCAGTAAGCTAATTAACATATCCATAGTCTTACCAAACTTGTTTTTTGAGTTGGGGGGACATTAAAAATCTATTATTCTAGCAATTTTGAAATATGCAATATATTTGTTATTAACTGTGGTTACCATGCAGTGAAGCTCAATATCTCTACTCATCAGAGAAATACAAATTAAAACCACAATGAGATGTCACCTCATACCTGTTAGAATGGCAGTTATCAAAAAGAGGAATGATAACAAGTGTTGGTGAGGATGTGAAGAAATGGGAACCTTTGTACACTGTTGGTGGGAATGTAAATTAGTACAGCCATTTTGGAAAATAGCCAAGAGAAATTATTAAGTCAGATGATATCACCTTATAGCAATAGCTTCCAAAGTGAAGTGCTCTGCAAGAAAACAATAGAATTTAAGTTTATATTTTTTACTCTCATATTTTTTACTTTCTGATTTTGAGTTTTATAATGAACATAGTGCAATAACACACTATAAAATTTATTTTAAAATATGGAATTTTGTATGGATTCACAATATTTTTAAAAACGGGGACCACTATAGGTCTCCAAATTAGAGGATGGTGTTAGCAACTGGAGGAGACAGCTGATAGAAGGAAATAACTAAAAATTGAATTCCCTTGCTTCTTAAGAGTAATTTTACACACTGTAGTTGTGAGTGCTTACTATGAATTTCATCTAGAATTTATCAGAGATTGGAAATTACAGACTAGCCAGATATGATAGTATTCTAATTATATGAAAAGTAATATTTCTCTTACTGATAATTGGCCAGTTTCTTTCTTTTTTCTAAATCTAAAAGACTCAGGATGTGGTCTTCAAAATGTAAAATCTAAGCCCCAGATAGTTAAATTCAGTAACTAATGCTGATTAGTTTGATGATTCTAAAAATAGAAATTCTAGCTTTTTAGAAATAATGTACTTTTTTGTTGTTGTTTTGTTTTGTTTTTGGTGGCCAGCCAGTATGGAATAATGTTTTCCATGTGGATTACTAACTGCAAAAATACAGGGGAGAACTTCAAAAGTAAAGGGATAAGTGCACCTTTCTTTCTTTCTTTCTTTCTTTCTTTCTTTCTTTTTTTTTTTTTTTTTTTTTTTTGGCAGCTGGCTGGTACAGGGATCCAAACCCATGACCTTGGTGTTATCAGCACCTCACTCTAACCAAGTGAACAACTGGCCAGCCCAAATCTACCATGTTTATTGTCTATTTTGCCTTGCAAATTCTATATCTCCAAGAACATGTACGTACCCAGCACTGAGAAAGTACAAGTGAGTGTGCTACTTCTGATCACATTTATGAAACTTTAGATGTATTTTTAAAACAAACAACAAAAATATAATAAAAGAGGAAGCTAAAATAGCCAGTATGTGTTTTGTGATGAAGAAGAATTAGTAGACTTCGGTTTTAATCCTTGTTAGGTTATCAGGAAAAATCTGCTGATAATTTAACTAGGACAATTTTGAGAAAACCCACCCCGGTTTTCTCCAGTGACAGAGGACTTCTCCCACACCTAAGTGGTTCAAAGAATATGATTTGAGTAAAATCTGCCTGGAAGAATACCACTTATGAAAAGTCACTCATTGTTTTGTTCTCACAGATTTTTTTGTTTTTCTTCTTTTTTTTTTTAGTTTTTGTTCTCATAGATTTTTGCTAACATTATTTTTAGTTCCCAGGCAGCTGAATTACATAGTTATAACAAGATTGAAATTTAGAAAAAAGAATCAGACATTTTCCAAAATCTAAACACCATAGACTGAGTGCTAATGGTGAAGGTATTAAATCTTGTTTATCTCCCTCACCCCAGCTAACTAAATACCTTAGTTTATGAAAGCTGGGGCCCTGAGGTAGATGTCACTTTCCTAATGACTTGTGGGATTAATTGAACTTCTTTTTAGATTCAGCCTACTGCCCAAAGAAACTCAACTTGATTCCTTCCCATTATGGTGATTTGCTTGTGCTGCTTTGTGTGACGTGGTTTACCTCTAACTTAGGTGTTGCACTTCCTAGCAGTAAGTGTAGCTCTGGCCAGGCTTGCCTCTCACATACATAGGGCCCCAGGCAAGAGTACTGATGAGGACACATCCCACACATCTAGTTATTTAAAAGCTATAAATCAGGCTGAAAAATCATTAAGGAAAAGATATTTGATCCTCCTCCCCTGACAAATACACCTTCATAAGGATGGGCTGAGTTCTCAGACTCCTCAGAGTTCTCCACCAAGCCCTGGAGATCACTAAGGGAGAGCTGACCTCTGGTTCATGACATTGAGTCAAGGTTTTGTTCAGTCCTGTGATGGACTGGAGCTTATGCATGTAGATCTTGCCATTGTCCAAGTTCCATCTGTCTTAGTCCCTTGGGACTGCTATCACAAAATACCATTAACTAGGTGGCTTATTTCTCACAGTTCTGGAAGCTGGGAATCCAAGATTAAGGCACTGGCAGATTCAGTGTCTGGTGAGGACCTGCTTTCAGGTTTATAGACGGCACCTTCTCACTGACACCTTACATGGTGGAAGGGGTAAGGGAGCTTTTTCTTGGCTGATTTTATAAAGGCATTACCTCTAATCACCTCCCAAAGGCCCCACCTCCTAATACAATCACCTGCTGGGTTAAGATTTCAACATATGAATGGGGGAACATGAACATTCAGAACATAGCACCATCCATCCCCTTGGCCACCCCTGGGCCCCAGAGTGCACACAGCAGTTGTGCCACCTGGCCTCAGGATGGGCCTAGGGAAGAGGTTGATGCAGGCCCTGGTAGCAGACATGGGACCATTTGGGCAGGATCCCAAATTCCCAGGTACCTGGAGAGTGGTTAGGGTAAGAGCTTGGGCTCCAAGTGGGCATGTCCCCTTGGCACACTTGGGGAGAGAGAGGTTCAGCCAAAGGAGGCCAGAGTGGGTTCTTGAGTGCAGGGCCCAGAGCAGGGGCCTCTTACCTGTGCCTAGGGGCAGTTCTGCTCAGACTTCAGCATGTCCTAATTATGCACACAGCCAGTCCAGAGTCAGAAACCATGAGTCTCCTGAGTCTATACAGCAAAAAATTTTCTTCCAGTGTGCAGCCAGTCATGTGGCTCTGCCCATCAGTGATCAGCCAGCCTAAATTTCAGGAGGTATCCCCAACCCTCTTAAAGTTGCCAAACACATTTCCAGCACAATGTTAATTCAACTAGGATGGCATTTATTATGAGCAGAGGGAGAATAGACTATTGTCTTCTTCCCCACCAAGATCAGACCAAACCCCTCAGGTATATCTGATTCTCCACAGACTGAGAAATTAATGAGAGTTTCTTGTCTCAGCCCTTCCCAACCCTTGAATCTTCAAGTCTCCAGCCACAAACTGGTATGTATCTTCTGTATGATTCCAATTTGGAGACTAAGAATATTGTTCTTTGTAGTAAACTGAATAATCCTTGTCACCACCTCCAAATAAAATAATCTACTTCCTAATCCCTGGAATCTGTGAATGTTACCTTACATTGCAAAAGAGACTTTGCAGGGTGATTAAATTAAAGATTTTGAGATGGAGCGATTAGCCTGGATTATCCAGATGGGCCCTAAATATAATCACGAGGGTCCTTATGAAAGGGAGGTAAGAAGGTCAAAGTGGGGAGGAGGCACCATGACAGTAGTGCAGATTGGAGTAATGTAGCCACAGCCGAGGAATATAGGCAGCCTCCAGAAGCCAGAACAGACAACAAAATGATTCTTCCCTGGAGCTTCTAGTTTTTGGCCTCCAGAACTGTCATGCAGTTTTAAGTCATCAAGTTTTTGTTAATTTGTTTTAGCAGCAGTAGAAAACCAATACACTCTCCTTTAAGTAGTCCTTGTAGTCCGGTAACAGTATATATAAAATATTTGTCAAGTTAGCATAACATTAATGAGTAGACACAGAACTATAGATCTATACTCCATCTTGTGACTTATAGGTTGAGCTTTAAGAGACCCAATATCCAGGCTTTACAGGACCAATTTTCCTGATGGGTGCTAGGAGCCATGGTTTGAGGCCAGGAGAAAGGAGCAGAAGACCTAGAATTGGGAGATCACTTCTGGTCCTGTCATTAACTGCCCTTAGCCTGAGTTTCTTTATGCATACAACGATGAGGTTAATCTGCATGATCATTAAGATCTCTTCCAGTTCTAGAGATCAAACCTGTGGTAAAACATTACCTTTGAATTTCACATTCACATGTCATTGCTATTATAATCTCGCTCCAACCTCCCTGTCTTCCATGAAGCTTACACGTCAACTGCACGCACATCCAAGCTTGTATACACATTGTTTCCTCTGCTTGAAATTTTCTTTTCAGCCTTTATCCCCGTGCACTCTGCCTTATCCCTCAACACTCAAATCAAGAAATGTCACCTTTGAGCATCTCTGCCACATTCCGAAAAGAGAATGGTCATCTCTGCCTTGGCACTTTCATAGAACTTTAAAGCAGTTATCAAATTATAGTGTGACTATTTGTTTCCTTTTCCATTTCCCAAACCAGAATGTGGGCTGCTCATTTCCAAATTCTGTCTGATCCGTATTATACCTCTAGCACGTCTGTGCTTTGCACAGACACTCATATTATGTCTGTGGACCGAATAAATAGAGGAATGATTATTCTCTGAATTCTAAAGAGCCTAGTTGGAGGTGGGCAGGGGTGGGAAGTAGGGAGGGATGAAGGTGAAGGACAAGGGGACTGGAGATTCATGGTTCAGCAAAACACCCAGAGCCCTGGAGATAAAGATGAGGTTGATTTGTGTAACGATTTAATTCAAGGCTATCTTCGGATATTCATTGTACATGCAATTTAACATCTCTCTTGACCTTGCTTCAAAGTCAGTTTCTAAGTGATTCTAACAGTGTGAGCTACCTCAGAGCAATCTGCTGATTAGAAGTGCTTGACTGGAGTGGATGGCAGGCAGCCACACACCATTTGTCGGCTCTGCTTCCTTGCATGCTCCAGGCAGGGGCTGGCAACTTTAGAACTTTATAGTAGCTACTGAACAACTCTGTCCTTACAGACCATTCTGCATTACAACTCATGAAACTATCTACATTCAGTTTTCCCGCTTAGGCATAAAAAATACCCTCTCCCCACCCCTTGAGTACTCCAGATATATCTCCCCTTTTCTTGATACAAAGTACAAAGGGCAAACCTACACTGAAAATCTCCTTTCAGTGGAAATGAGGTTATAAATTCCACACACCTAGAAAACCTATGAAATCACACTTTTCACAAAAGATCGACTGATGTTAACTTACAATGAATGTGTCTTTGATCATGCATCATTACTTATGATGTACTTAGCTCTATGTGTTCCTTTGCTATTTTATACTGCATACCTGTGTTGGTTTAGAATTTTGCATTTAAGATTCAGTTTATTTTCTTAAGCTACCACTTACTGAACATTTTCCATGTGCCTGACACTATGCTAAATGCTTTACAATTCTCATTTAATCCTCATAACAAATTCAGGCACTAAGCGTTATTGCACCCATTTTATAGATGAGGAAGCTGAGATTTAGAGTGGCTAATTAACTTTCCCAAGGGCAGAAGGCTAGTAAGATGTGGTGGCAAGATTCAGGCCCTTGCCTGGTGGATAAAGAAATCCTATAATTAGACCGTCCTCTTTCCTGTTTTCTGCAATTCTAATATGACTTTATATTGCTTAGGAAATACCATTTGGCAATTAACAACAACCTGTGGGGGAAATGAAAAAATGTAACCCTTATTTCCAAAGTCAAATTTTCAACAATTTTCATTAAAAAGCAAAGTACTGTGGACTGAATTGTGTCCCCCCGAAAGTCATGACTGTATTTGGAGACAGGGTTTTTAAGAGGTAATTAATGTTAAATAAGGTCCTGAGTGTGGGGCCTTAATCTCATTGGGCTGTGGCCTTATGAAAAGAGGAAGAGAGCATGAGATCTCCCCCACTCTCCTGCCCCTACCCTCCCTCTCCAGCATGTGAGGGCTCAGTGAGAAGGCTGCCCTCTGCAAGCAGGGGAGAGAGTCATCACCAGAAACTGACCATGCTGGCACCATGATCTTCAGACTGTTAGAAAATAGATTTCTGTGGTTCGAGCCATGCAGTCTGTGGTATCTTGTTATGGCAACCCGAGCAGACTAATAGACAAAGGCAGCACCATCAAGTAATATATAATTACTGTCTCTGTGGGTAGAGTTGTGTACTACCTGTTCTCAGAGTTTCCTCAACCTTAAGGGCTGGTGGTTAACCCTCTTGTAAAACAAACTACTCTCTGTTTTAATTCTTGAAGTCAGAGAGAACAAAGCTAGAGCTTAAGGACTCCCTATGTCGATCTTCGCCAAAAATGAAATATAGGCATTATAAGGTACATGCAAATGTTCATTGAGGGGACATTAGCAGAAATTATAATGCTTTGTAGAAATGCATATTAACCCACAACCCCTAGTCATTTTCTGTGCCATCCTTAATTCAGATGAAACTTTGTGCATAGGTTTTATTTATTTCTTATTTTATCTTTCAAGACGTACATAATATACTCATAATATCCTGCAATCTGGGTCTTCTGTGACAGAATGAAGACTTGTGAGAGGTTTTCCAAGGTAACCACAGTGAACTTAGGACAGAATGTCCCAGATTCTCAAGGACAGTTCTGAGTTTCACTCTGAGATTGGTCTTGGTTTCTACAAAAAGCTACTCAGTTCCCCAAAGAGCAAGAATCATAAACTGCAGTAATTTCCCCAGATGTCTGTGGATAAGCGCAGCTGGTCACATAAAAATCACTGAAGAATTTTGTTCAATACACAGACTGATTGACCTCACTCCAGAAGAAGTCTCAATAATAACAACAATAACAATAACAGCAGCTAATACTTACATATTGTTTACTGTTTGCCAAACACTGTTCTAAGCACTTTATGTTTACTCATTTAACCTACTCAAAAATGCTGTAAGATAAATATTATTACTATCATCACCATCTATCAATGAGGAAACGGAGGCATAGAGAGGTTAAGGAACTTGCCCAAGGTCATATAGTCAGTCAGGGGCAGAGCCAGATTTGAACATAATCTGTCTAGCTCCAGAATCTGCACTTATAATCTCTATGCCATACTCCCCATATCTATATTTTAACAAGTTTTCCAAGTGATTATGATGTACAGTAAGGCTTAGAAACCTTGACAACCCTCCTCTTACAGTCTCTTACCTGGCAGTCTCTGAGCGAGATTTGCAAGCCATCCACCTCAAGACAGCCTATTCTATTTTTTTAATAATCCCAGGCATTAACTATTGCACCCTCTGCTCCATGGAGGCTAAGTCTGATCCTTGGATGAAACATGGTGGGATGCAAGTGTAAGAACCCAAATGCCCCAAGGGATCACACCCTGATCCTTCTCGGCCACACCCACCCCAAGCCCCATGTGGTATGCTAAGTAGGGATTGTATTTTAAGCCAATCAGCCTTCCCTTAAAGCCCTATATGTATGTGTGTGTGCTGCCTAATAAACGAGCCCTCTCTGGTGGATCGTCAACTGGTGTCGACTTGTCCTTTCATTTGGTGCTGAAACCCGGGACGGAGTTTCTCTCGAGCGGCGACACTTTTCGGATCGCAGCAGGAACACTTTCTGAGCCGCCCCTCGGGGCTCCCTTGAGCTATAACACTTTTCAAATCGCAGCGGCAGCACTTTTCAAGTCGCCCCTTGGGAACTCCGTCCCGCCAGGACCAGCCTCCCTTCCACCGTTCACCATTGATGGTCCACCCTCGTCCATTCTTTTCGGCGCTGGCTCCTTCCACTCACCACTGGCTCAACATTAGGTAAGCCCCCTTTCCTAAAGGGCACCAGCCCTTTTTCAGGCTACCACAGGGAGTCTAGCCGTGATCGTCCGGTAGCCCCTAACGCCCATACCCCATCCCACCACGGTCTTCACGACCACCATAAATTCTCAAAGCCCCGGTAAACTTTTATTTTCATTTTTGGAGGTTAAAAGCCCCATTCTGTTCTCTCCTTCTCTCTTTCACCCTCCTGTCCACCACTCTCTTCTCTCCACTTCCCGGGTCCGGGACCCGACCAGAAAATCCTGGCGCTAGGTTCCTTCAGGCACCGGGCTTCTGCCCTAGAGAAGTGAAGGTCTGAGTGACGACCCACACCTCCCTTCTCTTCTCCTGGTTCGTACCTGAACCTGCTGGGACTGACGTGACCTACTGGGGACGCCCTCTAGGATCCCGCCTTTCCCAACCGGCCGAAGGATCTGTCTTATCACTAATCTCTGTCCAATTTCTGTCTAAATTCCCATTAAGAGACCAGAACGGGCACTTCCTCCTCCTCCTTAGGGGACTCTCCACTTCAATGCCTTCTGAAAAAAACCTCACCAGACATCTTTAACTACTGCCAGCACCTAAAAAAATGGAAGGAGATCCCCTACATGAAGGCTTTTCGCCTCTTGGCTCAGAACCCCACCCTCTGCTCCTCCTGTGCTCCCTCTCAAGTCCTTTTAGCCTGTAAACCCTCTTCACAGTCACCCCTCGATTCTTCCACCTTTGATCCTGCTGATGAACCCCCACCCTACCAACCTTCTCCTCCCCCAGTGCCTCCGGCGTCCGCTCCTCCTCCCCCGTCATCCACGTCACCTTCTGCACCTCCTGCGCCATCCACTCCCCCGTCTTTACCCTCACCTACTCCTGACCCACTAAGCCCCCCTTTCACCCGTTCCCGAGGACCTCCCCCCGCCCCTTTAACAATCGCTCCACTATGTGAGGTAGCTGGGGCTGAAGGAGTAGTTAGGGTCCATGTTCCCTTTTCCCTAGCTGACCTTACAGAATTAGAAAAAAGACTAGGCTCTTTCTCTACCGACCCTACCACCTACATTAAAGAATTCCAGTGGATCCTGCAGGCCTACAGCCTCACACATCACGACATCTTTATGCTCCTATCTAATACCCTCCTCCCTGAGGAACGCCACAGGGTCTGGGATACAGCCCAAACCCATGCCACTGACACCCATTGTACCAATCCGAATCACCCGCCAGGCCCCCAAGCAGTCCCAGAACAGGAACCTAATTGGGATTATAACACAGCCCAAGGAATCCAGGCTCGAGACCGTTTTGCCTCTTGCTTAATAATTGGCCTAAAAAAATCGGCTCGCAAGGTTGTCAATTTCCAAAAAATTCAAGAAATTGTCTGAAAAAAGGAGGAAACTCCCTCCGAGTTCCTCAATAGATTAACTCAGGCCTTTCAACAATACACTAACTTAGACCCCCAACTCAGAAGACGGCCGGCATGTCCTTATGACCTATTTCCTGGCCCAATCCTACTCCAACATTAAAACTAAACTTAAAAAATTAGAGCAGGGTCCTGCAACCCCTCAGACCGAAATCCTGTCAGTGGCCTTCAAGGTTTTTCATAATCGGGAGGAGGAAAAAGAACGTCAAAAACAAAAGGCCAACCACGCCAACTTCCAGATGTTGGCCCAGCTTATCCAACCCCTTGGGCGCCCTCCCACAGCCTCCACCTCTAAGCCTCCACCTGGAGCCTACTTTAAATGTGGAAAGGAAGGGCATTGGGCCAAGGCTTGCCCCACCCCCAGGCCACCCACCACTCCTTGTCCAAAATGCAAAAAGAAGGGACATTGGGGATCTGATTGCCCCCTTGCCCGAAGGGGTGAGGGACCAACTGCCCCACAGTCCCCCGAACCATGGACACCACCTGTGGTGGGCCTCGCTGAGGAGGACTGAAGGAGCCTTGGGCCCTTCCCAACCATCTCTATAACAAAGCAGGAGCCCAGGGTATCCATGGTTGTGGACGGCCACCCAATATCTTTCCTCCTGGACACTGGAGCCACCTTTTCAGTCTTAAGGGAATATAAAGGCCCCACCACCTCCAGCAGCTCTCCTATAGTCGGGGTAGGAGGTAAACAAATCTTTCCCCCAAAAACCCCTCTTTTAACCTGCTGCCTTCAAGGCACTCAATCCGTTTTCTCCCATTCCTTTCTAGTCTCCATTACTTTGCCCCTGTCCTCTTCCTCTTCCCCCGTTTCCTTCAAGCCCAAGATCCTACTAATTCCACCCCTCCAAAGAAGTCCTTACCCATCCTAACGCACCCTGTTAACCCCACAGTTTGGGACACTGCCAGCCCCACTCTGGCCCAGTGTTCCCCTGTACACATAAAACTAAAAGACCCTTCCAAATATATTTGTCAGGCTCAGTCCTACACGCCCTTGCCACAGACGCCTGGCTGCTCCCTCCAGTCTCCAACTACGAACAATGGAACCGGTGCATATTCGACTTGTGGCTTCAAGGAACGTTTATGGACTTTTCCCCTTTTGAAATTACTTGTTTCTCCACCCTCCTTTGGGGTTTCATAAGGGGTATTTATGTACCTTCCTCCCTTTGCCCCGCCCCCCAACGCCCCAGTTCATCAGGAAGTAGCTCGATGACTTCAACGTCCCCTTTCCTAAAACAAGAAAAAGGGAGGAATGTAAGAACCCAAATGCCCCTGATCCTTCTCGGCCACACCCACCCCAAGCCCCATGTGGTATGCTAAGTAGGGATTGTATTTTAAGCCAATCAGCCTTCCCTTAAAGCCCTATATATATGTGTGTGTGCTGCCTAATAAACAAGCCCTCTCTGGTGGATCGTCAACTGTTATCGACTCGTCCTTTCAGCAAGGACTGTGGACTTGGGAGTAAATAAGGAGGTATACTAGAGTTGGCTCATATGGCTTGGAAGAGCTACTTGTGTGCATCTCTTCCCAACCCTGTGTTTAATGTCATTATGTTGGGAATTTGAATTCAGCCTTGATGGATGTATTTACACTACAGAAATCAGCAACCTCTACAAACCAGGGCTTCTTTTCCCCTATACAGCAGGGAGGTAGTTAAACATTTACCAGCATGCCAATGGATTTATGACATAACTCCCATCCCAACCACCTGCTGGCTATACACATCAGGCACATTCTTTAAACTCTCCAAGCCTCAGTTTTCTCATTTGTAAAAATGGAAGGAATAACGGTTGTGGGAATCAAATTACATAAGAAATGTGGAAGCATTTGGCATAGTGTTGAACAAACAAATGAAAAGGAGGCACTTAACAAATAGGACTTTTTCTTTCCACTTCCCAATTGTTTCTGTAGTGGACTGAATAATGCCCTCCCAAAACTCCCTGAAGCTTGAATTGTGTCCCCCAAGTTTTATGTATTAGAAACTTAGCCCCACTTTGACTGTTAAAAGGGTGGAAAATCCTATTATGGTAATTAAAAGGTGGGGCCTTGAAGAGGTGATTAGATTATAGGACTGTGCTGTAGTGAATGGATTAAAAATGGTGGTCAGCGCATGGTTCTGAGAGCTTTAAAAGAAGAGAGAGGAGAGTATGTCTCTCTCTCTCTGCTCTCTCTGCTTCCACCATCTTGCAATGTGAGACTCCTGGGTCACTGTCACCATCACCAGATGGACTTTGGACTCCCAGCCTCCAAAACTGTAGGCAATAAATTTTATTTTCTTTATAAAATACCCAGTTCCAATTTTTTTGGTATAAGCAACAGAAATGGACTAAGACAGTTCCAAAACAATTAAAGACATCTCTCATATTTTTCCTTGCTTTCTTTTTTCTAAGCTCAAACTTCGTTCAATTATTCATCTGTCGGTGTTTCCAGACCCTTTTTCCTTTGTTTCCAGATGCTTTTTCCTATTTTAAGATATGTCACAGTTCATCACAACTCCAGCTCCCTTGGGAAGTATTCTGGTGATTTCTGAGTCCCTAGGGGAATCTCACTTGTGCCTTAGTCTGGTTAGCTGTCCTCCTGCTGCAACTCTGTCTCCTGGTGCCACCTCTGCCTGCAACTCTGCTGCCTATGTCAGACACTTCTACCACTTTTGGGTACCATTACTGGAGCCCAAGAAGGGTCAGAATTCTATGGCAAAGCCCGGAAGACCACTCCTATTCCTATATAGTTAATTATTTTCTAGAAGTACAGGGACTGGCCGGTGGCTCACTTGGGAGAGCATAGGGTTTTGGATCCCTCGTACCAGCCAGCAGCCAAAAACAAACAAAAAAGCCCCAAAGTGAAGAGTTTTGGTGAAATTGCTATTTTTATTGTTTTACTTCCATCCTCTTTCTGTAGGAATCAGGTATGAATCGGGGAGGGCAGGAGGGAGAGGTTGCTTGAATTAGGAGATAAATTCAAGTGATAAGCAAAATTTATGCCCAGACCATTCCTTCCCTCAACAATTAAGGCTTTGTAACTTGGCCAAGTTTAGCTCCCTAACTCTTCTTTCTGTTTGTGTTCTCTCCCAAGAGGCTCAGTTGTCCATCAGCCAGCCAGACACACCTATATCTATCTGAGTTTCCAGAGGTGAAACAAATAGACTCAGCCTGGGGCCTCCTCCTTTAAATTTCTCTTAAAGTGCACACCCAGAGCTGAGCACTGTGTTCCAGGTGCAGCTGTATGTGTGGAATGGAAAGGGAGAATCTCTTCTCCAGGATAGAATACTATAGTTTTAGAAAAACCACCTAAGATGGAATTTCTCTTTTTTAGTTACGCTTTTGATTTATTTATATAAACTGAACTTGCAGTTGCAGAAAAAATTGCTTTTAGGTTGCTGTTTAGTCCTGTCTTCCACTAATCTCATATTTGTACAGTTGATTCTTTGAACATAGAGGAAGAGCTTTTATGTTTGTGCCCATGAAATCTGAATGTCAAATATTCTTCCATGTGGCAAAAAACGTTCAGTTTTTACTGAAAGGTAGGAGGATACTTCAAAAAGTTCATGGAAAAATAGAGTTAAAAGACTATATGAATCTTTCCATCAACTTTTTGAAGCACCTTCGCATAGGGAAAAGTCCTCAGAGAAAACTGACAAATGTTTGTCATTTAGGAAATAGCTATAGCTCTAAACTAAACATCTTTGGTCATTTAAAACTGGCCTAAACATGTTTGTTAAACCAAAGCTAAACCAAATGCTAGTAACACCACCATTTTTGAGGGCCTTAGTTTCCCTCCCTGCTTTTCTATTAACTCTCCTTCTATTGCCCCCTTTGCTCCCACTTATTTTTACCTCCTTCCCTCTATATCTTGTATACAAAATGCCCTCAGTGTAATCTGATGGGATCTGATAGTTACACACAATCTGTAGCACTCTGTTGGGCAGATTTTTCATGCAGACCAGATACAGGTCACTGCTCTGCTCTGACTAGACTAACAGACGATTTGGACTAGAATCACAATTCCTCATCCCCTCAGATGTGGCCAACACAATGGGATCATATGACAAAAATATGTTCGTTTATTCGTTCATTTGATAGATTTTAATTGAGCACCTATTGTATGTCAGATGTTGTTATAGGTGCGAATGGTACAGACTAAGACCCCACCTTCCAGAAGCACTTATTCTAACTGGAAAAAAAGACAATAAACAAACAAAAAATTTCATCTAGTGAAAAGTGCCATTAAATAAAAAACAAGGTAATGAGAAAGAGAGACTGTTTAACCCTATTAAACAGAATAGGATTATCTTTGAAAACATGAAATTTAAGCTGAGACCTGAATGATGAGAAAAGGAGTTATTCCGGTCAAAATCTCTGAGAGAACATTCTAGCACATTCTAACAAAGACCTGGGTGCAGGAACAAGGTTGGTGCTAAAGAGCAGAAAGAAAGCCAGTGTGTTAAACTATGGGGAGTAAGGCAGAGAGTGTCGGGAGATGAAACTGGAGAGGTAGGCAGGGGCCAGAACATTAGGAAGCCTGAGTTTTATTTTAAGTGCACCAGAAAGACACTTGAGAGTTTTAAATATGGAAGGAGTTTTGGGGGTTAGGGGGGGACATGATCTGGGTTTAACAAAGATCAGAATATGGTAACATCAGAAGTCACTGGCTGGAACTGCTTTCCTCAAGGCATTTGGGCCCCCCAGGCTCTTCGGTTTCATAAATTGTCCTGTCCAATGATACAGAAAGTTCTGTCTCTCCACCATTCTGTCACTTGTGGCTTTGTAAACATGCTGTCAGTGTTCTCATCTGGGTTATGACATAAACATTGCTTCAGAGGGCAATGCTGAAGGTCGCAGCCATCAGTGATGAAAGGAAGATCCCAAACCAAAGTCCAGATATCACACAGTAGGCAGGAGAGTCAGCTGGATGACAATGGGAAGCTTTCAACTCTCCTCCTCAGATGACCCCACCCCTTCTGTTTCCAGACTGAAAGATGAAAAATCAGCTTGAACTGAGGAAGGAAAAAGCAGCCCTGCCGTTAGTCAGGCTCCGAGGAAGAGGACTGACAGGTAAAGCCAGCTGCAAAGCTAGCCGGAAGTGGTGTTTCTCCCGAGGTCTTATGACAGCCGTAAAATGCCCTCTCTGAGTGACTATTGCTTTCTGTCCTGTGACGTCCCGACCCATCTTATTATTCCCACCTCTTACTGGATTCCTAGCTGCTAAACCACCCTCGCTCATGGTAGCACCCAACCCCTACTTCTCTGAAACCCACCACAGAAACAGCAACCCATGCAGAGCCGATCCCCGCTTCCCTTCCGCCGTCCTCGGAATCCGTGAGAGGGAACCCAAACCTCAGCGGGACGCTTCCCTCGTCCTCGTCCGCCTCCTCCTCCTGCAGTGCTCCCTCGCCGCGTGGGCGCAGGAGACCTGACGCTGTCCGACCGCAGATTCGTGCCTGGTCGGTCCCAGCCCGTCCTCCCCCTGCCTCGTCTCCCTCTTCACCCAGAAATATGGCCATGGTGAGGCAGTCATACAATTTTGAAACCGAGATACTGGAATTTGGGATTGGAAGCGATAAAGACACGTTCCCCTCCCGTCCTTGTGCTTTGTGCAGTTTGGCGAGAGGGGTAGGCAATGATACTGCTAGTTTTGCTAGGGAAGGGTGGGGCTGGGTCTCAATGTGCTTCTCAGAAGCCCATGACCTCCAACTCGCCCACCAGGATTCCTGTTCCTATTGATAATTTGCTTCAACATACGACGTTTAATCTTTTTTTTTTTTTTTTAACTACTCTAATTTTGTATAATAAGGTTCCAATGGTTACCAGCTGGCTTTGATTTGTAAGGTCTCCACAGAGTTAGCAAAATGGCCAACAAGAATGTTGAAGCTACAACTAGTTCCTGTCACTCCAGGAATGTGTATGCTTTTATTTATTTTTTTGGCAGCTGGCCAGTACAGGTATTGAACCCTTGTGGAGGATTCATAAGCAAATGTACTTCACAGAGCCTGGTTTTCCAAAGCCTTGCAGTTTCAGATATTGACCTTGCAGAGGAGAGGACATTTTCCTCAAGCTATAAAGTCTCTGGTGTAAGATACAGATTTGTGGCACAGCAAGGTTGCTGGCTCAAAGACAGACTAGTTACTGATATGTAAAGATACTGAAAAATTGCTGTAAGAAGGAATGTTTGCTAAGATCAAGCTTTTGTTGGTGTATCACTTAATTGTCTAATAGAATGTCTTCTGACTTGTTTCACTGAAAGTTACCAGCCTATATTGTTAAACTATAACCCCACCTATGTTCTCTTCCTGTAACTTCCTGGTCTGGAGAATAAAAGCAGGAAGAGAACCCCAATTTGGGGTTAACTTCCCAAGGAAGGGATGCCTCTCACTTGAGGGTTCTGGGGAAGTTAACCACTTTGGGGCTTCTCACTGCTCAGAAGAGATGGGCTTTGAGTAATCCTTTGTGGCTCCGTCACCCAGGGGAATTGGGGTAACAAATCCATAGGGGGCTAAGCAACAAACCCTGAACCTTGGTGTTATCAGCACCACATTCTTTTTTTTTTTTTTTAATTTTATTTTGTCAATATACATTGTGGTTGATTATTGTTGCCCCTTACCAAAACCTCCCTCCCTCCTCCCTCTCCTCCCTTCCCCCCCAACAATGTCCTTTCTGTTTGCTTGTCATATCAACTTCAAGTAATTGTGGTTGTTATATCTTCTCCCCCCCCCGTTTTTTTTATTTTGTGTGTGTGTGTGTGTGTGTGTGTGTGAATTTATATATTAATTTTTAGCTCCCACCAATAAGTGAGAACATGTGGTATTTCTCTTTCTGTGCCTGACTCGTTTCACTTAATATAATTCTCTCAAGGTCCATCCATGTTGTTGCAAATGGCAGTATTTCATTCGTTTTCATAGCTGAGTAGTAGTCCATTGTGTAGATGTACCACATTTTCCGTATCCACTCATCTGATGATGGACATTTGGGCTGGTTCCAACTCTTGGCTATTTTAAAGAGTGCTGCAATGAAAATTGGGGAACAGGTATACCTTCGACTTGATGATTTCCATTCCTCTGAGTATATTCCCAGCAGTGGGATAGCTGGGTCATATGGTAGATCTATCTGCAATTGTTTGAGGAACCTCCATACCATTTTCCATAGAGGCTGCACCATTTTGCAGTCCCACCAACAATGTATGAGAGTTCCTTTTTCTCCGCAACCTCGCCAGCATTTATCGTTCAGAGTCTTTTGGATTTTAGCCATCCTAACTGGGGTTAGAGGGTATCTCAGTGTGGTTTTGATTTACATTTCCCGGAATCAGCACCACATTCTAACCAACTGAACCCAGTTTATGCTTTCTTAAAGTAGTGACAGACTTCACTGTTACCTACAATGTGTAATTACCAAAATATATATTATTGATAGTACCAGCTTGAGGCTAGAGCTTACTTTTCCATGAATAAAAATGTTACCGTTTTAACATTCATTATTGGGTGCTTGCATGGTGTTGCCCCTAAGAGCAAAAAAATTAGAATCAATTGTGTTCATATAGTAAGGAGTAAATGTGTTCATGGAGTAGTTGAAAGATCATGGGCTTAGAATCAGGTGGACCTCAGCTCACCTCTTCTTAATTCAGTGACCTAGGGCTATTACTTATCTTCTCTGAACCCTGGTTTTCTCATTTATAAAATAGAACTAATAATACCTCCCTTGCATGGGGTGTTGTGAGGTTATAATGATCACGTATGCAAAGTCCTAGGGCAGTGTCTGACACATACAAGGTGCTCAGCAAGCAGTTGCTATTTTTATTAATATCAGGTTTTATCTAGTCTCCAACAACTTAAATCCTTGTCCCCCCACAAGTCTGATACCACCTCACCCCCACTCCAGCCCCACTCCCAACCAGGTGGTTCAGCTCTGGGCCAATGTTTAGTCCAATCCAGACCTTGATGTCCACGCATCCTGGCTGCTGGTTTTCTTGCCCACCTGCCTCTGCTTTGAGACCTAGGTCTCTGAGCTGTTCCCATGGGCTTGAGTCTTGGTGCTTTGTGCAGTCCCAAGTCTCTCTTTGCCACCCTATTGTCAAACCTCCCAGCCACCACAAAGAGGGGATCCACAAGGAAGATCAAGGACAACAGTCCTGTTCATGAGGTCAGTCCAGTAATGTGGTTCCACCACCAGCTAACAAGCCTCCCTGGTTCCATGGCCTGGATTTCCATGTATCACCTGTTCTGGACTTCTAGCCTGTGTCCCTCACCTGTTGGAATGTCCCAGTTACTTCAAGTTAGATCTTCCCTCGCCTGTCTTGGATAGTGTGTCCTGCCTCCCTGACTGCATCTTTCTCCCAGTACTTGTTCCAGGAACACCTGTCCCAATCTAGTTACCAGGCCTAATTCCTGAATGCTGTTTATTTCTCTTACCTGTCCATACGGGTAGAAGTATCATGGCAGTAAAACTATTAAACGGAAGCCTTTAATTGAGGGTAACATTGAGGTGTATAAAACCTGGTTAATATTTGATCTGTTACCTTGTAAATAGAAATGAAGCCTGCAAATGTCAGGACTAAAGTACTCTGGGGTTGCAGGTGAGTCACTGCTTCTGTGGAGCTTTAAATTAATCTGGAATGTTCATATTAGAGTTGGAGAGTATAGCTGCTCTTAGCGTTAAACAGTCTGCTGAAGACAGTTTCAGTTTAGACTGTAGATTAGTGTTGTAATACTGCCAATTCTCAAAAAACACAGCTGTCAGCTTATTGTTGACTATGTTTGGGAGCTAAAAAGTAATAAGAAGCAGGTAGAGATGGTACTGTTTTGTGAACATTTTCCCAACCCAGACCCGGTGAGTCATTGGGTTCAATCATCCTTTCTTCATGACGAGGCTATGGGGAAATTTAAAGCACCATGTGTTATTGTTTTTCTGACTCTCCCACATGCTTGGTGGCAATAATCTAAGTTAGGAAGAAGACAATTGGAACATTTTGTATGATAAACAGAAGGCTCCCAACAAAGAAAAGCCCAGGACCAGATGGATTCACAGCAGAATTTTACCAAACATTCAAAGAGGAATTGACACCGATTCTTTACAAACTATTCCAAAAGATTGAAACAGACGCAAATCTCCCAAACTCATTCTATGAAGGAAACATCATCCTGATACCAAAACCAGGTAAAGATATAACCAAAAAAGAAAACTACAGGCCGATATCCTTGATGAATATAGATGCAAAAATCCTCACTAAAATACTAGCAAACAGAATACAGCAACACATATGTAAAATTATTCACCACGATCAAGTGGGATTCATCCCAGGGATGCAAGGTTGGTTCAACATACGCAAATCAATAAATGTGATACACCATATTAATAAACTCAAGCACAAGGACCATATGATCATCTCTATAGATGCTGAAAAAGCATTTGATAAAGTTCAGCACTCATTCATGACAAAGACCCTCTATAAGTTAGGTATAGAGGGAAAGTATCTCAACATAATTAAAGCCATATAAGACAAACCCACTGCCAATATCATCCTAAATGGGGAAAAGCTGAAAGCTTTTCCTTTAAGAACAGGAACTAGACAAGGATGCCCACTCTCACCACTCCTATTCAACATAGTGTTGGAAGTACTAGCCAGAGCAATCAGAGAAGAGAAGGAAATAAAGGGCATCCAGATTGGAAAAGATGAAGTCAAACTGTCCCTGTTTGCAGATGACATGATCCTATATATCGAACAGCCTAAATCCTCTATAAAAAAACTCTTGGAATTGATAAATGATTTCAGCACAGTAGCAGGATACAAAATCAACACACAAAAATCAGTAGCATTTCTTTTCTCCAATAGTAAACATCCGGAATGAGAAATCAAGAAAGCCTGCCCATTTACAATAGCCACCAAAAAAATAAAATACTTAGGAATTGAGTTAACCAAGGAGGTGAAAAATCTCTATAATGAGAACTACAAACCACTGCTGAGAGAAATTAGAGAGGATACAAGAAGATGGAAAGATATCCCATGCTCTTGGATTGGAAGAATCAACATAGTGAAAATGTCCATACTACCCAAAGTGATATACAAATTCAATGCAATCCCCATCAAAATTCCAAAGACATTTTTCTCAGAACTGGAAAGAACTATCCAGACATTTATATGGAATAATAAAAGACCACGCATAGCCAAAGCAATGCTGAGCAAAAAAAATAAAGCTGGCGGCATAACACTACCTGACTTTAAGCTATACTACAAAGCTATAATAACCAAAACAGTATGGTACTGGCATAAAAACAGACACACTGATCAATGGAATAGAATAGAGAATCCAGAAATCAACCCACACACTTACTGCCATCTGATCTTTGACAAAGGCACCAAGCCTATTCACTGGGGAAGAGACTGCCTCTTCAGCAAATGGTGCTGGGATAACTGGATATCCATATGCAGGAGAATGAAACTAGATCCATACCTCTCACCATATACTAAAATCAACTCAAAATGGATTAAGGATTTAAACATACACCCTGAAACAATAAAACTTCTTAAAGAAAACATAGGAGAAACACTTCAGGAAATAGGACTGGACACAAACTTCATGAATACGACCCCAAAAGCATGGGCAACCAAAGGAAAAATAAACAAATTATCAAACTAAAAAGCTTCTGCACAGCAAAAGAAACAATTAACAGAGTTAAAAGACAACCAACAGAATGGGAGAAAATATTTGCAAAATATACATCTGACAAAGGATTAATATCCAGCATATATAAGGAACTCAAACAACTTTACAAGAAAAAAACAGGCAACCCAATTAAAAAATGGGCAAAAGAGCTAAGTAGGCATTTCTCTAAGGAAGATATACAAATGGCCAATAGACATATGAAAAAATGCTCAACATCACTCAGCATCTGGGAAATGCAAATCAAAACCACACTGAGATACCCTCTAACCCCAGTTAGGATGGCTAAAATCCAAAAGACTCTGAACGATAAATGTTGGTGAGGTTGCGGAGAAAAAGGAACTCTCATACATTGTTGGTGGGACTGCAAAACGGTGCAGCCTCTATGGAAAATGGTATGGAGGTTCCTCAAACAATTGCAGATAGATCTACCATACGACCCAGCTATCCCACTGTTGGGAATATACCCAGAGGAATGGAAATCATCAAGTCGAAGGTATACCTGTTCCCCAATGTTCATCGCAGCACTCTTTACAATAGCCAAGAGTTGGAACCAGCCCAAATGTCCATCATCAGATGAGTGGATACGGAAAATGTGGTACATCTACACAATGGAATACTACTCAGCTATAAAAACGAATGAAACACTGCCATTTGCAACAACATGGATGGACCTTGAGAGAATTATATTAAGTGAAACAAGTCAAGCACAGAAAGAGAAATACCACATGTTCTCACTTATTCGTGGGAGCTAAAAATTAATATATAAATTCACACACACACACACACACACACACACACACACACACACAAAAAAAAAACCCGGGGGTGGGGTAGAAGATATAACAACCACAATTACTTGAAGTTAATACAACAAGCAAACAGAAGGGACATGGGTGGGGGGAAGGAGGGAGGGAGGAGGGAGGGAGGTTTTGGTGATGGGGAGCAATAATCAGCCACAATATATATTGACAAAATAAATAAATAAATAAATAAAGGGGGAAAAAAAGAACATTTTGTATGATAAAATAATGAATACTTACGCTAGAAACTTAGAAAAATCCATTGAGGTATAAAGAAGCACATAAAATCACCATCCATCCCAGCATCTAGACATAAGCACTGCTAACACTTTTATGCTGATCATAATTACCATGTAAAAATAACTTTGTTTGCATGTTATAATGCTGTGTTTATTAGAAAACAATATTTGAGGGAAAAAAGTAATAATAAAAGTAATGACCATCCTTTAGTCAGCACTTTTTATGTGCCAGCTACTTCGTAAGTGCTTTACCATGTAATAACGTATTTAATTCACCCAACAGCCCTGCCAGGTAAGCTGGTGAGGTAAGCAAAAGTGGATTCAAACCGGCTGCCCATCTAGAGCGTGTGCTCTTACCCAACACACTATGCAAAGAAGAAAACAGAGGCCACGCATAATACCATGACTCAGAGAGGTCACTTTTAACATGTTACATTTCAAGAAGATAATTTCGAAGACATCAGAAAACATATTATCCTATGGTTCAAAGAGCAGAAGAGATATTAAACACAATGCATTGTTATCAAGAGCATTTATTAGTCATTTGCATTTGGTGCTGCTCCAAAGTTTACCATTTTCTTCCATCACTAACCTTTTGTCCATTCCTTTATTCCTTAATGCATTCAACCTATTATTATAGCAGGCTCTGTTAAAGTGACTCTGAGCAACAGTGACTGAGGAAGAAAGTCTGAATGAAGAGAGGCATAAAGGGAGCAAACAGCAGTGCCTGCTGAATACACTGCAGTTGCAGACACCTCTGAGACAAACCTTCTAACCCCGCAATTTATTTATTTATTTTATTATTATTATTTTTTTAAAGATGACCGGTAAGGGGATCTTAACCCTTGACTTGGTGTTGTCAGCACCACGCTCTCCCAAGTGAGCAACCGACCATCCCTATAGAGGGATCTGAACATGTGGCCTTGGTGTTATCAGCACCACACTCTCCCAGATGAGCCACGGGCTGGCCCAAACCCCGCAATTTAAATTAGCATCTTCTGGACTAGATTAGTCTTCCATGGACTACTGCAGTTGTCATCTTGCTAGTCTACTAGCACCAGCTCTGGAATCCTTCGATCTATTTTCTATGTACAGCAGCCAGAGATTCTTTGTAAAACAAAAATTTGAGGCTGTCACCTCTCAGGATGAAAACCAAGCTCCTTACCTGTCCCACTAGACCCATTCCCAGCGGCACGCACTGGCTTCCATGGGTTCTTCATCTTCCTCCTCCCTCCCAATAGCCTCTGCTGCACCCTCTGCCTGCAGTGCTGCTTCTCCTTTCTTGGCTAGACCTTTTGTGTTAGACACCCAAGGTCTACCATGGTGCTTGGCACAGAGTGGGGACCCCAAAAATGAGTGAGTAAATGAATGACTAAATAAATCTTTACTAGAAAGTTTACTATCTGCTATTTTTAAAATAAGTTGCCCATTTGAATTACTGTGTGATTGATGTGGTACTAATAATAACAACAACAACATTCAGGAAAAACACTGCCTCTGAGACAGAGTGAGGACTAAGCTGATTTTACTGTGCAACAAGGAACAGAAAACTGATCCAACCAGCAAGGGTTCAACTCTGGGATGATGCCTCGGGGAATGAAGGTGATACAGGGTTTTAAAGCCAAATTCACAAATAGCCCTTAGTCTAATAGGTTTCCTGGTTGGTTGAATTCAGATGGTACAGTTGAACCACAAACTGCCGACAGTTACCATTTCACCATCAGAGTGCATTTCTGCCTTTTCTAACCAGTATTCTGAGAAAAATATGTCCCTGTTCTTTCTTCTGGGGTCCTTACTGCTCGCTATCTTGAAATTTCTCTTACTCTCCATAGCCCAGAGTTTTTCAGATCCTCACTTTGAGGATTCATCCATAAAGACAATGCTTGCTTATTTTCACCTTGTTGGGACATTGATTTGCATTCAGCTGTAAAATGGAGCCAAATAGTATCTTCCTCAAAGGATTCTTACGAGGATTATTAAGATAATTCAAATAAGGAATATAGTAAGTGTAAAGTATACACAATAAAGACCACTTAGATGTTATTGAGAATGGTGTTAGTGACTCAAATGATAAAATTCTTTGTTTGTCTGAGGACTAGTATGCCACGCCCCACTAAGTTGTGCTATGCTAGTAAAGACCACACCCATTCCTATATTGATCCCTTACCTTTAAAAGTAAAGCAGAGTAGGAATGATATATGGAGAGTCTCCCTGATTTTTCTTCATTATGTTAAATGACTCATGCCTTTAGTATCATAAAATTCAAAGCCAAGGTTGTTCTGGTAAATAAAATTCCTTAGGCAGTTATCTGGTGAGATAAAGCCTTAGAATTGTAGAGTCCATAAAACACAGAATTTGATCAGAGTTCTGGGTTGTTTTCAGCATCTCACCTTGACTTTTTACAAGCTATGTGATCTTAGGAAAGTTTCTTAACTTCTCAGAGCCTCGATTTCCTCATCTGTAAGAAAGCAGTTAGATAATATTAGCTTTATCACCAGGCTATTGTAAGGACTAAGAGAGAAAGGTTTCATGAAAAACTGTAAACTCCTGTATAAACAAAGTAATTATGCTATGAGATGAATGTTTGTATCCTCCCTGCCAAATTCATATGTTGAAGTCCTAATTCCCAATGTGATGGTATTTGGAGATGGGGCCTTTGGGAGGTAATTAGATTTAGATGAGGTCATATGGGTGAAGCCCTCACGGTGGGATTAGTGCCCTTTTAAGAAGGGACAGGAGAGAGCTAGCTTCCTCTCTTTGCTCTCCTCTTTGGGTAAGCACAACAAGAAGACAGCTGTCTACAAACCAGGAAGCAGGCCTTCAACAGACACTGGATTTGCCAACACCTTGACCTTGGATTTTCTAGCCTCCAAAACTATAAGAAATAAATGTTTGTTGATTAAGCCACACCCAGTCTATGGTAATTTTTGTTTAGCAGTGTGAACTAATACAAATTATTAGTTGTATAATACAGTAATAAAATCAGTTTTATATACAATAATGATCATTTAAAATTGAGCCTAGTTCTCCATAGAAACACAGTCATATTAACCTACAAATTGGCAGTAAATTGGTCACATACATATGGTAAAGCTCAACAAACTAACGTATTATTGGAACCAAAACACAAATGTAAAAGATGACCAAATGATGGTTGTTAAGTTTAAAACTATAACATTGGCTTATTTATCAAGATAATGCCATCTCTCTAAACAACTAGAAAGTAGTACACTAGTGTAACACATAAATGCAATGTCCCTATCAGATTAAAATTGAAGGTATTATCTTTTATTATTGCTATGTCAATGCTATTCTGAATGAATTTTTTTCTGATGTCCAGTGTCTTCATTGTACCATATATAAACTTCCTCTCAGAAGTATTGCTTGGCTTGCCTGTTAGCTCAGTTGGTGAGAGTGTGGTGCTGATAACACCAAGATCAAGACTTTGGATCCCCATACCAGCCACCCCTAAAAAAAAAAGAAAGTATTGCTTTATTTCACTCAGTAGCAATAAGTGACATTTGTCAACTAAGTATGACATAAACAATTTTAGATTATTTAGTCTTCTTTTGGCTTCTTAATCAATTTACACTCTTACTTCTTTTCTCCTAACTTTTCCCCAAGTTAGCATTGTTGTTATAGGAATCTTATGTGGCATAATGTCATTAAGGTAGGTGTCAGGTGAGTTGTCATTTGGCACTGCAATCTTTATGAATACACTATTCCTGTGTTTTGGGACCTGGTAATTGCTGCATCCACAACCTATATCTGCAGTCCCGTCATGGCCTTCAGAGGTCAGGTAGCTCCTTGGTAATCACTACAGCTCTGTCTCCAGCACCTCAGTTTCAAAATAAAATATTTTTAAAAGAAAATATACATATACAAGGTTTGATGTGAGATAAGCACAAGTAAATTGCTTAAAAACAAATAAATAAACATGTTATTAAATGTAATCCTACGTGAATATGGATTTTTAAAGAAAAGTCTCCTGGTAGACTTGTAAATGAGAAAGCATTCATATTCCCTGTGTGTGTATGAGTATATATGTGAGCAGACACACATATGTACATATATATATATATCTCATATATATTTTCCCAAAGGAAGTTCCATTTACTTGCTGCAAATCAGTGAATCATTTTGCTTGTCATTCCCCTCATCCCTTTATTTTTAATGTGGAGAAAGGATTTTATGAATCATTCAAACTCTCTTTTTATGCCTGAGAAAGGTCTTGCTTATCTTAGAAACTGAATGATTTGAGACAAAGTGACAGACCTACTTTTTGTGTCTCTTAATGTTCTTGGTAGCTAATGTCACGAAGCACAAACTGTGTGTATAGACATTGCAACCTGATCTTCCCTAAAGGAAAATCCCAATCACCAATTTCAAAAGTAGGAGCTTTGCTAATGAGCAATGCTGCATTCTGCAGCCATTATATTTCACTTGAAACCAGATTTCCTTACAACTCAGAAGTACGAAGAATCAATTTCAATGCCCTGAAGACTCTTCAGGCTATTGCTTAGCCATTAATCATGGGGGAGATAAAACCACCCTATTTTCAACTTAATTGGTTGGAGGATAACCTGTAGAAATAAAACATGCAATTCACAGTCCACTAATGAACAGCTATCCAAGAAATGCACACATTTAAAACACTATTTATATACATTATAAGAAATTCATAAAGCAGAATACTGCCTAACTTACATAAAACCTTTCTGGTCTTATTTGTTTGCTCTATCTTTTCAGTTCCTATCTGCTGCTTCAATAATTTAAAAGAATGCAATGGCAGAAGCCATTGAAATGTTCTTTAAACTCTGTGCCACATTTTGATTAAACATTCCAGACTGAATCACAAATGCTGATGATGGCAAAGTAGTCACAGTAGAACAAGGGGGATGTTTAGACTGTCTTTTCAGCACTTCTTTATTACTATCGTTATAGAGCTTTGGGGGATCAATTATGGTTTGGCTGCCAGGGTAGCCAGTTTTTGTTATATTTCAAAATGTGGTTGGAAAACTCTGTCTGTACCAAGACTTACAATAGTAGAATCTCCAGTTCAGAAGGGATCCTGTATCAATGAAGGTCCTGGCAGAAAACAGAATCTCATGCAAAGAGTTTAACTGGAGATCATTTAAAGTCAGGATGACTTACAGGGATGTGGGCAGGGTTAAGGGATCCAAAAAACGATGAGGACGCACCCTGGACTAAGTGTGGCTGTTACTATCCTGGCCTTGAAGGGCAAGGGCAAGAAACAGTGTTGTAAACCCATGGACAGCTGGAGCCATGGAGCAGGGATTACCTTGAGGGAGCTGTAGTCATACCCAGAGGAAGAAACAGCCATTGAAGCAGGGAAGAACTAGGAAAAAGTACCTCAATCCCCCTCTTCTCCAACCTCCATCCCCAAGGCAAGCTGGAGTCAGGGAATCTGGATGCTGCTGCTGATAAGGCTCAGTTCCCACCAGCTGCCCAGACCAGGTTAGAGAGGGACAGAAAATGGATTGGGGAGCAGGAGGCCAAACAGAAAATAATCAGAACAGACCCTAAAAGGGCCACAGGTCTAGTGGTTCTCAGGTCTGTTCAGGTGACAAAGCACATGGAGATCAGCTAATTCCTTGCACAGCACCTTTAGTCTAACCAACTCTAACTTCACCCCTATCACATACTAGGCCCTGCTAGAAGCAGGTACATTAGAGATGTGTCAAGTATCATTCCCTTTCTCAGAGGAACCTATAATCTAAGCCAGGAGATTGGAGATAGACTGGTAAGGAGATAATTTAATATAATATGGCATGTACACATTGCTGTGTGTGTGCAGCCATCTATTGTAGCATTGTTTGTAACAGCAAAAAATTAGCAATAAGCTAATTGTTCATCAATTGGGAATTGGTTAAATAAATAATAAGGCATCAATTCAGTGGAATCCCATACATTTGTGTATGTAAAATGAAGATCTTCGTGTTATGCTGTGAAATGATCTCTGAGATATATTGTTTAAAAAGAGAGGAGCTGAATATTGTACAAGGGTACTTTTAAAAATTCATGGAAAACGTGGAATTAAAAGATGATATGAATCTTTCCACAAACCTTTTACAGTACCCTCGTATGTGATATGCTCCCACTGTTATGAAGAAAGGGAGGACGGGAGGGAGGGAGGGAAGGAATATACTCTATATATGCGTATGTTTGATTGTATATACTGGTCAATCTCTACAAGGATTCATAAGAAAGTGGTAATATCAGTTGCCTCCAGAAGGGAAATGGGTGGCCAGGGGATGGGGTAAAAGGGAGGCATATTATCATTTATTCTCTTGAGACTTTTGAGTTTTGAACCACATGAATGTATTACCAATTAAGAAAATAAACTAATGAGAATTAAAATTTAAAAAATCAACATAAAATGGTAACTGTACAGGGTATATGGGAGCCTGCAGGAGGGATCTGTAGCCTGGTGGTGAATGTACTGCCTGAACTGAATCTTCAGAAAGAGAAGGGCTGGGCAGGAGAGGAATGGCTCTGAGGCAGCAGAGGTGGTTTACGCAAAGGCATCGTGGCCTGAAGCTGCAGTGGATTATGAGAATGTCCGAAGCTGCACAAGATGTATTGGAGTAAGAAAAGCTGTCCAGTACTGGAGCCAAAAAACACTAAATGAAGTGGAGATGGGGCAGGGGCTGGCGAGGCAAGGTCATGGGAGCTTGGTAGACACTGCTGGAGAGTTTGGATTTCATCCTGAAGATCATGAAGAGTAACCATAAACCCCTGGGTTAAGGATAGGTTTAAGGGATGTGAGGCTGGAGTCAGAGAAGCTATTGTTATAGTCCTTGAAACACTGATACATTTAATTCCATCAAATGAACCTGGAACAACTAGGCCAGCAGGAAATCCAATTGTTTGACAGAAACTGACAACAAACAAAAGACAGTTTCCTAATAATATTAGTTAATATTTAAAAATATTAAGCTACTAAGATTTGCTTGCTATTGGTTCATTCATTTTGACATGTTTCAGAAGAGAGTTCCTGGAGAAATATTTTATCAATTAGCTTAACATCAGCATTGGGAAAGATGCTTGTATTGATTCCAGGGATGGGGTACCTTATTGTATTAGTCCATTTCTGTTGCTTATATCTGGTGAGGGTCTTATTTGGTGGTGGCTTTACAGCAATGCTGGGGTCTCACATGGCAGAAAATGGCACAGCAGAAAGAGAGAGACTGTTACCTGCTCTCCTTTTAAAGTCCTCAGAACCATGCCCCTGACCACCATCATTAATCTATTCACTACAGCATGTTCCTACAATCTAATCACCTCTTCAAGGCCCCACCTTGCAATTACCATAATAGGACTTCCCACTCTCAACAGTTACAGTGGGAATTAAGCTTCTAATATATGAACTTTGAGGGACACAATTCAATCGTCCACAGCACTTGTTAACAAAGCACTACTCTTCTGGAGGCGCAGGGTAAGGACCACAGATCTTATCTAATCCATAGGCATTCACTCTGGAATTTTCAGACAAGGGGTCCTCTCATCCCAGAACAAACTTCCCATGTTCCAGGCCATGTAGATTCTCATCCTTTGACTGGAAGAGAGTGGATAGTGAAGGTTCACTGGCTGTAGAGTTACAACTTTAGTTTCTTGTCTGGATTTCTCCCTTACTAGTTATACGAACTTGGGCAACCACTTAGTCAGAGCCCTGATTTCTGTATCCATAAAATAGATATATTTATACCTATTTTATCTATGTCACTACTACAGAGATATTGCAAGAAGAAATTGAGATAATGTATGTGAATGTGTTTTAAGAACAATAAAGCATGAGATAAATTTGTTATTATTGTGAAAAAGTAAATAAATATCCACTGATGGCTCTGGCCCAGACACCAAAAAGACTGTTGAGTTCATGAACCCTGATTTATTAGGTTATCAGTTAGCAACCAAAACCAAAAAAACCCCCACAAAAACAAAACAAAACAAAATGACATCACCTCCAGTTAATTTCCTTTATTCAAGGAGATCCATGTTCAACAAATACATAGCTGTTCAATGAAATAGCACAGATTGACTAACGATGGTTTGTAAGGCTAACAGAATTTTAAGGTTTGTATCTAGTTATGACATTTATTCAAGCACATAAGTTTACATATTAAGACTTTTACTTATATTTAGTCCAAGATAATTAAATAAGATTAGTAATGGGAGAGAGAGAGATGGAGTAAAAGAAACAAGGGTTTTAGAGTCAGAATCCCCTTGATTAGGTTCATAGTTCAGACTTTTACTTATTTTGTGCCTTGGGCAAGTGGCCTAGTGCCCTTGAACCTTGGTTTTCTCATCACCGTAAGGTGAATAAAGAAATCCCACCACTTTGTTGTAACTATTTTCTTCTCCTTTTCCTCCCCCTCCTGGTTCTTTTTAGGAAGCAAGAATGTAAGTTAATGAAGCCTGGTTTTCTAAGTGCTTCCACTTAGAAATCCATAAAGAAATACTTACTATTACCATATTATTATTATGCTACTATAGGGTTATAATTGTGCAGCCCTTGAACTCAAAGCATGCCTAAAGAGACTTCCCCTGCCCACTCCATCTAACAGAGCATCTGCCCCTCTTACACTTGCCTTTTTCTTGTGACACTCATCACTACCTGTTACATGATGTTTGTTTCTTTGTCAGTTGACTGTTTCCTCCCTGTAGATGCTGAGTGTCACAAATATAGGAATCTCATCTGCTGTTCAGTGCTATTCCATAGCAACAAAACGGTGCCTGTACCTAAAAGGGACTAAATAAGTCTGGATACGATGAACAAAGAACTAAAAGGGCTCGCATTTTCATAAAATCTCTATAGAACAGACATATTCGTTTATCAGAATCATAGAAAGCATTATTGTTAGTGCAAAGGGTATTTCTCACTTTCTGGGGGAAGAGACTCCTAGGTACGTGCCAGTGGACAGGAGCTAGAAGCAGTCAGTCAGTACTATTAGAAGACTAAACTTCAGCTTCGGCTTTGGGAACTATCTGAGCTCCATGCAAGTCAAGGTCCAAGAAAAATGTAAGTATATACTCATGTAGAAGAAAGACACTAAATTCACACATTAATCCATTCATTCATTCAACAACTTATGAGCCCCCCCAAGGCACTGGGCACGGTACTAGTGTTGGGGACACAGAGGAAGATGAAATAGGTATGGTCTCCACCCTCACAGGGCTCACAGATCATCAACCTCACTGCTAACAGGAAAATAGAAAATAAATAAGTCCACAAACAAAAAATTGTTATTTTTGAAAAGTGCAATGAAGGAAAAGAGGGTGTATGTGACACAATAATGGGAACGTTGTTTATATTGGGTACATCTTAGGGCAGGTTCTCTAGAAGCAGAGCCTGAGGTGGGGGTTCTTGTGCAAGTGATTCATCTAGGGAGGAGGCTCAGGAAAAACTTGTAAGGGAGTGAGGTCAGTGGGATAGGGCAGGGGGAGAACCCGGGCAAAGATGTGATTTCAGGAGAACTCTAGACTCAGCCAGATAGATACCCCAGTGCATGAATTGTAAGTCCGGTTTGTCCCACTCAGAAGGGGAATGAATGATTTTACCACACATTAGTTATAATTGGCTTAGGCTGCCCTCTGGGGACAGAATAACCTTCCAGGCATCTTTCAGCAAGGCAGTTCGCATCAGCCAAAGGCAATGCTCTGGAGAAAGGTGCAAGTGGGAGAGGTTAGCAGCAGCCACTCCTGTAGGCTAAGGGGTGGATGCACTTGCTGGGTACAGACCATGTAGACAGGCCATCAGTAGTATCTGCTACAGTTTCTGTGGAGGCTTCTCTGAAGAAGTGATTTTGAGCTAAGATTTGAAGGATGAGTAAGAGGCAAAGAAGAGTATTCCAGGCCCAGGGAACAACATGTGCAAAGGCTCCAATGTGAAGAAAAACAAAAAGAAGATCAGCAGGGAGGGGAAATTGTGAGGTATTGGAAAAGTGGATCAAGACTATTTTGGAGAGGGACTAGATCATTTTGGATTTTATTCTAAGGGTGGGAAGCCATTGAAGGGTTTTTAAGCAGGGAAGTGACACAATTTTCCTCCAATATTTTAATATCACTTTGGACTGGTCAGAAATGAGTTAGAAAAGAGAAAGAGAAGATGCTGGGAAACCAGATAGGAGGCTGGTTTGTAGTTGTCTCGGCTGTAAGGGAAATGGGGCTTGAAAGACAAAGATAAATTCAGAATATATTTTGAAGGTAGAATTAACAGAATTTGGTCAATAAAATGTCTGTGATGGGGAAATTTACATTTTGGACAGGGAATGGGAGATCAAGGTAAGAATTTATATTTATACTATTCTCCCCGCCCCCCTTGTCTACTATCTGCAAAACATAGGCTTAGAGCCTGGTGTTGAGGGATTATTTTCCTGACTGTCCATGATAGGGCATATTAAAAGAGATTGACAATAAAGCAAGGTAACAAAAAGGTCACTCTGCAACAGACAGCCAAACTTCTGGAGATTAAATTGTGTATTAGGGGCTGGTTGGTTAGCTCACTTGGTAACAGTGTGGTATTGTAAATTGTGTAGTAGTTTTCTATTGCTGCAATACAAACACAAATCTAGTGGCTTACAACAATACATTTATTATCTCACAGTTTCCATCGGTCAGGAGTCTGAGCATGGGTCCTCTGCTCAGGGTCTCCCAATGCTGCGATCAATGTGTCAGCCTGGGCTGGAGTCTCTTCCAAGTTCACAAGGTTGTTGGATGAATTCACTTCCTTGTAGCCCTGGAACTCCTGGCAGTTCGCTTCAAGGCCAGTAGGAGAATCTCTTATCTCTAGATCCTCTACCAAAGAGTTGAGAGTTAACCTGATTAAGTAAATTCTACTCAGGATAATCTCCTATTTGATTAACTTAAAATCAACTGATTAGGAACTTTATTTATTTATTTTTTAAAGATGACCAGTAAGGGGAACTTAACCCTTGACTTGGTGTTGTCAGCACCACGCTCAACCAGTGAGCGAACCGGCCATCCCTATATGGGATCTGAACCCGTGGCCTTGGTGTTATGAGCACCACACTCTCCCAAGTGAGCCCCGGGCCAGCCCCACAGGAACTTTAATTATATCTGAAAAATCCCTTCACCTCTGCCATCTAGTCTAATCTAATCACGGGAATAAGATTCCATGGGGAGAGAATTATACAGGTCATGGGTCATTGGCAGTCATCTTAGAATTCTGCCTGTCACAAACTGAAACTAAAAAGTGATTACTAATGTTACCGCCTGACGAGGCTCTGCTTGCCCTCTCGCATTAAACAAATGACTCGAAAGTCCAATGTTTGTGCAAGGATTAAAAGGTTTATTCAGATTACTGGCATCTGGGGAATGACCAGGCTAAAATCATCCTGCCTTCTGATGCATGTTCTGGAGTTTATAAAGGGGAAGAGGCAGGAAGATGAGGTAAGGGTCTTTGTTCTAAAGAAAAAAAGGTGGGGGGGACTGGAAGCAGCAGATGGTCTGAGTCAAATGTCAGGGTCCCACGATGGATTGGAAACTTCAGCGTCACAGAGTCTGTGGTCAGCTCAAGTACTTGATGTTCCCTCGAGGTTGGAGACCTTATCTCCTAGGGAGAGCTCAAGGATAATAACCTTAGTCAAACATCATAAAAATACCTGACTTGGATTTCTAACTAACATGGATGCAGTTTTCCTTTAAGTAAGAGGGGGAGTTTACAACCAGCTAGGTTGTCTTGCCTCTCTCTTATATCTCCTCGTTTGCAGCCAATTAGAGAGGTAAGAAAAACAAGAAACTTAGTTTCAGTCCTTAATTGTAGGTGCACCCCCTCTGAAGTAAATCCCCATAAGAGGCAGTGATTTCATCTCTCAGCAGTCTCTCAATTCTTCTGCTAACCTCAAGGAATTGATAATTATCAGTTTCCAAGTTAAGGGCTGACTGAAATGTTCTGCTTGGTCTTAGTTACCCCAAAGATGGTTGTTTAGCTAAGGTCCCTTTCACTAATGCAAGAGGTTCATGCCAGTTTAAGGATTTAGTAGGATTTTAAAAAATACCTAGGGCTGGCTGGATAGCTCAGTTGGTTAGAGTGCAGCCTTACAACACCAAAGTCACAGGTTTGGATCCCCATACCTGCCAGTAGCTAAAAAAAAATCTTTACCATTAAATTTCTACTTCTGGATTAGAGCTCTCTACTCAAGTTTGGTGAAATTGGCTAGGGGTAAGAAGGGAGGGATGCGTACAGGAGACCCAGGCAGGTAGATAATCAAAGTGACTTGACTAGCTTTTCTCCCTGGAAATCAACACTAAAACAATGATCTAAGTTAGTTAATTGGAAAAATCATCATCCTTATAGTTTCTAAATATCCTTTTCTTTTTTAAGATACCAGATAACTGAGCAGATGTTGAAGACAGTTTCAATCTACTTTGTGAGTATTTTATAACCATGTCTCAAGAATAGTGTGTTGGGCCCAGGTGATTTGGTATTCTTGAAAACTAGTGTTGAGATCTTTCTTGAAGCTTTCCCACATTAAATTAGAATCTGCATTCTGTCCCCTTCCTCCCCTTTCCAGTTTACCAAGTCCCTTGCTAAAGGTACCACTGGAGACATGTAGAGTGGAACATTTGCCTAGAAGGGCCTATCTGTCTCCACTATGGACAGAGAGAGTATCAAGGAGGGTTTGTGGAATGAATGGAAGCCAAGGACAGAAACTCAGCACTCATCAGTCCAGTGTCAATCAGGGGGCACTAACTGCATGAACAATGGAGAACAAAATGAGGAGGCAATTCATGATTCAAGCACCCCAGAAAGACGACTGGACACAGAAAGGTCTTCACAATTTGGAGTCATCTACACCGGGGGAAATGAAGGTGAGGAAGACAGAAAATCAGATTTCACTAGCAGTATAGATGCTGGGCTTAGTTTCCTATGGAAGAGTTATGGTGGCTTGCATGGAGGGTAAGTGGGATTTTTTTCAGAAGTTACTTTTCTTCTCTACTCGATTATAGTTGATTCCTAGTTAATAGGCACAAACCAGAAGTTTGAAAGATGTGAGGTTGTTTGTAAAGTGCCCCATGTTTTTTTCTGCTTTGGTCCTCAAGGACAAATCAGTTAAGCTATAAGCATATACATACACAGGGACACATAAACTCACACAAACTCTGAGACATTCAGAACATAGAAAAGTGTTCAAGGAGGACTTTGACAATAGACATGTGGAGGCCGTGGGCCACATTCCCAGGGATTGATCGTAGCCTCGGTTCCCATGGTGATTACACATTCAACTCAGGGCCTACTTCTTACTCAGTATAACCTCCATTAAGAGGCAAGAGACACAAAGAAATAAAGCTGAAGCACTTCAATGAGTCCAGACTATGCACAAAGGCTGCCAGCACCATAGCCAGACACAAGGAGCTACTCAAACTGTCACGTTACACATCTCATAGCACACTAATCACTCCCTCAGCCCCAGGGGGCCATTGTAGAAAAGGCTGGTTCAGGAAAGCTTTATGAAACATGCAAAGATTTTTTGCTCCAATTCATTTGCAGTTTCCTTTATTACCTTATTAGTTACGGCCAGATGAACAATTCTAAAATCTCTTCCTATTTCAATTTGTATAAGAACCCCTGTGACTGGTGTGTGTGCATGTGTATTTGAATGCACGGCTGTGATACAAAATGGTCAATAGATAGAAAGAAGTATTCTTCCCCTACTCTTCCCTCCAATAATAAAAGTGTTTTGGAAATGTAACCTCATTTTTTCTTTTAATTAAACTTTTTATTTTGAGATCATTGTAGGTTCACCTGCATTTGTAAGAAATAATACAGAGAGAGATCACATACCTTTCATCCATTTTGCCCCAGGGATAATATCTTGTGTAACTATAATACAACATCACAACCAACAAACTAGCATTGACACAATCCACTAAACTTACATTTCACCAGACTTACATGCATTAATTGGTATGTATTTAATGCTATGCAATTTTATCACACGTGTAGATATGTTTAACCATTACCACAGTCGAGAGAGAACAGTTCCATCACCTCTCATGTCCCCTTTCATAGCTACACTCACCTCCCCTTGTCCCTGTCCTCCTCCCCTCCCCCCAACTCTCAGGAAACCACTAATCTGTTCTCCAACTCTATAATTTTGTCATTTCAAGAATGTTATATAAATAGAATCCTACAGCATATAACCTTTGAGATTGGCATAATTCCTTTGAGTTCCATTCAAGTTGTTGCATTTATCAATAGTTCATTCCTTTTTAGTGCTGAGTAGTATTACATGCTATGGATGTACCACTGTCTGTTTAACCATGCACCTGTTGAAGGACATTTGGGTTGTTAGGGCTATTGTGAATAAAGCTGCTATGAATATTCATGTTATTTTTGGGTGAACATACATTTTCATCTCTCTGGGATAAATGCCCAACAGTGCAATTGCTGGCTTGTATATTAGGGGGCACTCTGGAATTTTACATTCCCAAAGCAATGTATGAGTAATTTCATTTCCATGCATCCTTGCCAGCATAGGGTGTTATTTTTGTTTTATTTGAACCAGTCTGCCACAAGTGTAGTGATAGCTCATGATTTTTATTTACATTTCTGTAATAGCTAATGATATTGGACACATTTTCATGTGCTTTTTTGCTGTCCATATTTCTTCTTCAGTAAAATGTCTTTTGCCCATTTTGTAATTGGATTTTTTGTTTTACTGTTTTGGGAATTTTCACATATTTAGACACAAGTCCTTTGTTGAATATGTGGTTTGCAAATATTTTCTCCAAGTTTGTGTCTTCTCTTCTTAACCACTTAATAGCATCTCTCACAGAGCAAAAGTTTTTAATTTTGACGAGGTCCAGTTTATCAGTTTTTCCTTTTATGGATTATACTTTTGGTATCATGTCTGAAAACTCTTTGCATATTCCTATATTCCAAAGATTTTATTCTATGTGTTTTTCTAAAAGTTTTATGATTTTACATTTATATTTAAGTTAATGATCTCTTTTTAGTTTTTTTTTTTTTTTTTCATGGCTGGCCAGTATGGGGATCCTAACTCTTGATCTTGGTGTTATAACATTGTGCTCTATCCAACTGAGCTAACTGGCTAGCCCTTGAGTTAATTTTTGTATAAAGGTGTGAGGTTTAGGTTGAAGTTCATTAGGGGGAGGTGGGGAGATTTGAATACCTAACTGCTCAGCAGCATTTGTTGAAAAGGCTGTCCTTAACCCATTGAATTGCATTTGCATCTTAGTCAAAAATTAGTTCGGCATATTAGTGTAGATGTATTTCTGGCTTGAAAAAAATTACAAAAAATGTAGATAAAAATGATAAAGTTGTAAGAAATTAGAGAGATGCTAATAAATATAGAAGAGAGATAAATACTTCAGCATAAGGATAACTGCTATCCTGAAGACAGAACTCACTGAATGAAATGCCAGAAGATGTATTCAAAGAGAATTTCACTAAAACAAAGGGAGAAGTGAACCTACCAATTGAAAAAATATATTGTGTTTCTGAAAATTTTGTAAAAATCACTCGACACAAAAATTACTCAACACTAAGATATATCCTAGTTAAATTACTGAGCTTCAAGAATAAAATAACTTTTCAGGTATTCAGACAGATAAAGCAAGCCAAATTTAAGGTGGTAAAAAAAGTCTAGCTAGGGGGCTGGCCCATGGCTCACTTGGGAGAGCGGGGTGCTGACAACACCAAGGGTTAAGACACCCTTACCGGTCATCTTTACTAAAAAAAAAAAAAAAATCTAGCTAGCCGTAGACTTCTCCAAAGCAAAATATTCAAGAACATAATAAAGCAATGTTCACAAAATTCTGAGAAAATGAAAATGTGACCCAACAATATTAGGCCCAAAATATCATTCAAGTATAAAGACAAAAGCAGACATTCTCAAACATAAAAGAATTAAACAAATAAGGCATCCACGATGAAACTTTTGAAACAACAAAAATAGCAATAACTGTTTGGCAATGAAATTCAATCAATTAAGAGATTAATCGAAGTAACAAACTCAGGAATAGAAAAGCCACATAAAAGGATTGGTGATAAACACTGATGTAGTTAAATATCATTGCCAGTACCAAACAATTACGGGAATGGTGGTTACAGAACAGAGTGTGAATGAGATAAATTTGAGTAAGGCAAAAAATAATAATATATCTCACAAAAATCAAGAGGTGGAGAAATGAAACCAGAGGAACTGTAAAATTTGAAAAGTCTCTATCTTCCAAAGATGGGAATCAAGAGCTACTGTTTAAATTGAAACATATACTTAAAAATCTCTAATTTAGGACAGGCCTTTTTGAAAAATAAATATTTCAATTTAAAACACTAGCTCTTGACCTCCAAAATGGTCGCTTTTAGGAAATAATATCTATTGTAGTGAAGGAATACTTGAAGTTTAACAATTCCTTCAGTTTCACTTTAGTTTCTTTATTCCTCTATGGAATTAAAATAAAATTAAATACTGACTATGAATACTATTATTGAATCAGTTTTAATCCTAACACAACTTCACAAATATTAAATGTAATGCCAATTTATACTAATATTGATTAACACAAATTAAATATAAAGCTTTATGTCAGTCTAGTTCTGGGCATACTCAAGTTGAGGAATTTAAGGGCAGTTCAAATAAAGGAACTATTTACAAATGCAGGGGCAGGGTTTAGAGAAACCAACACGGGGGAGTACAGTGTTCTAGAACGAGCTACAGCAGAGACCTGTATCAACTTACACCCAAAGGTAGAAGGGAAAGCAATGACCACCAGAACGTGGAGAGGACAGTTATGGGAAGGCTTGGTCATTGCTAAAGCACGGCATCGACCCTCAGGGAGGACACTCAAGGGATAAATACATCTACCTCACTTCACCAGGATTCTTGTGTCTGCTGGTGCCTTTCATTAGTTAAACCCAACTAGAAACCTGATGAATCAAGCAGTTTATGCAGTTCAATCTCCCAGAGCACTGAGTCGATTGGAAAAGAGTGCAGAGTGAATCTGGAGGGACAAAAGAAAGATGTCCACACACTTTTTAGTAAAAATAGCACCTATTAAGTAATTCCATTCTTTTGGAGTGTTTACTTGTTAGCTATCTCTTCTTCTACCCATTCATCTACTTCTCTAGTCATATATATGCAATGGCAAGATGTCTTAGTCCATTTTACTTTGCTACAACAGAATACCAAAGACTAGGTAATTTATAAAGAACAGAAATTTATTTGGCTTATGGTTCTGGAGGAGGGGAAGTCCAAGAGCATGGCACCAGCATCTGGAGAGAGCCTGCTATGTCATCCCATGGAGGAAGGTGGAAATGCAAAAGAGCATGAGAATAAGTGAGCAAAAGAGGGCTGGACTCCCTTTTATAACAACCCACACTCGCGATAACAGACCCATTCCTGCAATAGGACCATTAATCCATTTATGATGTTGGTGCCCTCATGTCCTAACCACCTCTTAATGGTCTCACCTCTTAATACTGTCACAATGGCAATTAAATTTCAACCTGAGTTTTGGAGGGAACATTCAAACCATAGCAAAAGATATCTGAAATGTTACCCTAATGTAAATGGGGATAATTTTTGGATAGGAATTGGGGGTACATTTTTAAAATTGAGATATAATTTACATGCCATAAAAGTTACCCTTTTAAAGTGTAATATTTAATGGTTTTATTATATTCATAAGGTTGTGTAACTATAACCACTATCTAATTCCAGAAAATTTTCATCACCCCCAAAAGAAATCTCATACCCATTAAGAGTCGTTTTCTGTTCCTCTGTGCCCCCAGCTCCTAGCAACCATTAATTTACTTTCTGCCTCTATGAATTTCCTATTCTGACCTTTTCGTATAAATGGATCCACACAATATGTGGTCTTTCATGACTGGCTTCTCTTATAGCAAAATGTTTTCAAACACTTCATTCATTTTTATTCCTGAATATAGATATGCCACATTTTGTTTATCCGTTCATCAGTTAATGAACATTTAGGTTGTTTACACTTTTAGGCTATTATGAATAATGCTGTTATGAACACTCGTATGGACATATGTTTTAATTTCTCTAATATATACCTAGGAGTGGAATTGCTGGGACATACAGTAACTCTATTTTTAACGTTTTGAGGAACTGCCAAACCATTATATTCTTACCAGCAACACTGACGGCTGCAATTTCTCCACATCTTCGGCAATACTTGTTACTCGTCTGTCTTCTTCATTACAGCCATCTTAGTGGTATGAGCCAGTATCTTATTATGGTTTTGATTTGCATTTCCCGGATGGCTAATAATGTTGGACACTTTTTTGTGTGTTTGTTGGCCATCTGTATATCATTTTTGGAGAAATATTTATTCTTATCCACATGCCATATAATTCACTCAAAGTGTACAGCTCAGTGGCTTTCAGTATATTCATAAAGTTGTGCAACATCACCACTATCTAATTCCAAGACATTTTCATATCTTAAAAAAGAAACCCCATACCCTTTAGTTGTCAACCCCTAATCCTCCCATTTTCCCCAACTCTAGACAACCACTAATGTACTTTCTTTATAGATTTGCTTATTCCTTTCATACAAACAGAATCACACAATATGTAGTCTTTTGTGACTGACTTCTTTTACTTGATGTTTTCAGGGTTCATCCATGTTGTAGCCCGTATCAGTCCTTCATAATGATATTGATCACCCTGCCATGAGCTTATTGACCATTTGTATACCTTCTTTAGAGAAATGTCTATTCGAATCCTTTGTTCATATTTAAACATTGTTATTAGCCTTTTCATTATTGAGTTGCAAGAGTTCTTTATATTTCTAGATAAAATCCTTTATCATTGTGTGTGTGTGTGTGTGTGTGTGTGTGTGTGTGTGTGTGTGTGTGTGTGTGTGTGTGTGTGTGTGTGTGTGTGTGTGTGTGTGTGTGTGTGTGTGTGTGTGTGTGTGTGTGTGTGTGTGTGTGTGTGTGTGTGTGTGTGTGTGTGTGTGTGTGTGTGTGTGGCTGGCCAGTACAGGGATCTACACCCATGACCTTGGTGTTACAAGGTTGTGCTGTAACCAACTGAACTAAAATTATCTAAAAAACCATGCTGCTGATTTTCATCATGGTTGTGGAATGCTAGTTTTCAAGGCTCCCAGGGAGTTGGAGGAAGGGGTTTAGAAAAGGGCAGGTTAAAATGCTACAAAGCTCATTATTCTCAACAAGATGAAGATTTTTAAAATTTTTAAATTGACAAATAATAATTGTATACATTTACAGGAGACAATGTGATGTTTTGATATGTGTTTACAAAGTGGAATGATTAAATCAGGGTCTAATTAACAAATATATCACCTCTCATACGTTTTTGGTGGTGAAAACATTTAAAATCTCCTCTTTTAGCAATTTTGAAATATGCAATGTATTATTATTTATTGTGGTCACTATTCTATACCATAGATTACTAAAGCTTACTCCTCTTGAAACTTTGTAGCCTTTGATCATCTCCTTTTCTCCACCTACACCCCCTCCTCAGCATCTAGTAATAATCATTCTACTCTCTACTTCTATGAGTTTAGCTGTTTTTATTGAATAAACACTCTTCAGATTGCTGCAGCCTTTTGTTTAATTTCTAGCATTCTAAAAATGTTGATTCTAACTTTTGTTTACTAGTTGTTTCATTTTTTTTTCCCCGATGGAGAGAATTTTTAGAGGTCCTTACTCTGCTTCTTACCTGGTTTTCTAAATTAATTTCTGAATTAAAATGTGTATACTTGTATTCTTTTTTTCCTCGTTAACTCCATCCACCATTCTACCTGTGAAACGAGGCAATAGCCTTTGGAAAATCCTTTGCAGTGAAAAGTTGTCACTACAGATGTTCTTACAAATGGTCAGACTCCCAGAAGCTTCTTGGGCTCTTATTTGCAATAAATTATAACAGTTGACACATATTCTTCTTTCTCTTGTCCCTCTGCGCAACCCCCCCACCATGTCCAATCTTTAACTCTGTGCTCTACAGGAATGAAAACAAAAGTATATCGAAATATTAAAAACATACAATAAGTATTTTTATTATCAATGCTGTCTTCTGAGCATGATTACCAGGATCCAGAGGACAAGTACCAAGTATTACTCAAGTATGTGAGGGCATAACAGTAATGGACACTGGTGGGGTATAGAGCCCTGTTGGTAGCAGTCAAGCATTTTGATTTCTTTCCTCCACTCTGGCTCACTAAATTTCTGTAGGCTTTATGTTCTAAGATATTGACTAGAAATAATCACTAACAAATTTTAAAAATTGATTTTAAGTTGAAGGGCCGGCCCGTGGCTCACTCGGGAGAGTGCGGTGCTGATAACACCAAGGCCATGGGTTCGGATCCCTATATAGCGATGGCCACTTCGCTCGCTGGTTGAGCGTGGTGCTGACAACACCAAGCCAAGGGTTAAGATCCCCTTACCACTCATCTTTTAAATGCTAAAAATCTCTTCCAGGTGCTTTGTGATTATACCTAAATATTTTTGTGTATATGTACGCATGTTTGAATGCTAAAAATCTCTCATCTTTTAAATGCTAAAAATCTCTTCCAGGTGCTTTGTGATTATATCTAAATATTTTTGTGTATATGTACGCATGTTTGAATTTCTTGATTGTTAATACACATTTGTTTAAGAAACATGAGGGAATAACCTTGGCCATCCTTTATTATATAATGGACCTTGTGGGATGAACCTGTGAACCATTCCGAGGGGGTAGCGTGTAGAGAGATGAGTCCAGTAAGATAAGTGGGAGTTAGATCATGAAGGGCCCTATCTGCCATGCTGAGGAGCCTTTACTTTACCCTGACCGAGGGGAGTTACCAGAGGATTTTTCATAATGGGACTATATTTGTCCATTTCTGTTTCTTATAACAGAATACCTAAAACTGGGTAATTTATAAAGAAATGAAAATGATTTCATACAGTTTTGGAGGCTGGGGAATCCACGGTACAGGGGGCACATGGGTATGACATGATAAGAATGGGTTGAGTATGAGTGAACTAACTTTCTCACTCACTCTCCTTATAAAGCCATCAGAACCATACCCATTACTCGATGAATGATCAATCCATTCACCAGGACACAGTCCTTCCAATCTAATCACTTCTTAAAGGTCTCACCTTTCAATTACCATAATTGGATTTCCCACACTCTTAATGCTCTTACAATGCGGGTCAAGTTTTTAATACATGAACTTTTGGGGGGCACATTAACCCACAGTAGACTGTCATGCTAAGAACTGTATTCTAAAAAGATCCTATAGGTAGCAATGTGAAAAACTGTGACAATGGGACTGGAGCAAATCGAAAAGGCAGGAAAGGGGTGTATCAATTGGATGTGGAGGTAAAAAATAAGGGAGGAGCTAAGGATCACATCTAGCTTTCTGGTTTGGATGTCCAGAGAATAGGGGTATGATGTGCTGTTTAGCATTGGAAATATAGGAAGAGATTCAGGGGCAAGACAGTGAATTCCCTCTTGGACAAGTTGATATTGAGGTGCCAATGAGATATTCAAGTGTAGTTGTCCAGTAGTAGATGGCTAAGTGGGGCTGGAGCTCAAGTTAAAGGCCTAGGTTGGGTAGACAGGTTCTCAGGTGGAAGAGGAAACTCAGAGGGAGAATGTGCAGTAGGACAAGAGGCCCAACCCAGACCCAGAATCCTGGAGAACACCAACCTTTAGGGCAACATGTGCTGCAGAGCACAGACTCTGGAGCTAGACAGCCTGTTATTAGCAGGGGAACCTTAAGGAAGTTATTTTACTTCAGTCTCTAATCTATAAAATGAACACAATAGCATCTACCCATAGTTAGAAAAGTGCTTCCTACTTTCATCCCGTTAAGGGATGTGTGAATAAAGACGAGCCCAAAAACGTGAAGAAGGAACTACGAGGAGGCGGAGCTTGAAGATATAAAGAGAAAAGAGAATTTCAGAGAGGCCAATAATGTCAGATCCTGCCAACAGGACTGTAGGATAAGGTCTGTAAAGTGTCCATCTTTCAGCAGTTAGTGACCTTACCAAGGACAATATTTCCCTGGATTGGGATGGGCCAGACTGTAAAGGTTTGAAGCGTGAATAGGAGTCACCGCTGATGCATCCTTTCCTGCCGCTCACCAAGTCTGTCTCTCCCACTAGACCCTTCTTTTAAAGACAGTCAGCCATGGATCTTGTTCCACTTTTTCCAATCAATTTCATCCACCAACAGGATAATACGTTGCGTCACGTTACCTTTAACTCCGCGACACTCACGCCTTGCACGCCGTAAGCGATCGCTAGGTAACTGATGATGCAGACTCTCACTCGTGTTAGTAGCTGGTGAAGACCGCTCAGCATCACGCCCCAGGCCCCAATTCCTTCCGCGACTGCTTCGAGGAGTGTCATTTCCATCATGGCCACTAGGTGGGGCCCGCCTTCTGCTCTGCGGTCTCGGGTCACGACCCCGGAAGCACATCCTCCACCTTGTCCCTAGCAGAGATGGCGGCGGCCGCTTCGGGGCTGTTTCCTGCGGCGCGGCGGCGTCTCTGGGGTTTCACCGAGAGGCTGCTGGTCCGAGGCGCCGCCGGGCGGGTGAGCTTCCGTCCACTGGGCTGGGTGCCGCGCGGGGAGGCGCGGCGGACCTGGGCGTCGGCGGCACGGATCCCAGCAGCGGGTCGGGGTGGGCCTCCTCGCCCGGGAGCCGCGCGGCCGCAGGCGGTCTGGGGCCGCTTAACTCTGGCCGGGGCTGGGCTGGCCCGGCCCAAGTCACCCGCTACGTGATTGGCCGGTGATGTGCGGGATGACCCTGGTTACCGGCCCCTCAGCTCAGCTACTGAGAAGTCATTATAAAAAGTGCATGTTGACCACTGAAAACCTAGCGGCTGCAAATTGGAGAGGTTAGAAAGGGAAATGGTCGCCGCTGGAAGTTCTGTTTTTGCGTCATCCTCAGCGAACCTTGGGATAGCTAAAGTAAAATTGCGTCTGTATTTGCCTTTTTCTCATAAGAGCGCCTCTAGCTTTCTCCAAAGGAAAGTGACACTTTGACGTACCAGCATGTATGAAGGTAAAGAAAAACTGCTGAAAGGCGAATAGTCTATTGTCAACAAACCGGTCAGCTGAAGAGATTATTTTGAGCATCAGTCCTTTTTCCTGTACTCTTTTTCTACCCTTTTTAAAACTTGTTGCTCTTCTTGAACAATGAAAACCTAAGTTTCCTTACTGTTTTGTGTGTAGGTATTTTTGTATTTGTATTTTGTATTTTTATGTTTTTCTTTTCTTAGTTCCCCCCCGCCCCCTGCTTGTTTTCTCCATAATGAATTTGAAACATTTCTAGGAGAGGTATCGAAATAAAGTCTGTTTTTCTCTGGGTAATGTTAGTAACTGCTCATCTTCTGTAAGGTAAGGGTATGTTTATAAACATGTTGCTGGCTTTAGGAGAGTGATTGCTTAAGGAAGTTTCTGGGCCAGGCAAAGAGGTGCATCTCAGTGAAATCAAAGTTAAGGAGGAGAGGGTATTTCATAGAGTCTGTTTGAGATAGATTTGGTTTTCTAATCAACATTTAATATCAGAATAGTAAGGTGTTTTCCTTCCTCTCTTCCACCCCCTACCCCAACCAGCCCTCATACTTTGGAGGGAACAGATTGAGAAGTACACAGGCTTCTACACAAGTTATTCTGAATGTTCCTGAAACACGAGTAACACGTTTGGAAAATGGACTCAGAGTGGCTTCTGAAGACTCTGGGCTGTCAACATGCACAGTAAGTGACTCCAAGCAAACTTCTCTAAGTGACCTGTGATTTGGGAGAGAGCAAATTGTTGATTTCAATCTTCAGCTCTTTAGTTGGCTGGTGGTTGAAAAATGGTGGCATTTATTTTGCCTTGACAGGTTTCTGTGGGTTGTGAACCTTTCTTCCAGTGGTACTTCCATAGTGGATATGCCTGTACTGTTTCACTGTCTACATCCAATTCTTGTAGACTGCTGATCTTTAAAACAATTCTTTGTAGTAGGCATTATCACATCTGTTTTGTAGCTGAGGAAGCAGGCTCAGAGAAGTTAAATGGTTTTGTCCAAGGTCGTAGAGCTAATACATGAGAGAGCCAGGATTTACACCTAAGTTTTCTGACAATCTCTGATATTCTTTATACCTTGGTTATTAATTAATTGGCTGTAGTAATGAGTTTGGCTAAGAATCTGGGTCCTCAGTGAAACTGGCAGGTTGATATTTGTAGCATCTTGTAGTAGACTGATTATCAAATTTTTAAGATCTCATAGTTCATAGGAGTGAACTGTCAATTCATGCAGCTCAAGAAAACCTCAATGTTAAGACTGGAAAGCATTTGTCAGAAAAAGGAAGGAGACTGCCCTTCCTCCTTCAAAGAAATAAAGAAAATGGTTTTATTTATTTTTTGTTCTTTGATTGCATTAAGGTTGGACTCTGGATTGATGCAGGAAGTCGGTATGAAAATGAGAAGAATAATGGAACAGCTCACTTTCTGGAGCATATGGCTTTCAAGGCAAGTTGTAAGACTTATTTTACAAAAATGAATTCTCTTTAAGAGGTAGTAAGCATGAAATCTCATTCATTCAAAGCAAGGAAAACTACTTGTATGGTGTAGCATGTTTTATTTTTATTTTTCCAGGAGAGTATCTGAAAGAATTACTGATAATTCTTTGTAAAGTTGAAACAAGGATTTTTTTCTCTCGGGATGCAGGGGTCATCTGAATATACCATTTCTGAAGCTTGATTTCCTTTTTCTTTTTGGTGGCTGGTCTTTATGGGGATCTGAACTCTTGTCCTTGGTGGTGTTACACCGTGCTCTAACCAACTGAGCTAACTGGCCAGCCTCCTTAATGTACTTTAGAAACCACATTTGGCCCTGGATAGACTGACATTGGCTTACGTCCCTCTTATTCTGTCCCCGACATTGTCCTTCCTAAATCTGAAGTATTTAGAATAGATGAAGGATAAAGGAAGGTATCATAATTTTTCTTTTGTTTCAAGGGCACCAAAAAGAGATCCCAATTAGATCTGGAACTTGAGATTGAAAATATGGGTGCTCATCTCAATGCCTATACTTCGAGGGAGCAGACTGTGTATTATGCCAAAGCATTCTCTAAAGACTTGCCAAGAGGTATTGTTGTTATTTATACTGCAGATAATGTGATTTTCACAAGGGTTCAGAAACTACCCTGTTATAAAAGAGTAAACCCCAGAAATGTGAAAAAATGAACCAAACTCTGGGTGAAGGGGTGGGGTAGCTGTTATGTTTTTCTCCAAATACGAAAAATTATATCAAATATTTACAGGCCAAAGACTTGTGAAAACAGGACCCTAACACTTGATTTAAACCTCCTTTCTTTAACTGTGTAGTGAAATATTTTTAATTATGGTTATTCCTTGTTTGATACAAAAACTATTGGTCCTGAGCAAAATAAGCAAATGTTCACTTATAAAATTATTGATGGTTGTTATAAAGCAATAAAATAGAGATTATTTTTATTTTGTAGAAATAAGATTATTTTGGCATAGTATAGCAGTTTATTGTATTTTAAGTATTTTATTTTATACTGGTAAGGGGATCCTAACCCTTGGCTCGGTGTTTTCAGCACCATGTGAGCTAAACGGCCATCCCTATATAGGATCCGAACTCGTGGCCTTGGTGTTATCAGCACCGCACTCTCTCGAGTGAGCCATGGGCCGGCCATTATCTTAAGTATTTTAAAGCAAAGTTATTACATGAAACATTTTCCTAGTGGAAGACTTCACAACAAAATTTAGCAGTTTTAGAGCTAATTGGTGAAGTTATCTTTAAAGTCCTTGTATAGATGTAGTTAACTTTGAAATTTTAGATTTCTAATGGATTTTCATTAATAGTGTTTAAATGTTAAAAGTTCTTTTGTGTGTATATTATCCATTCGATCCTATAGTAATCAGGTAGGTGTCTCCATTTTGCGGTTGTGGAAATTGAAGCACAGATTCTGACTTGACCAGGATTGCATAGCTAGTAAGTGGCTTACTGTGGACTCAAATGCATGTCTTCTGACTCAGATTCAATTGTTTGTCAAAGCAACAACAAAACAAAACAAAAAACCCACTGTCTATAAATAAATAAAATAAATTAAATATAGTACCCTAACTTTTACATTAAAAAGAACAAAAATGACAACAACAATGGAGGGTGTGTTGGTGTGAGTTGCAAAAACCAGTAGTAACATTCTTAATGATTTTTTGGAAACAGTTTTTGCCCCAGGACTAATTAGAGATGAAGAAGAAAGGTCTAGGCCAGGCTTCTTTAAAGAGTTTGTTCTAGCACAACCCTTTTATTTACACACAGAACAGTAGGGAAAGCAAACAAGAGGAATAGAAAAGGAAAGGAAAAGTTAAAAGACTTCTTCCTCCTAGCTTCTGGCCGGGAAGGACAGAGCCCCTGCCAGTGGGAGTGGAAAAGCAGAGGGGGCTCCTCGAGGAATCCCAAGTAGAAGTGCTCTCTGATGCAGCTTCAACTTTGGGGATTTGCTTGAGGTTTTTATCCGCCCACCTGGGTGAAGCCCTGGTATATGAGGTAATAATTAGATGTTTAGACTAGTGGTCTCCAAATTTTTGCAGTCATCCATCCTCAGTGGTAAGAAACTTGATCATACACCCTCAATATGTATATTTATAAGTTAAATACATGTGTTACTATACTAACATAATTTTATTTTATTTTATTTTATTTATTTATTTATTTTTTTTTGTCGTTTTTTTTTTTTTTTTTTCGTGACCGGCACTCAGCCAGTGAGTGCACCGGTCAGTCCTATATAGGATCCAAACCCGCGGCGGGAGCGTCGCCGCGCTCCCAGCGCAGCACTCTACCGAGTGCGCCACGGGCTCGGCCCTATACTAACATAATTTTAAATATACATTAAAAAGAAATAAAGATCCAGATTAAAACATAAATGCTAGGAAAACGGAACTCCCTCTCTTTGAAACTACCACTCTAGACAGGATCTTCACAGAGGAATTCTTGTCCTGCCATCTGTCTTCTTCTCCCATCTTGTCGAATTCTGGTTCTCTTGTCTGGACAGATGGGTTTTACTGGTTTTACAGGTAATTTTTTCCTGTTGGTCATGATCTGAGTCCCAGTTTAGTCTAACAGTCTGTTTTGTCATGTTCTCAGTATTTGAACATAATTGGTTCTGAGACAAATCCCCTTAAAGTGAACTTAAAACAAGGAACAAAAGTTTATGGTAAAAAAAAATGAAACAGGTTCATTTTATATTTAACTTAGATTGTGATTGCAACTATGTACTAATACTTCAGGAATAAAGTAGGTTTCAGGGCCAGCCCGTGGCTCACTCAGGACAGTGCGGTGCTGATAACACCAAGGCCATAGGTTCGGATCCTATATAGGGATGGCTGGTTTGCTCACTGGCTGAGCGTGGTGCTGACAACACCAAGCCAAGGGTTAAGATCCCCTTACCGGTCATCTTTAAAAAAAAAAGGAATAAAATAGTTTTTTATTTTTTGGAAAGGTATATAACTTTTCTGATAAAATTTCTTTTTTTTTTTTGGTGGCTGACCAGTAAGGGGATCTGAATCCTTGACCTTCGTATTATCAACACTGCTCTAACCAGCTGAGCCAACTGGCCAGCCTCCTAAAATTGCTGAATAGCCTGATATGACATCTTTCATACCACTTACGGCTTTTTGCAAATTAGGGCTTGAGAGGACACAATTCTGTAAGTTGTTCATTGGGATCCTATTTTAGATTATGGTGATTCTTTGCTTTTTTATATAGCAGTCTCATTGCTGTGGGAACTTGGATACTAAATACTTGGGTGATATGAAACTTCTGTACATAGCTAGATGTTTTTGGTCTAATATTGGTAACTTTCGACTTTGTAAAGTTCATACAGAACAATCTATATTAAATATGCAGATTTCCATGGCATTTTTGAAGTGACTGCAGGTAGAGAGAGCCATTACAAAATGATGACAAATTTAGGATTTTTCTCCAAGCTCTTCTGTACCACAGAGGTTTAAATTTTACATTTTTTATTTTAATATTGACCTTTTAGTATATTGAATGTATGGAAAAATTTTCTTCTCTCAGATTAATCATTTAGTCAGTATTGAGTGATGGTCAGTGTCATGGTTTCTGATGTTGGTATAATAGATTTTAATAGTGAAAGTTAAGATTCTTAGTGTTTCTTATTTTTATTTTAAATTAGCTGTAGAAATTCTTGCTGATATAATACAGAACAGCACATTGGGACAAGCAGAGATTGAACGTGAACGTGGAGTAATCCTTAGAGAGATGCAGGAAGTTGAAACCAATTTACAAGAAGTTGTTTTTGATTATCTTCATGCCACAGCTTATCAAAATACTGCACTTGGACGGACAATTTTGGGACCAACTGAAAATATCAAGTAGGTATAATTCTTAGATTTTTTTATTCTGGAGAAAAATGTATGAGTTGTGGAAATTAACATTTACAGACTTTCAAAAAGTTTGTTTTAAAAAGTTATTTTTTGGTAGGTTAGAGTGTGGTGCTGACAACACCAGTGTCCAGGGTTTGATTCCTGTACTGGCCAGCTGTCAAAAAAAAAGTCATTTTTTCCCCCAATAATCTATATGAAATTGTAGTTAGATATAGTTTAGCACCACCTGACTCCCAGGTGTCTGGGCTCATAGCTACTTCTGTAATAAAGAAGTAGTGGTATCAAATCTTTTTCCTTGATATAAAAAGGTTGAAGTTCTTTGATACTTGTTGCCTGTATCATAGGATTCACTGCTTTTAACTCTTAGAATAACTTAAGATCCAGTTTGATTTCAGGTATATTATGCGAAGATCTGTGCTTTATTATTTCATTTTAAAATTGATTTATTTAATTTACAGATCTATAAATCGTAAGGACTTAGTGGATTATATAACCACACATTATAAGGGGCCAAGAATAGTGCTCGCTGCTGCTGGAGGTTTGTCAGTTTATTTTCTTTAAATGTTTTAAACAGTCCAGTTGGAGTGGTGTGCTTTATCAGTTTGATCTCATTGGGAGATGTCCTAAGGATTTTTATTTACAGAGCAAATTGTTTAAGTGTGTTGGGTAAGGGGGATGTGGAGCACTGGAACCAGACTTTCCCTCTATCTTCTTTTAGTAGGTTTCATTTACAGAAAAACTTCTGAACTGTTCAGTACATATGTACATACATAATGGAATTTACTTGCAAGAAAAGGGCAAATGAGTGAACTGGGAGACAATTAAACTTTTTTGTTTTGGTTTTTTTTGACTGGTAAGGGGATCACCACCCTCGGCATGGTGTGTTCTGCACCACGCTCAGCCAGTGAGTGCACTGGCCATCCCTGTATAGGATCTGAAGCCGTGGCCTCGGCACTACGAGTGCTGCACTCCCCGAGTGAGCCATGGGTCCGGCCCGAGAGAATTGCACTTTGAGGATAGTGTTTTACAGTTTGAGAATATCTTGAGATTTTTAATTATTTTTTGAGAACCAATTTCATCCTTGGTCAAACGTCAAACAGGGTATGTTGTGCATTCGTTATTTCATCTGTTCAACCATTCTTTTAATAGCTCTACTAATTACTGAGAAGGGGATGTACATAGAGGGCTATGAAAATGTTTAATGGGAATTCAAACATGCAGGTGGCATCAGGATGCAGCTTCTTTGGGGACGTGTTTGAAGCCAGTGAATGAAAAAAAATTCACATCAGATTCTGCCAGATTTGTTGGCAGTCTGAATTTAGGCTAACAGCACATTTTAATTGGTTTCCAGTTTTCTCTTTCTCTGTCTTTCAATATAAGAGCAAAGCAAAGATAGAGGTTCTTTTGTGTTCTTGTAAGTTTAATTTTTATCTCTTTAGAAATTATGATAAATTAAAATTCTCTTTGCTCTGGATAGAAAATGAAGGTTAAATATCTCAAATGTGTATTCATTGTGGCTCCTAGCTAAATCATGTTACCTTTGTATGGCAGGCATGAAGTCTGAAATTCTCTTGAGTAATATTGTTTTACTGGTGCTGACTGGAGCTTAAACATTTGAAACTGCCTTGGAAAGGGAAAAAGACTTCATTAGATGGGGTCTTAATAACCAAGCCGTTGGGGACCTCTCTGTCATTCTTGGTGGTATATAGTTTTATTTTGGTTCATGGGTTCCATTTGACATTGCTAAAGTTGGAATATCTTAGAGTTAATGGTCTGTCATAGATTAATTAGCATTTTATCTTATTGGTACATAAAAGATGTGCCTTACAAATGACAACATCTTAAATTCAATGAAATAAGCTAGTTTAAGTCTCTGCTGACCTCGTCTGAGTTATCTCAGCTACCATTTAGCTCTTCTAGGTTAATCTTCAGGATGTATAACTTTTATTTGCCAAATAATTTTTTGTATCCTAGCTTCATTTTTTAAAAAATTACAGGTTCCCCTGCAATTTATTTATTTATTTTTGGTGGCTGGCCAGTATGGGGATCCAAACCTTTGCCCTTGTTACAACACCATGTTCCAACCAACTGAGCTAACTGGTGAGCCCTTCCCTAAGTAGAGATGGTGTTGCAGCAGGAGCCAAGTATCTGACACATCCAACCCAGAGGATTAGTAGGTGAAGGTAACAAAACAGTGGAGGCAATTGTTGTCAGGTACTGAGAATTGAGCTTATGTTCAGTTTTTTACTCTGGCCTTCTGGCATCTTTTTAATCCAGTGGTCTTTATAAGCTGTGTCCTCATCCTCTGGATAGATATCCAAGGTGGCTTTCCTACATAGTGATTATGAAAACAACCTACTATCATACACTGTATTGTTTTACACCACAGATTGGTTTGGAAAATATGGGTGTAAGTTGTGCTTATACATTCTAATGGAATGTTTCATTTAAAGAACTCTTACGGCAGTATTTTTTAAAGCATTTGCACATGCCTTAATTTGTTTTTTAAGTTTATGTTTGTGTTTAAGAATCCTTCAATGCTGAATCTGCTTGGGTCCCAAGTATGGATAGTTAAGAGGTACAGAATCTAAGAAATTCCTAAGTTTTGGATGGCAAGTAGTGAGCATTTGGATATCTATGGATGATTTCCGAAATTTAGATGATACCGGTACTGGCCAGCATCCCCCCCCCCCCCAATTTTTTTTTTAGATGAAACTATTTTGTTCCTGAGTTCTGATAGCAGCACTCAGAGAACGAAGCGTATCTGTGTATCCAGCTTTCTTTAAATGAGATATTTGTAGTCTTTTCTACCGAAAAGGTAATTTTTTGAAAATTGACTTTTTTTGCTAGTTTGCAAACTGGAGCTTTTTATAACTTAATATAATATGATTTTGTATGGAAGGTGGTATTTTCAAGCTGTTTTATTGTCTTAGCTGTGAATACATTGGTATGTTGATGAAAACTGTCAGTTGCTCTATAGAATGAGAAAGCTGCATAATCTCAAGCCTTATTAATCATTAACACCAAGGAATAAGTGTGCTCTGTGAGCTTACTTTTAAATGGCTTTTGGTGAGTGCACATGGTTCATGTGGAATATATATCATGTTATACCACCTGGATTTTATTGTAAACTGAAGTATTGGTAGTTAGTTTTCTGACAGATTGTACTGCTGCTAGATACATACACAATTATTTTCCTTCAATTTAGGTGTTTCCCATGATGAACTGCTTGATTTAGCAAAGTTTCATTTTGGTGACTCTCTGTGCACACACAAAGGAGAAATACCAGCTCTCCCTCCCTGCAGATTCACAGGAAGTGAGGTAGGGCAAGCTTCCTAGCTGGTACGTAGTCTTTTGGGTTTCTTGTGTTGTATATATAAATGAGTGTACAAAATATGCGTATTTCTAATAGTAAAATGGAAGGAGTCAAAGGCTTATTAACCTGTAACGGAGAAAGGGAAGAGGATGGACTCATTTGCTTACATTCCTTCCTATTATTCTGTATTATTTAACCACCTGTTTTCCTTTCCTAGGGAAGTAAGGTTTTAAGGGCAGTATTATAATTTGGTCTTTTTGTTCTATTTCTTTGGCATTATGCCCTTTTATATATTGTAAGGTATAAAAGTAATCTTTTATTTAAAAAGAACCCCCAAATTTCGCCATCAGGTTTACTCGGCTAAGTTCTGCCCAAACTACATTTCTGGGGGTAGCTATTGCAGCCACAGCTTTCAGGGAATCTGATAGTTGTCAGCTGTAGCTTTAAGCCTCATTAGGGGCACTTAGTGTGCCACATTAAGGATGATGCTGAAAGTAGTGTTTGGAAAGAGATCTCATGTTGTCAGCTGCATAGAACCGTGGCCTAGCAGTATAGAATAAATTTGTAATGTTAATTATTAGTTTAAATTTAGAAAAATTCAGATTGACAAACAAAAGATTGATTTCTACCAATGAAATAATACAACCCTTTTTGACCAGGTGAACCATCCAGTGGCTGTCTGTAGTATTTCAATTGGAGATCTTTTGGTGAAAGTAATTTTTCCTTAATTCATGAAATTCTTCTAGATTAAACTACCCAGAGATGTAATAAGGTCTCATAGCTAAAAAACAAAATATAGTCATGGTGAGCATTTTAATTTTGCAATTAATGGGACTGTTGAATTTGTTTCTTGTGGAACATGTTACATAATGGTAATCTTAACTAGAGTTTTTTTTTTTTTTTCTTTATCTTAACTAGATTCGTGTGAGGGATGACAAGATGCCTTTGGCACACCTTGCAATAGCTGTTGAAGCTGTTGGTTGGGCACATCCAGATACAATCTGTCTCATGGTTGCAAACACACTGATTGGCAACTGGGATCGCTCTTTTGGAGGAGGAATGGTAAGTGATTTTGGAAGTAATTTCCCATAATAAATAGATTATCATGTTTTTCTAAATAATTCTCTGTACGAATTCTCCCTCCACTTTTTTTAAATGGCAAAATGGAGTTTTGTACTAAGAATTTTGACTTTAAAAGTACAAGGTGATACTGGATTGTATATGGGTGGGCCAGAAAAAACCAATTTCTTTTTTCCTTTGCCACAAAGTTTATTAGTAGAATAATTAGCAAAATTTGAATAAAGACAGAAGAGTTAGATAATATATAATTAATATATATCAGTGTTAATATCCTAATTTTAATAGTACCGAGGTGATGTAAGAAAAATTTTTTAGAAGTGTGCCCTAAAGTATTTAGGGGCGAAGAAGCATCATATCTGCAACTTACTCTCAAACAGTTCAAAAAACACATAAAAAGAGAATGATAAAGCAAACAGGTAAAATGATAATAGTTTTTAAGGGAATTTGGATGAAGGGAATTCTTTGTGCTACTTTTTGCAATTCTTCTGTAAGTCTGAAATCATTTCAAAATATAAATTGTATAGATTTGTCTGCACTCAAAAGATTCTCCAAAATACATTTCATGTAAATATCTTAAGCTTCACATGCAATTTAATTTTGACTCTTTAAGCATACATAGGTAAAGAGCCCTACAGACTGGGTTGAGGACAGCGATGTATTGTTTTATTTTATTTATTTTTAAAAAGATGACTGGTAAGGGGATCTTAACCCTTTGCTTGGTGTTGTCAGCACCGTGCTCAGCCAGTGAGCTAACCGGCCATCCCTATATAGGATCCGAACCCGTGGCCTTGGTGCTATCAGCACCGCACTCTCCCAAGTGAGCCACGGGCCGGCCCAGCAGTGTATTGTTTTAGAAGTAGATGCAGGATTCATTAGTTTTACATTATGAACTTCTCCAAGAATGCATTGGGCTAGTGAGATAAGTATAATTCTTACTTAGTCTTGTTGCATTTTAACTGTATTATTGAGATGCTGCTGGATAAAACTGTGAAACTTGGCCTTTTAGGGCATTCACTATTTGCCATATACCTCATTTTCCTTTCTGGTATTTTGGACACGTACACCTACAGTTCTTTTGGAGTATTTTTTTTTTCCTTACAGAATTTATCCAGCAGGCTGGCCCAGCTCACATGTCATGGCAACCTCTGCCATAGCTTCCAGTCTTTCAATACTTCCTACACAGATACAGGATTATGGGGACTCTATATGGTTTGTGAACCAGCCACGGTTGCAGACATGCTACATGTTGTTCAAAAAGAATGGTGAGACAGTACCTTAAGTAATTTAAATCTTACTTAGAATTCATATTTCCTCTGTTGATTATTTTTTGGTGATAATTTTAGCTTCTAAGAGAACTAGACTAAACAATAGCGGTGGTTGCTATGTTTTAAAAGATCACAGGTGTTTCTTCTAAACCACACGGGAAGCTAATTTATACTAGAGAAAGTTCATCTTTCAGAAGCAGATTACTTCAGAAAGAAGGTCCTAAAAGTTTGAAAGTCAACTAGAAGTTGTTTGGAAAATACCTCTAAAAGTAATGTGGCTTGGAAAAGCAGTGTTAAGAAAGTAAATCTGAAGCCACCATTGCTAAAAGAAAAATGTAGTAATAAAAAACTAATATAGTAGACAGGCAGAAAGGCTCACAGCTTCTTGGAAAACTTTTATTTAGCTTTGGTTCCTTTCCTCCACTGTTTCTAAGTGGCTTACATCTCTCTACATTTGGTCAATTTGGTTGTAATTATTAATTTAATGATTAGATTTCAGTTAAGACTCAGCTGATTCTTTTGAGAAACCAATGATTGACCCACTGACCCATCCCCTATCATATCAGACCCTCACAGATGGGGATTTGAGAAATCTCAAGATGATTATAGCGTTTCTCAAAATGTGGTCAGCCTATTTTTATATTGTATTGAATGTCTGTTAATGAGCAATTAAAAATTTACATCATTTTTGAGAAGTTAGTACCAGGGAAAATAATCAGTATTATTTTAGCTTTTGCTTAGCATTGCGATTATTAGTAATTTCAACTTTTTACTAAGTTCAAATCATAATCACTTGCATGTTGTGGTGTAATATGTAGAATATAGCCTATCTTTCTTTAGGTCATTAACTCATAAAACACATAACATTTTCCAACTATTGGATAATACCACTTTTCTCAAATTTTTTAGGATGCGACTCTGTACAAGTGTCACTGAAAGTGAAGTTGCACGAGCCAAAAATCTTCTGAAAACAAACATGTTATTGCAGCTTGATGGTAAGAATAAAGACATAAGTTCTTTTTTCTTATTGGCTGATCTATATTCCAATATTTAAGTTTTTCCTTCTCTTTAAACAGGTTCAACTCCAATTTGTGAAGATATTGGCAGGCAAATGTTATGCTATAATAGAAGAATCCCCATCCCTGAGCTTGAAGCAAGAATTGATGTAAGTAGACCTTAGAGATACTATTGAGTCTTGTGTAAAAAGATCTTTATTACAAAAGCTTAAAATATGTATCCTAAATCTTGCTTTAGTTTTAAAAAGTTCCAGTTATAGAATTTGTCTTTACTACAAAAAGCTCTGAATGATAGTGTCTTCTCTATTTCAGGCTGTGAATGCTGAGATAGTTCGAGAAGTATGTAACAAATATATTTATGATAAGAGTCCAGCAATTGCTGCTGTTGGTAAGCCTAACTCCTTTTCTCCTATGCAGAAAGTTGGCCAAGTACTTTTCTCTTAATTTAATTCAGTTTTAACTATCTTTTTAATTCTTTAGGTCCCATTGAGCAACTACCAGATTTTAACAGGATTCGCAGTAACATGTGCTGGCTTCGTGATTAGTATGCTCCTAATCACAATATTTTGAACATATATATTTATAAAACTAAGAGAGCTGCAAGTTTTAAGCTATCAATTCCTAAATAAAAAATAAACATATTTTTTGGAAATGTGAGTGACATATTGTGTCATACTTTCAAAGGATAAGACCCCTGAAGGATTGCTTTGTATAATGGTTGATCTTTGTGCTCTGAGAAATTATGTTAGAAGCAGCACACTTTCAAATTATTATCATAAGTATAATTTTAAGAATAAAAATTTGTACAGTATTTTCAGTTTTATTATAAAATGCACACACAATAAAGATTGTCATTAGGTCATTTCTTGGCTCTACTTGCATTTAGTACTTGTTCTTGAGCAGCTTTCTTTGCTTTTACCATCTCAACGAGTTCCTACGAAGGGAAAAAAGTACGATTAAAATTTAGAAGCTGTCAGAATTTAAAAACAGACATATTCAGTGTTTGTTCTAAATATGTGAAAAATTCAAATTGGATAAATCTGTAAGTTAAGACATTACTAAAAAAGGTTGATTTCACTATTGCCTAGACTAGAAGGTTTCTAAGGTTGGTCATTTCTTTGCAGTACTATTGGCCCCCATAACTACTGTGAAGCACAGTAACATACACTATTACCCAATTAATAGACATAATCAAAATGCCAACTATAACACAAGTTACAATTTAAGTAATAATGGAATTTATAAACTCTAAAAATCTACAACCTTATATCGTTTCATGCAGTCCTTCTTTGTTCTGCCAGGCACTGCTTCTGCTATTTTTTCCCATCTTTCAGGTGTATTTACTGGGTATGTTTTCAAAGCTTGTTCCAAAAGCTTCTGTTCTTCTGTTGTCCAAGGGGTGAAATCTGTGTATGGACCTGTTTAAGAAAAATTACTTGAAAACTCTTCCCCTGAGTGGTAGAAAATTGTCTTGGAAGGCATTCCCAGATGAGTCTTTTGCACAGATATCTTGCTAAATGCCCATTCCAATATGGAATGTGTAATTTGGAAGAAACTTCCAGAGATGAGACATACATATAAAACTCTAAGTGTTAATGAAAGAGAGAAAAAACTTTAGATATCTCACATCCCAGAAAATCAAACATCTCAAAGGCTTTTTAAACAGATAACAGACAGTGTCTGCCTTATATGAGGATTGCTGGTCTCTCACGACTTAATATTAATCTCACCAGGCCCTTTGTTTTGTATTCAAGTCTGATTTAGATGTACAGTATAGTTGGACTGCTGGGTTGAAAAAAACAATCACATCATCTAAGATTTCTGATAAATCTAGTTCCTTATAGGATAAGGGAAAGAGCTCTTCTGTTATAAAACTTTTAGGTGGATGGACCCCTAGAAACCATTCTTGTTTAACATTGGAGGAAACAAGCCTAGCAAAATTAAGCCGAGTACCCAAGGTTTCAGTGCTATAGAGGCAAGCTGAGGTTACATTCAATGTTACAGTGTGGCATTCTTTTCACCACACCCACTAAAATCTTGTGAAGCCAATACTAAGCACCTCTGTGTAACTGCTGATGTGGTTCTTCAACTAAACCTTTTATATTTCACCACATATCTAATATATGTGTCAGAAACAAATCTATTTCTTAAGGATGTAAGTATTACACAGCTTACCTAGGTAAAATGAGAATGATGAATGGTGAAAAGCTGATTTGATTATTTTAAGTTAATGGACTACTGGCAATTTAGTTATTTCAGATAATGTAGGGAAAATGCAGTAGCACCTATACTACCAGTAGTCTGACTACTGCTTGAAATTCCAATGGTAGTTCAAAAAGTTCATGGAAAAAGAGTATTAAAAGGTAACACCAATCTTTCCATGAACTTTTTGAAGTACCCTGGTACATCCTATCAGATCTGGTACAAAGTTAAGCCTAGAAAGCAAAGTTAATTTCCCAATTAAATAAGGAAAAGAATGGGACTGGCTGGTTAGCTTACCTGGGAAAGCATGGTGCTTATAACACCAAAGTCAAGGGTTTGGATCCCTATACTGGCCAGCTGCCAAAAAAAAAAATACCACCTACTTGAAACAAGGCAGAGACTTGTATCCGTATTTACAGGCAGATTAGAAGCTTTTTGGAAGGTAGCTTTTAAATTCTAAGAAGCCCTTAATTGAATTTCTTTTTACTGGTCTAAAGCCTTAATATCACCTCCTGTCTTTTGGAAAAAAGATGGTGTGACATGCAATTATTTTCTGCTGTTCTCCAGTACTTCACAATACCCAAATAAATGAAACATAATGTTGTAAAGTTCCTATGAGAAATCACTACTCAAAAAATGGTACCAGCTTGCATAATGGCACAACTGAAGAGGGAGGAGTTTTCCCACTAAACCCATAAAAGAGGTAAAGGAGTCACATCCGGTAAGCATTACTGTCAATCACTCCTGCCCTCAAAGGGTCACTCACTCCTGTCCTCACAGACAGAAGACAGGCTGTGAGTACAAACATCAGGGTCTGCCTCCAACAGGGGAACAAATCCCATAAAAAAGAGCTGAGAAGAGTGTATTAATATCTGAATGTTGTATGATATTTTGTGAAGGAGATAAAAGAGCAGGTTTTTCCTTTAAAACAAGGACATTTTCTTACACAATTACAGTACTTTTTTTTTTTTTGCAGCTGGCTGGTACAGGGTTCCAAACCCTTGATTTTGATGTCATAAGGTCACACTAACCGACTGAGCTAACCAGCCAGCCCTACAGTACGTTTTCCAAAATCAGGAAATTAATCTTGATAAAATAGATTATCTCTTCACTTGTCCCAATAATATCCTCTAATACTGATTTGGAAAATCTGGCAAACAAGATAAGCACAGCCCCTCCCCTAATGGCCGCTGAAATGGAAGAACTGTAATTCTCAATTATTAATGGTTAGTTGGAGTAAATCTGTGACTGTCCAGAAAATGCTTGCTTTACATCTTCCAGTCTGCTAAACATTTTATTTTCCAGACATTCTTAACACTGACTCTAGGTCTTGTATATCTTCAAGTAACTGGATACATGGCTTCCATTTTCTACTCCTAGAAAAAAAAAATTTAATTACCTTCAAATCGTTCTGAAGGTGTTGCATTGTCTGCTTGAGGCACCACTCCATGTTCTTTTTTAAACTTATCAAAAGCCTTTTTGTTTATGTCATCTTTTTGATGAGGATCTGAGAAACGAAAAATTTTCATACACATCATCTCATTTAGTCTTTTATTAAATTGCATAAATTTTAAAAATATGTATTTAAGGTAACAAATTGATTTCTCAAAACTGTAACTCACCAAGTTTTTGCAGACTCTTTGCTTTGCCAATAACATCTTTGGCAGTTCTTTTTAGTCCAGAAGAAGAATGTATGTTCATGTAATTAGCAATAACTTCCCATCTAGAGTAACCAATGTAATAGTTTAAAATTATATTAAGGACAAACGAAACAAAAACCAACAAAAACCATTACATTTTTACTGCAGGGGTTAGTTATAATATCTAGAATGAGTTCCAAATTGGTGGTCTAATTATGCTACTATTCCAAATTACTATTGCTGGACTGTAGTTTTTGCCTTTCATATGTTCAAATCAACTACATACAATTTTGGTTTTAAGTTTGTACAAAACCTTATAGATTCTGTGTACAAATCAACAAAAATAAAACCACACATTTTGTATACTGCCAATTTGACATATACTTCTTAAGAAAAGGAGATAAATCATTCTGAAAACAGAGCCATAGTTTCCTCATCTATCAACTGAGGGAAGCTGGATCTCTAAGGCTTCTTTTGAGTTCTAAACTCAGACTTCTGAAGTAAGTTCCAGTTTAAGGTAGGAAACAATAAAGAGCCAAGACTATGAAAGAGAAACGACATAACACAAACCTGGCTCCCTAACATAAGCCATAACAAAATAAACCAATGTAACAGCCAATGTTTATGTCTCATGATCTTCTATTTCCTGAGAAAGGGATGAAGCATTTTGCTATACATACATATGTATATACGTATTAGTGTAATGGATAAGACTGGCAGGTTCAAAAGGCACCTTGTTTTTCAAACTACCCACTGTGGCACAGAATTTAGTAGAAAGCAATCTGTCTAGACTCAAGCTTATTTCCAGAAATTTCTGCCATAACCAGTGCTTCTATTTGGATGTTTGCCTACATTATCTCCAAGCTCCAGCATGTACTGAAGAGAAGATTCATTAAAACCAGTACCTTGAATTCGTTCCAGCAGGAAAGAGATTCACAGCTTTAATTAGTAATTGCAGATCATCTTCTGACCAATTTTTATTGCCATTTCCACCTCCGCCAGTTGATTTCTCTGCATTCTTAGATGCTTGTCGCATACGAGCCTCAGCTTCCTCTTTCTCTTTCCTAATTTGCTCATTTATTTCTTCTATCTAAACAAATATCATAGGTGAGTCAGCATATTCTCTATAGTCTCTTTCTGGCTGGGGCTTTTGGTCCTCAACTCTCAGTGTCATCTTCCCTGATCCTATACTCCTCCCAGGCCAGCCCCGAAACCAGCATCAGCTTTTCACCCTGGCTTCCAGGCTGCATAGGTCTTTTGGAGGAACCAAGACCCACCCATGGCTTGACCTGCCCGATACTCATGTCATGCGACTTCCATTTGCCCTGGATACTACTCAGCAAGTCTATGGTCACTGGGTTATTCACCCACATGGCCATTTCATATGTCTCTTTAAGCTCATATTCACCCTTACAGCAGATAATCTCATTTATTCTCTAAAAAGGCAAAGGCATAGCAAAGTGTCCTTCTGCTTTATCATGAAGTTCTACTTTTTACACTGTTCCTTCTAGTCTACCTTCAAACTTGCACAAGTAAAAAAAGAAAACCTTTACTTGACTTTGTTGCTTCTGTCAGCTGCTATCTTAGAGTCATCTTTGACTTATTTCTCCCCTTCAGTCCTTTAGAACCGGTCATCAAGTCCAATAATTGCAACTTTGAAAACTTCTTCTAATTCCCATCATTACTTTTACAGTACAGGTCCTTACAATGAGATCCTTATAACTCGTTACTTCACATCTATCTGTTGCTTCCTGCCCACAAATGCTAGATTAACAGTACAATGTTGAACCCTCTGCTACTACTCAAAGATCTGCAGTAATGGAAACTAGGCATCATGGTATCAGAAACTTGCTTAGTTTGGCTCTACTTTCCCTAACCAACTTCATTTCTCACTCCTCCCCATAACTTTCTGCTCTTACCTATATTATACAGTTCATGCTGTTTTCCCAATCTTCATTTTGACACTTGTCTTTTCCTTCAAGGCTGCTTCAAACCCTTTGCTGAGCCTTCCTGGACCACTCACACCTGGAGTTGGCACTTCCTATATAACCTATGGCATTTACTGTGGGCCCTCCATCTGGTCTTCAAGCCTTTTCTTTTCAGCGTTAACTGTTTCTGAACAACTCTGTGGCACCAACAGCATTAAGCATGTCTCTAAAAGCACCTAGACATAGTGCTATGTGTAATAGGTACTAACATTTGTTGAACTGAATTTCTGGGCCTGTTTCCTCATCTGCAAAATAAAAGGTGTAGACTAGACAAAACAAAGATCTCTTCTGATTCTAAATGTTATCACCCTATGAAAATATTAAAGGAATAATTAAGACAATTATTCGCAATGATTTTGCAAAAACTACGTAATATGCTAGATACCACAAATCAAACACTATGTATAGTAAAAACAATATGCATTAAATTCAATTAAAATATACAAGAGCAAAACATAGTGGGAGACACAGAGAAATCACAGTCTTTGCCCTCGGTAACTTATATATTAGGTGGAGAAACAGTAAGGTAAAAGGAGAATTAAATGCTAAATATAGGTACGTAACGATCAGTCACAAAAAAAAAAAAAGCTAAATGTAGGAAGAAGTGACGTGTTCTTCTATTACCTGTTTTTCCAGAGCAGCCTTTCCTACTTCTCTTGTAGACGATGTGAGTGTTTCATTCAAGCACTGTAAACTAAAGAAAAAAGGTATGAAACTTTAGCCCAAGTTCAAGAGAAGATTTCAGTAGCAGTTCCATAGATATACCTTGCTAGCTCAAGCCGATCACAAAGTTTTTCCACTTCTTCCATCATTTTAACCCGTTCCACCTCATTGTCAGAAAAGTGATTCCAGGTCTAGAAGCAAAAACACAAACATTTCCATCTTATATCTACTGACACTCAATAATACACCCATCTAACACAATTACAAAGCATGAGCTTCTCAGAGAGGTTTTTGACGTGAACGTACACGATGGCCTGCCTGTCACCAGCTGTTCTCCCAAGGGACCTCCCCAGGGCTCTCCCTATTCAGCTAGCAATAAAAAGCATTATACCAAATGAGTAGGGGAGCAAAAAAGAAAAAAGATGGTAGAGAATACCTCTAGATGTTATAGAAGGCAGAATGATTCCTCAGATAACAACTTAAGGATCAAGAAATTCTGTATGATGACTTAAAATCCCTTTGTTCAGCTGCCTTTCTATCCAGTGTGTGCTGAACTGTAAAATCTACTGGAAATTCTAAATGTGAAATTAAAAAAAGGTAATATCATATGCTGAGGAACAGGTTAATAGCAAAAATTCTGAGTAACTAAAGATTATGCTCAGAGTAGAACAGCATGATATACCCGGATGTACAAGAAGTTAATTGGAAAGGACTTGCCATGCTTTAAGCTTCTGTTGACTCTCATGTCTCCTGTTTCTCACTTCTCCTTGCTTCCTTAATCCATGCAATCTGGTGCTCACTAAGATTGCAATGCTCCTTTTTACTGCTGACACATCCCTGGGATTCCAGAAGCATTACTGATTTTCTTCTTACCTATCTGGTCGCTCCTTCCCAGGCTTCTCTTCCTATATCAGCACCTGAAGTCGTGGTGTTTGCCAGGGTCCCGTCCTCCACCCTCCTCACTCTGTGCTCTCTCCCAGGGTGATCCCATCCACTTGCATGGTTTCTAGTGCCAGTGAGATTCAGGTAAATCTGATAACCCCGCTCTTAAATGCTAGACTTGTACACTTAATCATCTGCTGAATATATTCATTTGAGTGTTCCAAAAGGCTCAACATGCCCTAAACTGAACTCATCATTTTCCCCCAGCCTTTTCCTCCTCCTTTTGTCTTCTATTTCTTTGAATGCTACCATCATCCACCCAGTGGTCCATGCAAAAAACCAAGACATATCCTAACCTCACCTCTCCTTTATTACCTCCAACACACAATCCCAACAGGCAGTAGCCTATTCTACTTCCTGAATATGTCTTCATTTTATTTACCTTTTCCCATTCCCATTATCTCTACCTTTGTTCAGGCCACGATACTCTCTCACCTGGACTGTGGCAAAAGACTCTATGGCAAAAGACTTCTAATTGGTCTCTCTGTCTCTAATCTTCTCAGCAACCTGACCAAAACCAACTCAGGATCAGATTTAAACTCTTTAGCAAGAAGCATAAAGTCCTTCAAGACCTGGTTCCTCCTTACCTCTTCAGGTGCCCGTGGCTCATTAAACTTCATTATTCTGGATCTCTGCATTCTATCAATACCCTTTCATCTCTCTTATCTCTAATCCCATGTACATACTGCTTCACCTGGATAAGTCACACTAGATCCAGAAAGCCTTCTCTGACTACCTTTTTGGTACCTTCTCATCCTAGTATTTATCTTGAAGTGTTTGAATTGACTGTTTACTTGTCATTTCCGTCACTGATAGGTGGATTCCTTGAAAGCAAGGATTTTGTCATCATTATATCCCAATCAATTATAACTGCTTAGTATATACTAAGTGCTCATCAGGTATTTGATGAATGAAATTAACTCATGCTGGAAAGGAGCAATAAAACATAGTTACCAAATGCCTGAACTTTTACCTTCATTTAGGGAAATCTCTAAGAACTATTCAGGCTTTCTATTTCCTAACTGGCCTTTTAAAGGTTTTTAGAGTTCTCATTATACACTGACATATGCCAAGCACTATATGTGAATTATTTAATCTTCACAACTCTATGACTAGGTATTATTTCAGCCATAGTACAGGCGAGGAAACAGAAGCACAAAGGTATTGAGGTAACCTCTTGAGGGTCCCACAGCTAGTAAGTGGTAGATGGAGACTGACCTCAAACCCAGGCAGCTTGTCTTAAGCCCATTCTCTTTACCACTTTGAAATACTGCATCCTTCTGAAAACAATTTTCTATCCAGGTGAAAACAGGAAAATATTTCATTTTTCCACTTAGATTTTCCTCTTGCTTACCAAAATTCCTGAAGAGACAACCAGTGCTTGTATTTTTATTAAACCTCTTTTAAAAGCCTACTGATAATGCAAGTTAATTTCAATTGTATTGTTAACTTAAGATTTAGGATGGCATATATTAGACTATATATGCTGGTGCCTACAGCCCTCTGGACAGTCGCATTAAAGGTAACACAATTGTTCTATACATATTAAGCACTTAAATACTTGCTGAATTTAACTACAACAGTACAGTATATAATAGTCTCTGTGAGGCAATCTCTACTATAGCTTGAATTTCATTAATTTACTCATTCAATGCTGTTTAAGAAGGAACAATACTGCTCTATGACTTTACCAGTTTAAATGTAAGAAGATCTCTTAGACAAAATTCAAAACTTTTTTTTCAAAGCTTTTGGGTACTTTTGGTTAATATTAGTGAAAATTTTATTTGAATGAAAACTACCAGTACTCATCCAAATGATATCCCATTGTTAATGAAAGATACTTGAAGTTTAACTCCTCAAATAATTTTTTCTAGATAAAAATTAAATTTTACACCATTAGGAAGCAACCAGCTAAAACCAAATAATGTCACATTCTCAGAAAAACAATTTGGTTTCTCCAACAAACCAATGACAGTGGGAGATGGAGGATGGAGGGGAGAAGTGGTGATGATAGGAGGCCGACTGCAGAATTAGAGAGTCTTAGACAAAATTAGGAGACACAACCGAAGCCTCTGTATTGACCTCATTTGGATCCTAATTTGAATAAACCAACTATAAAAAGACATTGTTGAGATAATAATGGATATCTAAATATGGATCAGATATCAGAATATTAAATAACTTTTTTGGGGTTTGATAATGGCACGATGGTTACGTTAAATAAAAAAACTATCAGGGTTGCATGCTGAAATATGTACACGTGAAATTCATAAAAAGTTAACTAAAAAACAAATTCAATATAAAAAGTGTATATATGTTTAATTTTATTTGCATAGTATAAGAAAAGAAACATTTTAAGCTTAATCAGCAACTTGGTTTACTTGTGCATAGTGTTCAATTAGTCTGACATACCTTGCATGAGTTTCGAAGTTTTTGTCTTTCCTTTTTAATGGCTTTTTTCTGGATATCCTTTTCCTTCTTTGCCAATAATGCTTGCTGTCTAACTTCTTCTTCTTCCTTCTCCTTAGCCAACCGAGCAGCTTCTAATTCAGCTTGTCTTTGCTTTTAAAATTTTAATAAGGAAATTAGAATTTCTAAACACTATATAATATTATTCAAAAAGTTCAATCTTTTAATAAATAAAAAATTTTAAAAGATGACATGTCAACTTATTGAAGACTGAAGGTTGAACTGGGAAAGGCAGCTAGTAAAAGTTCTACATACATTTATTAGGAAATGTAAATCTGAGGGCTGGCCTTTTAGCTCAGTTGGTTACAGGGCAGTGTTATAACACCAAGGTCAATGGTTGAGATTCCCATACCACCAGCCGCCAAAAAAACAAAAACAAGTCAAATGGTTTTAGAAAAGAAAATGTAAAACAGACATATTAGAAGTAAGCATAGTATTACAGAAATTTATATAACATTATGTTTTTGCTCAGTAAGAATTTGCTGGTAAAGAAGCTCAATCATACCAGCTTGTCATGACTCACTCTTACTAGCACCCAATTCTTTGCTTCCAGATTACAGTTTTAAAAAAAATAAATCTGAAGATTAAAGATTTTATGAACACTTGAAGTCCAATTTCATCAAAAGTCATCTTACTTTTTCTTTAGCTTCTTGCTCCTTCCGTTTTGCTTCTGCTTTTGCTTTCTTTTCTGCTTCTTTCTTGGCTTTTTCTTCCTCCTTAAATTTTTTTATCCTTGGATCACAGCTATATGCATTGTCTACCAAAAAAAAGTTGATCTTTTGAATTTCTAATATTTAATTAAAGAACTTTAAAAAAATCAATTATACTTACCAACTAATGTTCTTATTCTGTTCATTTCTTCTTTTTTTCTTTGTGCCCTTGTTGCTCTGTTCTGTTTTTCAATCCATCTCCTCTCATCACGACTACAGAACAAAGTATTGAGAACAAACTACTGTTTATAGACAGTATGACAGGAAAATGTAATACTTTATAAATTTATATGTAAATAATGTCTTAGAAAGTTAAAATGCTTTGTCATTACTAACATTAAAGGGTGATTCTATTTAGAATTAATTTTGATTAATTAATCCTTTTAGACATTCATGTCAAAAGAAATTTCCTTACACACGGGGAAAACTAAAATAAAACCTAGGTTAAGCAACCAGAAGAAGAAGAATTTGCTGAATTGAGCTATTTTGACAATTACATTCTTTAGCAATTTCTTAAGTGTACCCTAGCCAATTACTGATTTGGCCCCATCCAGCTTAACTTGTGATGAAGGATTTCAAAATATCAAAACTTACTTTAAAAGATTATTAAAAAAAAGAAAATATGAAAGAAAATATATGTGGCATATTTTTACATCATCGCAAATACCAAAGAACCAAATAAGTTTCTTCCTTTATTAATGATTTACATACATACCATTCTGCTTTTTCTTTTTCTTCTTCATCTAAATAAGAAAATTCTCTCCAAGAATCAAAATTATACCTAATATAGACAGGAATAAAATAAAATCAAGACAGAAGCAATTCAAAATAATTTCCTTCTAAAATTAAGTTAGATGCATATAATTTTAAAAAACAGCAATGCAAGTGGATGAATTTGTCTTAATTCCCTTCCCTCCCTTTTGGTATTGAACTAACACTAAGCTCAAGTCTTTGTCGTTATCTTCTCTTTTTAAAGACACTGCGTTTGACATGAAAATCCAAAATACACACATCACCCCTAAGTCAAAATCACACCTCCCTATCTCTTTTCTGTTAGGTTTCTCTCTTGCCTAGGACTTATTAAAGTTTTCCCTGCCTTCACTTTAGTCTGTAAAGTCTTAAGGTAACTTAAGCAGTGTTTATGTTATCTCTGGTTTGTATCTTCTGAAGGTAAAAGTAACTACAACTGATAGGACTAAATCTTGTCATTTTTGTTCTACAGTGATTTTATGTTTATGTATTTACTAGACATTTACTGAGAAAACACAGCACATATAAAATGGCCAGTAAATATTGTCTTTATTAGTGAATTGTCACAGACAAATAGCACTCTCCCTACTTATGTACTTTTAATAGAAAGATAGCTAAATGAAAATGTGTTTTTTATGGCATTCAAATGACTCCCCAATTTTCATTTTCTATCACTAAAGTGTGCTTGATCTCTAGAAATCTCATAAACAGACTGAAAAAACTGTAAAAGCCTGAACATAGGAGATATACAGCATTATGTGAAAACTTTTATTCATTTCTGAACAGTTTTTGTTCAGTAAAGGTTCGGCAATTCACACATTGCTCAATTAATTTATAAGCAATTAAGTATTTATTGAATACTTATCCTTTTAAAAAATGACAGCATCATAGAAATATAGTGTATTCACTTACCAGAAAGAATAAAATGTATCTACGTCTTCAAATGATGAATTCATATCACCAAATTTAGGGACATTTTTTTTATTTGACCATCTGAAATATTAGAAAAAAAATTCAACTAAAAAATTTTGTACAAAATTTCAGCAACCCAATTTATTAAAAAGAACAGTTTTTACTGATCCCCTCTGATCTTCCTCTCCTACAACCAAAAGATGGAGCTGAAAGGTCAGCAGTGGTGTGTTAAACAATGCAGGTGTGATAAAAGTAAGGACAAAGGTGGACTGGGGTTGGGGGAGAAACAACAGAACAGTCTTCTAACCATCAGGTTATTTTTAGTTTTATAAAATACAATTATGTAGCAGCTGCCAGGTAGCCTAGGAAAAATAGCAGCTGGCCCCTTTTCTCAAGCTCACTTACTCTTGCCCCAAAACAGGCAGCACAGAAGTAACCTGTAGGCTTACCTACACTTTTCAAAAATGTTAATATTCACAGAGGGAACAGATTTTCACCCACTCATCACCACCACCTCCCCACTTACAGCCAGACTTCTAGGCTCAGCACTTCACCCATGACCTCTGAAAAGGACCCTGAGGCTGATACTGACCCATATTTTCTACCCTATGAAACTATTACACAAAAAATATACTACACCCTTTTATACCTTCAGCACTGTTATGAAACACATGTGAATAGAAAGGGTGGAATGGAGGAAGTACTAGGTTGCACCAAACCACTTATCAAAGTGGTTTTCAAACTTGGCTGCTGGACTGGCAGGTTAGCTCAGCTGGTTAGAGCATGGTGCTGATAAGAACAAGGTTCAGTGTTCGATCCCCATAAGTCAAACTTGGATGCATAATAGAATCACCTGGGAGCATTAAAAATCCCTACAGGTATTTAAACCAATAAATCAGAATCTCTTCAGATGGAACTTGGGCATCAAAAGTTTTTCAAGCTCTCCAGGTGGTTCCAATGTGCAGCTAAGATGTGCTTTAATGGAACCTACCAGTGCATATTGAACCAAAAATGTAGCATAAAGTATACACTATTTTAAAACAGACTTTAATGAAATAAATTATATACATTTTAATCTTAATTATAAACCATCCTGTCAGAGAAGCCCTGTGATAATCAGATGCTCAAAAAAAGGAATAAAAGCTTTTCTCAACTGATAATGAGCCAAATAGAGTAGTGTCCCCATTGATAAAGGGGAAGCAAAAGAATGGTAAATTACTGTCACCTAAGTATCAGTATCATGCAACACAAAGCCAGATATTGTTCTTTCTCCCAAAGGAAATTTACAAGAAAAACATCCCATTAGACACTTGCATACTGTTGGTGGGATTGTAAACCAGTATAGCCATTATGGAAAACAGTATGGAATTTCCTCAAAAATTACAAATAGAACTACCCACTACTGGATGTATATGCCCAATTGAAATGAAGTCACTATGTCAGAGATATCTGCACTTCCATGGTCATTGCAGCATAATTTACAATAGCCAAGATATGGAATAAACCCAAGTGTCCAACAATGGTTGAATGGAAAAAAAAATTGTGATATATATACACAATGGAATACTGTTCAGCCATAAAAAAAAGAATGAAATCCTGTCATTTGCAGCATCATGAATGGACTTGGAGGACATTATGTCAAGTAAGCCAGGCAGAGAGGGACAAATACTATATGAACTCCCTCATATACAGAATCTAGAAAAAAAAAGTTGATATTATAGAGGCAGAGTGCAGAACGGTGGTTCCCAGAGACTAGAGGGTGGGAAAAGTGGGAGGACAGGGAAAGGTTGGCCAATGGGTACAAAATTACAATTAGATAGGAGGAATAAGTTCTGATGTTCCATTGCACAGTAGGGTGACTACGGCTAATAGTTCAGTTTTGTATATTATGTAACAGCTAGAAGAAAGGCTTTTGAATATTTTCACCACAAAGAAATGATAAATGCATGAGATGATTGATACATTAACTACCCTGACCTGATTATTATACAACATATATATGTATCAAAACATCAGACTATACCCCATAAGTATATACAATGTGTCAATTAAAAAAAAGAATCCTGTAAGTTGTAAAGGAATTTCACTATGGAAAGGTAAAACTTCTGTTTAGAGGCAAAATAAATGAGAATAGTAAATTCCCAAGAAGGACTCAATACCGTGGAGAAGGAGGAGGAGGAAGAGACAATGGAAATATTCTGTAGATAAAACTATTAGGAAAAAAGCAGAAGCCTGGAAGACTACAAGAAGCAAGCCAATAGAGTATTATGATCCAAAGGGGATGCCTTAACTCACCTGGAATTCCTTTCAAACACTGGGGCAAACACTTCGAAGAAATTGTCCTTTGCTTCACTTTTAGAAGGAACTGAGTTATCAAAAGTAGGATCTACACTGTTAAATGCTCGTCTTTTCACTGGATCAGATAACATTTCATAAGCTGAGAAAAAAAATTATAAAATTACATTACCATGACTTTACCTATTTTTTTCCCTATGAGAAAACATTGCCCCCTCTTTAAAAAAAGTTATTAACTTTCATATTTAAAAATTTTTTGTGTTTGTGATGGGGGGGATTTAATTTAGGTAACAACAGCTCTGGCACTACTGGATATAACTGCACTCCACTCCTTCTTTAAGTATTTCTTGTCAAGTCATTTGTCTTAATTGTCTTATACAAGTGACAAACCAATAGTTAAATAATCACCCCTCAAGAAAGTACATGACTCTGGGCTAAAAGAAACAGCTAGAAAATAAACTGTTAGATCCTACAGCTGTAAAAGATCAAAAGATCTTAGGCTTCTTGAGCACTGTGAAGAATGGGCCAAGAACAGTAAGTTTGAAAGGTGTGTATACACTTTTAAAAAAATTAGCATAAAAACGTACACCCATTTAGGGAAATGTTTAGAAATAGTGGTTACCTATATTAATTTGCTTAATGAGTATATGGCTATGTATATAGCAATAAATAGCTGTGGAGTCTGTACTACGATATAATCATCTTGATTACAAAAACGTCTGAGAAACAATTTAGTACCAACAAAGCATATAAAATGGAGAAAGATCTTAGTATTCTCATGAAATACAACACTTACATGAATTAACTATAGGATGAGATTACGGTAAGAATCACTTGGAGGTCTGTTACAATGCAGATTCTAATCAGTAGGTAGGGGCAAGGCCTGAGATTCTGCATTTCTAACAGGCAGCCAGATGTTGCTGATGCTGCTGGTGGGGGGAACTTGACTTTGGGTAGTGAGGCTTACTACAGATGTAACTGAAAATGTTTTAAAATTTCATGGGATAGTTAAATGACCTACAGTACACATAAGAAACCCAATCCTAGCAACTAATAAATAATAATTACTACTAGAAATTCCTGACTCTAAAGTATTTGCTTACCTTTAGTTATGCAAGTGAAATAGTCATTATCGCCTTCTTTTATTGGTTCACCAGCTGCTTTCCGTTTGTCTGGGTGATGTTTTAAAACCATCGCTTTATCTACAAAATGAGTTAGACTTAGATAATTTGTCATTTTAGGCATCAAAACTAAAAATAAAGATGAGATAAATACAGACGAGTTCTAAAATCAAAATGCTAATTTAAAAATCTTTTCTCCCACAGTAAAATTTATGCTTATTAAACATGGAAATTATAGAGAAACTGAAAGAAGTATTTTAAGAATTAGCCAAAGTGCCAGCACCCAAAGACCATTACTGTTAATATTTTGGTGTATTTCCAAATAGACATTTTTTTCTTAAGAATATGCTTTAAAAAACTTAGGTTTAATCATTATCATATATACAAACTTATATTCTGCTTTTTTCAACTTCTTACAGCATTTGCATTTCCCATGTTTTTTGCACTCTTCCAAAATTTTTTTTAGTGACTGCTTTGTAAAGTTTCAAGTAAATTTACCATAATTTATGTAAGTATTTCTCTATTCTTGAATACTTGGATCATTTCCAATTTTTCACTTTTATAAATAATGTCAATTTGAATAATTTTGAATAGAAGTATTTTTCCTTATTAAGAATTCTTTCTTCTTAGAATATATTCACAGAAATGAAATCAGTGAATAAAAATGGCAGAACAAGCTCCTTTCCAAAAGTTATAATACTTTTATGTAAACATCCTTTTTACCACAGCCTCACCAGCACTGGGTCTAATTATTTAAACTTTGTGATAATCATTGGCGCTCAACACTTTTTTGTTTCTATCTTTCATCCTTTGTCTATGGAGGAATTAAATAATCAGACCCAGTGCTGATGAGGCTGTGGTGAAAAGGATGTTCACATAGGAATACGAAGTAATATAACTTTTGGAAAGGAGCTTGTTCTGCCATTTTCATTCACTAATTTCATTTCTAATATATTTGATGTTAACTTCCAAAAACTAATAATTTTTGCGTATTTTTCTTTCATCTAGCCACTTCAGTCAACTCTTTTTGGTTTTCTAGGTAGATACTATATTACCTACAAATAATAGATTTCTTTCCTTATTTCCAGTAGTTATCTTATTTAATGACTTACTCCATTAACTCAAACTCCCAAAATAAAATAAAAAATAATAGGCAGGTTAGTTTCCTCCCTGGATTTTAGTGGTAAAAGTGCTAATGCCACATAATTAAAAGTTTGCTGGCTGTGGGCCTGAAATACTTATCAAAGTAGGATATTAACTGCATTTCTTTTCAAAGTATTTATCAAAAAGGAATGGGTATTAAATTGTATTCCACGCACTTTCACAATCTCCTTCAGAAATCACATAGATTTATTAATAATATTATCTAAACTACAGATTCTGCTACATTAATATATTTCCTAAATTGGATTCCTCTGAGAAATTCTACTTGTTCGTGAGCATTATTATTCTTTTAATGTACTGCTAAATTCAACTTGCTACTTCTTTAGCTGGGATTTGTTTTTTTGAGCTCTCTTTGCTAGGTTTTCATACATGAATTACATTAACTTCACAAAATGAATTGTTCAGTTTATGTCAGCATGAGAATTTTTAATTCCTTTAACATTTGAAATAATTCTCCTGAAAAACTGGGCTGTGGAGGATACTAACATTTATAAAACAAATGTATTTCACAGGGCCTAGCTTCCAAAGTCCTGTAGTTTCAGGTATAACCTAACTTTTTAGAATTACATATAGAAATGTTACACTTGCAAAAGACAGGAAACTTTCCCAGGCTAAAGTCTTTGTTGTAGATAAAGAATTATAACACAGCAAAATTGCTGCCTCAAGGACAGATGTCCTTGGTGTACCTACTGATTGATATGTTAAGAAAGTTGCTTGAATGTTGTGTAAAAACACTAAGGAAATTGCTGTAGGAAAAAAGTGTTTGCTAAGAACAAGCTTTTGTTGCTGGATGGACTTACTCTTTTACAAATTGCATTATGGAATGTCACTTTGTTTATCTCACTGATGTTACTAGTTTCCATTTGTTAAAACTGTACTTCACCATAATTCTGCCCATATCCTTGTGTTCTTTGTAATGATTAAATCAACTGAATTTTCTTGTGAAACTTCCTTGTCTTTACAATAAAAGGGAGAGGCTAACTTTGAATCGGGGCTGTCACATTCAGTTTTCTCCTCCTAATGGGGAAATTACTGAAGTGCAGTCCTTCCGAGCCTCTCAATGCATACATAGTGCTTTGAGTTATCACGTAATTCTTTTTTACATCTCCGTTAAACAAGGGGAAGTATAACACTGGGCCTAAAAACAGTTTAGGTAACTTTAAACTTTGGTAACATTAAAAATTCCTTCCTCAATTTTATCAACAATTTCAAATTCACTGCATACAGTAGTGGTCTTAAGAATATCTTCCATAATGGTTTTCATCTTTTCTTTGTGTATTTCACTGTTTTTATTTTTATAAAACCCATTTTGGGAAATTGTTCCACCTTTTTGTTTTCTTCCTCCACCTTCCTTACTGCTATTCTTCTGAACATGTGAATTGAATGCCTACTTTATTTTTTCCCCTCTTTAATACAATTTTTATTTCTGTCTAGGTCCAAAAGGGTATATTGAATTTCCAAAGTGATTTCTTTTATGGTCATTTAATCATATCTATGTTATTCAACTGATATAAAATTTACATAGAATAAAATGGTCAGACTTTAAGTATTTAGTTCAATGAGTTTTGACAATTGTTTACACACGTATAACTACCACCCTAAAGAAAATATAGGCCATTTCCATCACCCATACAGTTCCCTTATGCCCTTTTCCAGTCAATTCCTATCCTCATCACCTGGGGCAACCACTTTCTGATTTCTCACCACAGATTCTTTTTGCATGTAGTATTACATTGTACCAAAATACAGCAATTTGTTCATCTGTTTTTCTGTTGTTGAACATCTGGGTGGTTTCCACCCTCCGGATTTTTTTTTTTTTTTTTTTTTTGGTGGCTGGCTGATGTGAGTATCCAAACCCTTGACCTTGGTGTTACAACACCATTCTCTAACCAACTGAACCACCAGGCCAGTCCTAGTTTCTGGATATTTTGAATAAGGCTGCTATGAACATTTTTGGAGAAATCTTTTTATGGGCATATTACACTTCATCATTTCTACATATAATGAAAGGGTTCAGAAACTGACATACATTTTTGTTTTTTTGAGTTCTAAGATCTTTCTTCTACTTAAGTGTATCAGTTTCTCTACTAACACTAGAGAAGACACATTTTCACATTTTAGCTGGTTTAAACAGAAAAGGAATTTATTAAAGATTACTAGTTAGCTCACAGAATCTCCATGAGAACCAAACTGTCAGGCTTAGAGGCTCAAGAACCAAATCATGCTGGACAATTTGGAAGCATGATGACCTGCTACTGTGGGGCACAATCACACTGCAGATATGGAGCACAAGCTATGACCACTGTCAGGGCAGCCAGTGAAAGCTCTAAGTTTCTCTTTGCAGTGCTCTTCCACTCTTGCCAGCAAAAGGGATTTTGTGCAGCACAGCCCAGCTTACATTGTTCTTCTTTGAACTCCATGTGTGCTGATTAATGAAATCTAAGTCACATGCCTACAAACACTCTCAATCTCAAGACATAAATCTTTAAAAAAATCAGGTAAGTTCTCTTCTTTATTTGCAATTATTGTTTCTGTTACATTTATTCTGCTTTCTTCTTCAGGGAAATCTAGCATTTTTTATTCTTTCCCTATGAATCTTGGGAACATTCCTCAAGGCTGTCCTCTGCTTTGTGTTTTCTAAATATACATCAACCTTTCTAATTTTAAATTCTGCTCTTAGGTTGGTAGTTTCCAGGTAATCTCTACTTACTTCTCCCTGTTCTCTTTCTGCAATGCCTACCCTGCCCCCAATAAACAGTGGCTTCATAAAGAGGTGAAGAGGTGATGTCTCAGTTTTTTGTTGGATAGTCTCTTCTTACACTGCACTGTTTTTCTCTACACTGATTTTTCTGCCTAGTCATCTTTAGCCTCCCATGTCTATTAGAGGGTCCTTACTGTTTTATACTCTGTCCCTGGTGAGGGGGTGCGGGGGTGGGGGGGTGGAAATGGACATAAGATGTTACCCAATTTTTAAAAAATAAGGTAAACTCAGCCAAAGAACATCATCAGTTTTAAAAAGAAACAAAGGTAATTTAGGAACAGCTATCATAAGTTTACTGAAATTTCAACAACTTTCCTCTCCTTTTCTCCCCGACAAAAGACAGTTTCTGAGGTGTTTTGAAGGTACAATAGCAAACAGGCTTTTTTGTACATTCATCTTGCTATTGTTATAAAAAGTCTCTAAATGTGATTTTTAATTTTTAAGAAGCCTGATATGAAAGTTTTCAGTTTAAGATATCACAAATAAATTATTACATCTAGAAAATTCAAATTACCAAAGACTTTATTTTCATGCAAACTATATCAAACTTACATGCGTCAGTTGCCAGAGTGATGACTTTTACTACAAAAACAGAATTACATAAGTAATTTAAGTACCACCCTTAGTAGTCAAGTACTTTCTCTTAACTCAGGATTCAACTTTTCTAGCAATTTATTCTTTTCAGATAATGCAGAGAAGGGAAAAAAGAACATTTACTTTATTCACCCTTAACTGACTTCCTAATTTTCGTTGTAGCTACTAAAAATAAGTTAAACAAAAATAACTCATTTTTTGTGTGTTTGTAATAGGATGCAAGAACTCTAAAGATCTCAAATGCTATCAGACTTACATTTTTATTAGGTTGGTGCTAATTATAGATTTGCAAATACTAACTATGCATTTTAACTTTTGGACTAGACTTTCAGAAAGCTGTAAGTAGTAACTGTTTATTTTATAGTGACAGAGGTAAGAGAATGACAATTTACTTCTGAATAAATACTGATAGCATATTCAACAAGGGTAGCAGAGAGTGAATTGCAATTCCCCTTACTGTTAACAACCTCTGCACTGGTGTTGCAAAATTTTTGGCTATAGAATATTCAAAAAATTAATTTCTATTATGCCAATAATGAACAGACTCAACAGAAGCAAATGCATGTTTCTCTCATTTTTAATCTTTAGAGAAACAGAATTCCTTCTCCTTTAAACACCAACTATTTTCATAGTTCTAAATCACTTCTAATTCTTTCACAAATGTGAGGGTTAACTTTAGGTGTCAATTACACTAAATTAAGGAATACACAGAAACCTAGAAAAGCATTATTTTTGGGTGTATCTATGAGGGTGTTTCCAGAAGAGACTGACATGTGAGCCTGAGTGGATATGGGGTGGGAAAGATCTACCCTCAATATGGGTGGGCACCATCCAATCTTCTGGGGCCTGGAGAAAATAAAAATGGAGGAGAAGGAGAATCTCTTTGTCTCTACCCGCTGAAGCTGGGATACACCCATCTCTCCTGTCCATGGATATCCAAACTCAAGACTTCAGCCTTTGGGTTCCAGGACTTACACCAGCAGCACTCCCGGCTCTCAGGCATTTGGCCTTGGACTGAGAATCACACTATTGGCTTTTCTGGTTCGGAGGCTTCTGGACTTGGACTGAGCCATGCTATCAGCATCAAGTTTGCAGATGGCCTATCGTGGGACTCCTCAGCCTTCACAATCTCATAAAGTAATTCTCCTAATAAATCCCCTCTCACATATTCACATACATATCCTACTGGCTCTCTCTGGAGAACCTTGACTAATACAACAAATTTATAGGTATCAAGACATACTTGGTATTTGTATGCTATCTTTTCATATAGTAAAACTTTGTAAAGACTTTTCCATGGCTAATAAATTTTCCTGGCTTTTATGTATATTGCCAACAACTATACATATGCACTAATACATGCTTTATCTAAAATTATTCCAGCCTTTTAAGAAATCTAATAATAGGTCTAAATCTGATAGATTCCTTTACTTTGTTAAAAAACCTTTCCTGTGACTGCTAAATGTAAGGATTAATAGGGAAAACTTTGTTTCAACTAATATTTTTCAATATGATACAGTTCTTGTTTAGCCATTTTCCTCCAATTACAATACTTTCTTTTCCTGACTGGCTGACTCCCTACTCCTTTTCCATATGGCCACAATCTTACCTCTTCTGACCTCAATATCCATTCTCTAGCGTGGAGGGCAGAACATTCTCCTAAGATAAAACATGGAAAACTGATCACCTTCACCTCTTTCATTAAACTTTACTAATCAGGTGGACCGAATGTTTTTATAAGGAATTACATCCACAATTAGGAGCATCAAGGAATGGTGTTTTATAAGACATATGAAGACCAGATTCCCAACATTCTTTCCCCCCACGCCCCATTTTTAACCTTGTCAATGAAAACAACAATGGAGCATCAGATAACTCTTTCTTGAGCAGGATAGAAGGTGGTATCAACAAAGGTATGACCTAAGATCACAAAATAACACCAAAAACCCCAAGTAACAAGGCAGCTTCCACTAAGTACTGCTGCCCATACTTTTAAAGAGAGGTGAAATATTATTTTTTAAAAGATTACCATTGGGAGAATGTTCTTTATCTAGACACACATACACGTACTCCCTGACTTCTTATCCCTAATGGGGAAATCCATACATGAAACTGTTTTTTTTCTGCCTCTGAAGGTAAAGGAGAACATGGTTTTACATTGATATGACAATATAATGCATGCTATTAAATGCAGAGTTATGACTATAGACAATGATTCTGCATATCCTTTCAAAAGGATAACATTTCCTATACCAGAGATTTTATTATTTCGAAGTAACTAAATACTTACGAGCTGCTTTGATCTGTCTCTGTGTAGCTTTGTATCTTACATGGCCAAGTCCAAGAACTGCATAATGATCTTGATTCTGATAAACACACAAAGGGGAGTCAAGTTTGAAATGGAGCAATATATCTCATCCCTTATGTTCTGAAACCCTAAAACAGTTTTTCTCAAAGTGACACTTCCATAACAGGAGTCCACTGAGAGGTTCTGTATAAAACGGGTTCTGCGGTCATGTAAATTTGGGAAATGTGACCTACTGTAGAGCCTGCATATAAGCCTAAAAAAGGCTCTGAGAAATCCTGCAATTAAAAAACAAACAAGCAAACAAAAACCTGTTAAAACCAAACATTTTCCCAACTTACTTGACCGAAGTACCCTTTTTTCTCTTAATGCCCATTAATATCCTATGGCCATCCCTAAATCAAGGTATAGCCAGGAACATTTCAGAACTGAAGGGAGCATTACAGTAGCCCCAGTAGGTTGGGCCAGTGGACAATGACGGCGTAAGACTAGGGGCCAAATGAAATAAAGAAGGTAGGTTAGGGGCTGGCTGGTTGGCTCAACTGGGAGATTGTGGTGCTGATGACACCAAGATCAAGGGTTAGATCCCCTTACTGGCCAGCCACCAAACAAGCAAAGGTAGGTTGGATAGAAATTTTGAGAAACCAAAGGATGAGGCTTCTCTGGAGAGGAAGTGTCTGCTTACATTTCTGCTTTGGTTAACTTCCTAATGAATTTATAAGCCGAGGTAGCAACTGGAGTGAAGGTTCCTTACAAAACTCAAATGGTGTTATTTTGTCATGGAGAATGAGGTCAGCTATTGAAGTGGGTCACCTTTCCACTCTGTAAGATGATTATTTCATACCTTCTGTCCTCAAACCTCACACATACTTCTCCACCCTCTAGGTAATAGCTTTGCCTCTTGCTTAACTAAAAGTCTTCTCAGGATTAGTATCTTTCAGCTATCTCCTAATTTCAACTGGATTATTCTCATCAATATTAAAGATGTTCTGTAATCTCTTATCTTTGAAAACACTTCCAAGACCCCTTTCCAGTTACTGCCTGATAGCTCTGTCAAGTGTTAAACTTTCTGAAAGAGCTGTCCATACAACGTTCTTACCCTGTCTCGCATTCCTTTTTCAACCCACTCCAAACTAAGTGCTATGAAACTGTTTTCTTCAGTATTAATTTCCACTCTCACTTGACTTCAACTTCCAGTGGCAACACAGCTAACTCCTTCCTTGAAACATTATCTCCCTCTGAGTTTCTATGAATCCACTCTTTGTTTTCCTCCCACCTTCCGTAGCTCTTTTCAGCCACCTTTACTGGCTTCTTGATAACCTTCAAAGCTCAGTCCTGGAGTTTCCTTCTCTCACTCTTTACTTTGGTCCTAGGTGATCTCGTTCAATCCTGGGCTATAACAGGGTTCCGTGTATATGCTGACAACTCCCCAACTAACCCTACTGCAGACCTCTCCTCTGAGCTCCAGATGCACATAGCACCTTCATCTCTCTAACCTCCTGGCCTATCATCCTCTACCTTGGTCACCCATTTCCAAACACAAGACTGGTGTTTCAGTTCACCGAAGATGCCAAGCTGTTTCTGATATAAGGGCCTCACATGCTATTCTCCCTACCTGGCACATTCTTCCCCCACTCTTCATGTGGCTGCCATCTTCTTCTTCTCCAGATCTCAGCTTAGATCTCACCACCTTATTTAAAATAGACAATTTTCTCCCCCATTTCCACTTTTTTTGTTGTTGTTCCCTCTAGAGTACTTAAAAATTGTCAGTGCTTAAAACTCTCCAATGGCTTTCCATTGACTACTACTCTTCACCCCTCCCTCATTCACTCTGTTCCTGCCACTTGCCTTCTTTCAGTGTCTGACACATCCAAACTTCTTTCGCTGGTGCATCAGCTCTCTGCATAGAATGCTATTCTCTCTGATTTTGCAAATTATTCAGGTTTTATCTTTTTTTTTTTTTTTAAACTTTTATTTTGTCGATATACATTGTGGTTGATTATTGTTGCCCCTTACCAAAACCTCCCTCCCTCCTCCCTCTCCTCCCTCCCCCCCAACAATGTCCTGTTTGCTTGTCGTATCAACTTCAAGTAATTGTGGTTGTTATATCTTCTCCCCCCCCAATTCAGGTTTTATCTTAAATGTTAACTCCGCAGGTCTTCCTCATCTACACAATTTAAAATAGTGACCTGGACACTCTATCACACCCTATTCCAATTCTTTGCCCAGCACTTACTGGCCGCATGTTCTTGATTATTTACTTACGCTGTCTGCTATGTGGGAACAGTGATATTGTTTTGTTCAGCACAGTATCTTTAGCACCTAGAACACTGTCTGACATTATAGTAGGTGCTTGATCCATATCTGATGAATGAAACAATTAACTGAACTAGTGAATGAAACCTGCTACTTTACTCTGCTGTTATCTACTCCTTTCTATACCAAAGACCTTCTCCATTCTTTCATCCTTCTCTCTATTGAAGATCTCTACATTCTCCAATTATATTTTCTACCAATCCTGCCTTCTCCTAAAAGTTACTGTTTTTTTCTTTACAACCCAGCTTTTTTGGTGTGGTGGGGTGGGGGAAGGGGTGCTGGCCAGTATGGGGATCCAAACCTTGACCTTGCTGTTACAAGGCTGCACTCTTACCAACTGAGTTAACTGGTCAACTTCTAACCCAGCTTTGAAAGAGACTATTTTACATTTAGGTCTACATTTCATCACCTTCTAATCACTCCTCAACCCACAGCATCTCTTGCCTTCCCAATCATATTACTGGAACTGCTTTCAGTGAGGTCACCTAAACTTGTTGGCCAAATCCGGTGGCTTTTTTTTACAGTCATTTTTCATGTTATGTGATTGACCTCTCTCTGAAGCAGTGACACTGTTGACTGTTTTTTCATTCTTCAGACCTCCTCCTCCCTCAGTTTCTGGAAGAGTATCGTGATGTTTAATAAGCCTTTGTTAAACTAACAAATGTCTTTTTCCTTGTTTTCTTTCTATTTATTTCATCCTTCTTAGTATCCTTTACTGTTTCTCCTCCTCTTCCTATCACTTAAATATCCATGCTCCTCAGTGTTCAGTAGTTTTTTTAAAAAATTGATGACAATGATAGTAGGAGAATCAGCTAACACTTTCTGAGTGCTTTTTACATATGCCTTACCTCATTTAATCCTTGAAAAAACCTGTGAGATAGGAATTCTTATCATCCACTATTTGTTTAGCATTTATTATGTGCCAAGCACTAAGTTAGGGCTTTGTATGCATCATTTCTTTAATCCTCAATGTAATCCTCTGAGCTGTTAACAATCTCATTGTACCAACAAGGGAAATGAGGTACAGAAATGTTCAGTAACTTTTCCAAGATCCCAGCACACTAAATGGCAAGCCAAATTTGAATTCAGGCACTCTAATTCCACAGCATTCACATTTAAGTACTATACTAGTGCCTACTTAAGCATTATAATACCTGTTTGTCTATATTTTCTTCCTGGCTGATGTCATTCAATTCCTCATGGTCTCAACTACTATTTGCTAATGACTTCAAAATGTCTTTGGCTCTAACCTCTTTTCAGAGTCCAGACCAATTTCCAAACATCTGCTAAACAATTTTATCAGTATAGTACTAGAGCCTCAATTCTGACATAGCCAAACTTGAACACAAACAGTACTCTCCACATACTTCCTTATCTGGATCCCAGTGTTGGTTACTGACATCACACTGTAGCAGGTCACTCAAGCCAGAATGCTGGCAGGCCTTCTGCATACCTCTCCTTCTCTTCTGCCACACAGCCAAGGTCACCAAGGCCTATAAATTTTATCTTGGGAAAAAAAAAAAGCAAATCTGTCCCTCCTTCCTCAAAACCAAGGCACAAATTTAGTTCAGGTCTTCATTCACAGGCTTGGATTAGTACACTTGCCCTATAACACTAAACTATGCACTTCCCCTCCATTCCTGTCCCGCCTTCAAGCAATCTTCTCTATTGTCAGGAGAATTCGTTTTCTAAAAGTAGCTTAGAAACTTTTGATGACTTCCCATTGCCCCCAAAATAAACTTTTAGTTCCTTCCTTAGCATGGCATAAAAAGGACACAACAGTTTGGTCTACAGCCAGTTTCAGAACTAATGTCTCACCACCATCCCTCATGTACCCTACTCTACTCTTCTTTAAGGCCCGCAGAGGTGATAGTATATTTTATTCCTTTTTGTCTTTGCATTTCTCTATTCCTTCTTCCCAGAATGCCTTTTCTCCCTTCTCTACTTCAAGAACAGCCACTTATCCTTTTAAGACCACCTCAAACACAATCTTTTCTGTGAAACAATTTCTCCAGCAGAAATAGTACCCTATGGCTAGTGTTAGCCTACTCAGTTTAGCAATAAACAGGTGCTCAATTACTGTTATCTTGTTGAAACATCTTAAACATGGTTTATTAGTGGAAAACACATGGGAAAATTGCTGATGTCTAACAAAGTATCTGACTGAACAAAAGATTCAGATATTAAATACCTTCCAGTCTTTGGGATCAAGTGTTTTCAGCATGGGAAACTCTTCCAACTGCAATTCTTCATCTTCTGATTCTTCTGATAACTCTTTCTTATCCTCCAGTTCCTGAAAAGAGGCAGAAGCATTTCTGTTTCTCCTCTTAACAAAAGCTTCAAACCATCTTCCCACAGGTTCAACTTGACAAAGTGTAGAGGCTGTGACTGAAAGTGTTAAGAGAGGCTTCAATGTATTGCATGGAATAAATCTGTTTCGAGGCAATAAATTTTCTCAAGAAATAAGTTCAAAACAATAATACCATCAGAATATAATTTAAAAACCACCAGTGAAGAAAATAATTGCAGTTATCCAGTTTACATGAGGGTTATCAAGAAATTTTCATTTCCTAGTATTTACAGAGTATTCAGTAAACCTCTTCCAGTTACCTGACAAAATAAAACATTTAGCAATGACAACAATAATCAATACTGTTCTGGTTATATAAGAGGAAGGTGAGAAACAGAAAGAAATGTAAACTGCTTTACTTTTGGACCAATAATTGTACCAAAACAATAAGAAATGATAAACTGTCATCAAGAGCTAGCTTCATCAAAAACAATCTACAACCAACTCAAACTTTATCTTATTAAAATCTTGAATTGAAATAGATCTTAAGAATTTTAAGTATTCACTAGCAGTGATTTGTTCCAAAAGACAATTTTCCAAGCAACTAATGGCGACTTACTAATGCAGCTGTGCTGTAGTGGAACAAGCTCTGGATCTGAAACCAAAAGCTGGGGGTTTAGTCTAGGTCTGACAATTAGTGGCTATGTATCCTAAAGTGATTCAGAGATGTCTTCAACAGTAAAATGGGAATAATACCTATCTAAGTCAGTTCCTAAGAAGACTGAATGAGAAACCATAAAAGCACATTGAAAATCACAAACTGTTGTAGAAAAGTAAGGCATTACCTATTCCTGGGAAGTGGGGATAAATCACACATTTATATTAGCAATTCGAAAAAAGTAATCTGTGTCAGGGAAAAAAATGAACTTCTTAATTTTAATTTCATAGTCCACTTAAGCAAAAAGGTTTTTTTTTCTGCCCAGTAATGAATAACTCAGCTAAAAGTTTTCCCTCGTACCTAACGACCACAGTTAAAGTGGTTTGGGAAATTAAGATTTCCTCCACCTTTACACAGGAGAGGATTCAAACACTATGTCCGAGAAGTACTACCAGCATAGTGTGGGTGTGGCTTTTAAGAACATAGCCTTTCACATCTTTTCCTCTAGTAGTAAGATTACACACAGAATACACACATTCAACACGTGACATGGTATACGTTCGAATTCACATTCAACAAGCACCTGAGTAAGTGGCTATGGGAATCAATGTAGATCGCTGAGACTGGAGTCCTTAAGTTTACAATACCCACAACTGTCCTGAGCTATAAATCTAAGAACCTAAGCAGCAAGATGTTTCACTTGTAACGACTGCCTTTAAAAGTCTATCTACGTAGACCTTTCCAGGAGGTCTTTTAACATTGAGAATAAGAAGCGTCTGAATTCTGACATTCAAAAAACAAAGCCTGAACAAACGTAGAGAGGGAGAACGGTGTTTAATAGAGCGCTAGTAGCAAGGCTTTGTACGACCCCTGCACGTGGGCTGCTCGCTGAGGACTACGTCTCTTGTCCGTAGTCAAGGAGATGCTTACGGGAACCTTTCTGGGATTACCGGAGGGTTTGGTCCTGAAGTGCTCAGCCCGATCCATGAGTCAGCAGCCGCGACAGGAGAAAGCAACCATAGGGGCATAAGGCAGACGCCCCTCACCCCTCCTTCCTTTCAATCTAGGGTAGGATTACTTTATAGTAGGGAACACGAGGGTACTCGTCACGTCCCCACACGTTCCAGAGCTAGTCGCCAGGGTCAAGGGTACAGAGATCCCGGTGTCGCTAAGACGGAAGACTGAGGCAGGGGAGGCTAAGGCAGGGGCGGCTGAGGCGGGATGGAGCCAGGGTTGGGTGGGCACTTACCAGAGGTCAGAGCGTGGGTGATGGCGGTGCCCTGGCCGTCCGGGGCGCTCGGCAGCAGCAGCATGATGGCACCAGGGCTAGCCTCGCGGACGCCGCGGTTCCCGTCCCGGGCAAAGGGCGCTTAGCGTCCCCTCCTGCTCTGCCTTCCAGTCCGAGCCTCGCGCCTTCGCTCTGCGACGCCCAGGAACCGGCGCATGGAGACGACCAATAAACACTTCCGGGATCGATCCTTCTTGGTGCGGTTGCCAATCCCTCCCCCACCCACCCCCGCCAACGTGTGCAGCAGCTTAGTCCCTCTGACTTGGATCCGGCTGGAGACCAAGGCGTGCGAGAGAACGATTCCTAGACTCATCAGTTCCCCTGTGAAAAGGATTATTTTCCTCATCCAGGTGGAATACGTAGAACATGACTTTTAAAAGCAGCTCCTTTTCTATTCTTTTTAAGTTTCTACTACTTTAAATATTGGTCCGAACCTAACCACTGATTTTTCCAGTAGCTATACTTGTATGAATAAAAAATGAAAAAAGGTGTATGAACTAGTATCGACAATGAATAGTATAAATATATACATCCATAGAGAATTATCCATGTATACTTGTTATGCATTGTGTTTACCTTAATAATAATAGCGGCTAACATTTGTTGTGCCATTACTAAGTAATTTACCTGCATTATCTCTTTTAATACTCGTTTGGAGAAGAAACCTCTCTGTAGTGTTAGATTCTATTCCAAGGCTGCAATATTTTTATCCTGCTCTAACGGAATGTTTTCTTCTCTTTTCTTTCTTCCTTTATTAAAAAAAAAAAATTTAGGCGGCTGGCTGGTATGAGATTCCAATCTGCAAGCATGGTGTTAGAACACCGTGTTCTAACCAACTGAGCTAACCGATCAGCCCAAGGATGAAGTTTTTTTTTTTTTCCAAGAATATTCCCAAATACAGGACTCTGGGACTTAATTGTTTAATGTATAGTAAAAACAGTGTATTCTTACTATACGCTTCCTTCTGGGGCTGAGTTCAAAAGCAAAAACTAGCCAAAGGAAACCAGTGGGTGAAAGCTCGCCCATAACAGCAGTATCTGGAACAGGTTGGGATGCCATTCTTCAGCAAGGAGCACCAGAAACTAGCAAGTTATTCTCTAAGAATTATATTTTCACTGCTAAAGATGTTAATTAGTCTGCTGCATGACAAAGTTGTCACTTCAAAATTGACTTTTCAAAAACTGAACTAATCATCACCCCCCAAAACTCTTCCTGACCCTCTTCTCTAGTAAAGCAGCCACCATTAAAATAGGCTCCAAGGCTCAAAGTTACCTGACTCCACTTTCTCAATATTAATATTTTTTTCTCACACTTCCTCCCATACATTCCCACCATCACCTCTCTAAGGTCATAACGGTGTTTTTGTAAGATAATGGTAAAATTCACATATCATGGAATTTATCTTCACCATTTTTAAGTGTACAGTACATTCACATTGCTGTGCAACCAATCTCCAGAACTCTTTTTGTCTTGCAAAACTGAAACTGTGTACTCAGTGAACAACTCCCCATTCCTCCCATCCTCCAGCCATAGGCAACCACGTTCCTTCTACTTTTTATGTCTGTGAATCTGACTAAGTGAAATCATACAGCATTTGTCTTCTTCTGACTGGCCTACTCACTTAGTGTAATCTCAAGGTTCATCCATGTTGCAGCCCATATCAAAATTTCATTCCTTTTTAAGGCTAAATATTACAGTATTCCGTTGTATGTACATGCCACATTCTGTTTATCCATTCATCTTTAGATGGTCACTTGGGTTGTTTCCACCTTTTGGCTATTGTGAATAATACTGCTGTGAACATGGATATACAATATCTTTTTGGGACCCTGTTTTCAATTCTTTTGGGTATATATCCAGAACAGGAATTACTAGACTATATGGTGATTTCATTTTTAATTTTTTGAGGAAACATCACACTTTTCTACAACAGTCGCACCGTTTTACATTCTCACCAACAGTGCACAAGGGTTCCATTTTCTCCACATCATCGCCAACACTTATTTCCTGTTGTTTTTGTTTTTTGATAGTAGCCATCCCAACGGGCATGAGATGACATCTAATTATGGTTAGACTTACATTTTCCTAACAGTGATGGTGAACATCTTTTCATGTGTTTGTCTGCCACTTGTATATCTTTTTTGCAGAAATGTCTATTCAAGTTCTTCATTCATTTAAAAAATCAGGTTGTTCTCTTGTAGTTCTTTGTATATTCTGGATATTAACTCCTATCAGAAATGTATATTACCTTCACTCTGTAGATCTAGCCACTACTTATTATGTGTCTAGTAAGCCCAGTATTTTACAAACACGGTTATTTAATGCCTCCACAATCCTGTGAGGTAAAGGGAAAACTAAAACTAAAATTCAGAGAATAAAGTTACCCAAGGCTGCACAGTTAATGAATGACTAGATCATGATTTTACTAATCACCAGAACCACGGTTGGTCTCGGGATTTATTGCCCGGGGTGCTCAGGGAACTAGATGGTGATGGGCCACGGTAGATCGACGTTTCCTTCTGACAAGGTACCCTTCCTACAACGGCGACCCGGGCGCAGAGGCGTTTTCTTCAGCGCGCTCTTCCGCCTCTCCCGGCGGTGTAAAGGGACCCGCGGAGTTAGGCTCTACTTCCGGTGGGGAAGGGAAAGGAAGGCACCACCGGAAGCGAGGAAGGTGCTGTGTAATCACTAAGGAGCCGCGGCACTTGGATCTCCTAAAATGCCGGATTACCTCGGTGCGGATCAACGGAAAACCAAAGAGGATGAGAAGGACGACAAGCCCATCCGAGGTCAGTTGACAGCGGCAGGGGCTCGGAGCCCGGGCGGGACCAGCCTTGGCACTGGAGAGGAGCTGGGTTCCCGCTCCCGGCTCGGTGCTGTGGCCCTATCGTATCCTGGTGATTTAGTCCGGGGTGGAGGGGCGGCCGAGTTAACCTTGGCTGTCTCCCGCATCCCGCTCCAGGTTCTGTTCATCTCTTGCTGATCGATATTCTTATTCATTCTCAGCTCTTGAAGTCACGCGCACTGCTCGTCCTTACAGGCCTTGAAAAGTTCTCTTGCCTTGCGGTGTTTGGTCACCTGATCTTCTCATTTCGGTCCCCCACCCCCAAGGGTGACAGTTTGGTGTTGTATTACTGTGTAGCCAGAATCTTGAGACCCATAAAGGTAGTTCAAAAGTTCGTGGAAATTTTTGTATTATCTTTTAATTCTATTTTTCCACGAACTTTTTGAAGTACCTTCTAAATTGTATTTAAAAACTCACACATTCATTTCACTACATAATACATTCACAGGCTTTAAAACTCAAGAGGCAGAGGGCCGACCCCGTGGCGCACTCGGGAGAGTGCGGCGCTGGGAGCGCAGCGGCGCTCCCACCGCGGTTCGGATCCTATATAGGGATGGTCGGTGCACTGGCTGGGCGCGGTGCGGGTGTCACCAAGGGTTGCGATCCCCCTTACCTTACCGGTCACGAAAAAAGACAAAAAAAAAACCTCAAGAGGCAGAAAAGATACATTTGAAAAGTGACCCGTCCTTGCCTCGGCCCCCAACTTCTCCGCGGAGGTAACTAATTAATGTTGCCATTTTGCGTATCTTTGGAGACATTTTTAGTACATATACAAACAAGTCTGCTTAGGTATTCTTTTTATTTATTTTTTATGAGTGTGGCATGCTGTATGTACTTCAACATCTTGCTTTTTTTCAATCTTAATATATCTTCAAGGTAGTTTCATATTATATGAAGAGTCAGTGGTGTTTGTCTCTCTCTGCACCGGCACAGTATCCCATTTCATGGGTGTACAATGATGTATTTAATTATTATTGATGGACATTTAGATTTTTCCATTCTGTTGCTGTCATGAAGTAATGAATAACCTTGTTCATGTAACTTTTACCACCTGGAAAAGCACAAGGTGTAGGGTAAATTCTAGAAATGGTGTTGTAACTTTGATAGGTAATGCCAAATTACTCTCCCTACAGACTATACCAGTTGTGTGACACCTTTCTCTCACAGTGCATGAATATGCACACCATTTGTTGTCATGATTTCTTCCCAGTAGCCCCGTTTGTAGTCTTATCTTTACGCTGTTTTCTTTTCTTTCTTTCTTTCTTTTTTTTTTTTTTAAAGATGACCGGTAAGGGGATCTCAACCCTTGGCTTGGTGTTGTCAGCACCACGCTCAGCCAGTGAGCCAACCGGCCATCCCTATATAGGATCCGAACCCGTGGCCTTGGTGTTATCAGCACCGCACTCTACCGAGTGAGCCATAGGCTGGCCTCTTTTTATGCTGTTTTCTCCCTTTGTTTCTTATAAGCTATTTTTAAATGTTTTCAAAGTTTTTTTTTTTTTTATGTTTCTCCTTCCCTTTAACAACTTCAGCTTCTCCTAGTACCCTTTCTTCTCCACTTACCCTCTCCCCCTCAAAGAAAGAGCATTTCCTCTCTACCTTCATCCCACTCTATTATTTCCCTTAAAAGTACTTTAGGACACTGAAAACCTCAGAGGTACTCAGTACCTGTGGAAAAACTCAGCTAGAGATTTAACATTTGATCTGTGCACAGATTGTGATCTGTGTGTTTCTCTGGACATGTTATTATTCTGTAAAAATATTAATACATTTATTCCTTGGATACAGTTATGATTAACATGTATAGAATTTTATGTGCTTCCTCATCCGTATCTTATTTCATCTTTAAAGAAACACTGAGGGTGCAACTAGTATTATCTCCCAACTTTTTTTGGGGGGGGGGGGCAGCTGGCCAGAAAACTAGTATTGTCTGTTTTTCAGATGACAAAGCTTATACTAAGAGAGATTAAATGGTTTTTCCAAGGTTACCTAGTAAATACAAGACATTTTTAGAACTAGCGCCCAGGTTGTTTGATTCTCAACCCGTTTGGTTCCCTGTTCTCTCACATCATTTTGAGTGTCTTCAGCAGTTACGCTGGTGATCTTTGATCACCTCGATTTTGGTGATTTACACTGTCACTGCACCTCAGCTACCTAATGATCACTGTTAGACTTTATTGTTAAAGAAACTGCTTCACTTTTTTTTTTTTTTTTAGTTTTTTATTGAATCAAAATTGATTACACAAATTTTGGGGGTTCAACATTGAGATATGTTGGTCAAATCAATATTACTAGCATATACATTGTTACAAATTGTAATTATTTATGCCCCTTGTCCGATCCCTCCCCATCCCCTTCTCCCTCCCCCGACCCCCCTCTAATCACCCTAGATTTCTTCTCACCCTCTGAAAGAATAATGGTCCTCTATTGATTTGCTGCCCAAAAGATCTGTCCAATGCTGAGAGGTGTGATCAGGTCCCCCAATACTATCATAGAGCAGATGCCTCTTCCATCACTCTGAAATGGGCTCTGTGGAGAGAGAGCTCCTTTCTTTATCTCTGCTGGTAACTCTCCTTGTGTTAAGGCACTCCAGTGGCTGGTGGACAATCTGCATGGTGGTTGTAGCATCTAGCCGCCTTCACAGCAGCCATGGTTATTGTGGTGGCTGTGGTGGGTCACCCACATGGAGAAGATGATTTTGGCATGCTCCTTGGTGCTGGTGGTGTGCCTGGTTGTGGAGAATGTCCGATCCCCAGCTCCATACCCCAGGTCCCTGACTGGGCCCTGAGGTGCTGGCACAGGGTGCATGGTTGTGGGAGGGGGGTCTGGTCCCCTTCTCCATGCCCCAGGTCCCTGGGTGGGCCCCAAGGCATTGGTGGTGTGCCTGGGCCAGAACTAATTTTTTGTCCTTTGCTTACTTCTAACACAGGGAAACTTCCTGTGGGAACCAGTACTTGACCTGTGTGGTTGACCTAAATTGCTGCTTTGCTGCTGTTTCCCTAGGGAAGACTTTTTGTGCAGCTCAGGGTTTAATGGTTGACCTTATAGGTACTTCTGGCTCTGATACTCGGTGCACCTGGGTCGTGTAGAAACTCTGATCCAGGCCTGAGTTTTTTTCATTAAACTGCACTCGCTGCCATTCTGCATTCCTGACCAGTCTCCTCTGAGTGGTCCTGCACAGATTGGGGGGTGGATCGGCTCTCCTTGCCTGTGTCCCAGTGTTCTCCCGGTGGTCCTGTCTCACCCACCACGCATGCTCCAAACACTTCCCATAGGACAGGCCCTGCACTGGCCCTCTGCCTCTCACTGGCCTCTGAATGGCTCCCCGTTTTCAGCTGTTCTGGCTCCTTGCTCCTGTGTGGTGGGTCCACGGGAACCCTATTAGTGGTCTTTCTGTCCTGGAGGCCACCAAAGACCTCTTCTCCCCTTCTGCCTCCAAGTAACTCCATCTAAAAGACACAGCTGTGGCTCCTGCTCGCTCCTGCTCGCTCCATGCGCTCCAGCATTAAAGCAGCCTCGGGCCGAAATGCTGAGAGCAGTTTTTTCTTTCTCTCATTGTGGTTTCTCCTGCCTTCATGAGTTCCATAGGTCTCTCCTCCTCTTCACCTGAGGTCCAGTGGCCCCAGCTTGGCTGATGTTACATTTTTATCATTGTAAATTCATTGATTTAAGGGAGAGAATGACGCTGGGGACCGCCTATTTCACCATCTTGACTGGAACTCCACTGCTTCACTTCTGAAATATCAAACATCCCATTTCTCTTTTCATCACAATTTTTTGCTCTTCAGTCTTCGTTTCCACTGAATCTTCTTGATCCATCTAATCCTCTAATCTGGTATCTTTTGCTTTCCTCTTAGACTATTCTCTTTTTCCACTGGGTACTTAGTACCAGCTCTCTTTGCCTATTGCAATTTCTGCCCTCCCCTCTTTGATTCTGGAAATTCCTTTGTTTCTTGTTTTTCTTCTGCTGATAGGCTGCCAATAACAAGGCACAAAACCTTACTAAGTTACTTCCAGTTCAGACTTTCAGATTTCAACTCTGTCTTCATTGCAAAATAACATTTTGTGAATCTCCTGTTGATTCTGTTTTGTTTGCCATAGTGGTTATTTCAAGCCTTTTTCACATTTCTCAAGTCCTCAGTTCAATTCCTTTCTTTGTTGGCTGATGACTTTTTTCTCTGCTGAGGAGATTGAGAGTCCACTCAAGACTTCTCTTAATTTCTCTGTCATTTTCTGTTTTTAATTTTAATCCTGCCTTGAAGTGATATCAATTTTTATCAAGTCTAATCTTTCCATCTGTATTCCTAACCTTATCCCTTCCTCCTCTGGGACTTTATTTCATCATTCACCACCTCTTATGCTACTTTTCCTATGGAATTTTCCACTTCCTGTAAATATGCTAATGTACATTTTATCTTAAAAAGACACAGTTGAGAAAATCATTCTACTCTCCTGCTCTCTCAAACTACAACCCATTTTCTTTTCTTTTTTTCTTTGCCTATAAGTGGCTGAAAGGACAGGCTTGGGAGTCAGAAAGACTTAGGTTTGAATCTTGGCTTTGCTTCTTTCTGACTATGATAATGGACAAGTTACTTATATTTGGTGAAACTCAGGTTTTTTATCTGATGTGGAAACAATTGTATTCACTTTACTGGCTTATATAGGATTGAGTAATATGTATATCCATCTCTAATCACAGAGTCTTATACAGTGAACATCTCAATAAATTGTAGCTATTATTACTATTATGCCCTCTGTGTCTAGTTCTATTCTACTTGTTTCATTTTTAAACCCCTTGCAGTTTGGTTTCTGTCCCTGTAAGTCTGTTAAAGCTGATCGATGGTTTCTTAATTCCCAGATCTTTAGTATTTTCTCAATCCTAATCTTTGTGTTTTGGACATTGTTGAGCCTTTGGGCCTCTCTTGGTTTCTCTTACTGGATCTTCCCGTTTATCCTCTTCCTTTGACCGCTTCCTCTTTTTCTGTCATTGTGTTCTCACATGGTTTCTCTAAGATTTTGTTTCTGTTAATTTCATCCGTTCTCATCTTGGACTGCCTCTTCTCTATATGTGATTCCCTAATCAATCTTTTTAACCTCAAGCTGACACCTGAACTCTAGAGCCAGATTTCTCTCTGCCTACTAGATTTCTGTATCAGGATATGCTGGTATGTTTGGGGCATCCCCAGGACTACCCTCAGGTTCAGTAATTTGATGGTAGGGTTCACAGGACTTAGACTGTAGTTGTACTCATGACTATGATTGATTACAGTGAGAGGATACAAAGCAAAATCAGCAAAGAGAAAAGGCATATGAAGTGAAATCCAGGGCAAACCATCACAAACTTCCAAGGGTCCTCTTCCAGTGGTGTTGTACAGGATGTGCTTAATTCCCCAGCAGCAAGTTGTGACCACAACATGTGTAAAATGTTGCAAACCAGAGAAGTTTGTTAGAGACTAGGTGACCAGGGTTTTTATTAGGAGCTGGTAATGTAGGCAGCTTCTGCTTAGCATATACTAAAATTCCCTAAAATATGTACAGTTGATTCTTGTTATCCATGGTAGATATGTTTTATAAAAGTTGTTGTGAACACTGAATTAGCAAATCCTGAACCATTGCTCCTAGGAGAAATATATATACACATATCTCATAGATAATAATCTTAAATCCTAAAAACTCATCCTGGTCGAGTCTTTCTTTTTATTTTACAAAAGAGAAAGCAAAGTTCAGAAGAGTTAAGTGACTTGGCTGAGGCTGCCCCACTAACACAGTCCAGAGTTGGGATTCAGACCCTTTCCTGCTGATCCCCAAGCCTGAGCTTCTTGGACTACATTGCATGGCCCTCGCATTGGCCCTGTCATCTCCATCCTCTGGTCATCTATGTATGAGCTGAAACAGAGGGCAGAGTGACTTGTTCTCAGCTGTGAATTCACTTTTTTCACCACTCTGTGCATGTTGGTGAATGGCTACAAAAGTGCATGAGTATTGATTTGGGGATTACAAATAAATTGAGCAACTGGGTGAATTCACAAATGCAGAATCCATGAATAAAGAGGATTGATTGTAAGTCACTTGAAATCCCAGATAACCACTGTTAACATTTAGATGAACACCATTTCAGGCTACCCTCCATATTGGTGAGGGTATGGTTTTTTGGTGGCTGGCTGGTACAGGGATCTGAAACCTCAAACTGGGTGTTACAAGGCTGAACTCGAAGCAACTCAGTTAACTGGCCAGCCCCTTGTTTTAAAGAATTTTTATATATATGCATGTTCTATATGTTTTTTTTTTTATTTGTTTGTTTTTGGCAGCTGGCCAGTATGGGGATCTGAACCTGCTTTTTCTTTTTTTTTTTTTAAATCTACCTGTTTCACTTAATAGTATTTCTTGGATAGCTTTCTATGTCTATTAAGTGCTTTTCTGTGTTATGAATATATATATTTATGAATATAGTATAATTTATTTAACCATGATCCTTAATGGATGTGTTTTGTATATGTACTAAAGTATATAAAACAGATAATTATGTACATTATGTACTTTTTAAGTTTCCCTTTCCCCCAATTAGATAAAAGTTACTTGAGCTTGGTAACTGTTTGATGATTATCATCAAATATCATCATAATTTTGCTCAATTTTTGGCACTCAGTTAAAACAGTTTGAATTGAACAGAAAAATTGATCAGCTCTAGTTTCTTTTGAGTCTAATGTATTTTCTCTCTTCTTTTAGCCCTGGATGAGGGGGATATTGCCTTGCTGAAAACTTACGTAAGTCCTTTCAATGCCTACAAAATGTAGATACTTTATGTTGAAATAAGAATTGTCTTGATATAGTCCCTCCAAAATAATTAGAAGAGAATGTCTAGCAGTTCGTAGTAATCATCACTGAAAAGTTACCCACCTGAAGTTTCTGTCTAGAATAGATCAGATCATAGATCATAGAATAGATCAGAGATTCAGAATCTCTAAGCTTCTACATTGTTTTTATAGTACTTGTAATTAAAGTATGGTACTATACTGAAAGATATTTAAAGTAATTTACACAGATGTTTACATGTAGCTGAATTCGGTCTTGAAATGGAAAGTTTTAATGTACCGTAGTTTCAGGCATGATTTTCATTTATTGTCCTGCATAATGGTGGGTTGTTAGTTTTGGGGGGAAAACAGTGATTCAGGAATACTTCTGAAAATGATATATTCCGTCTCTCTACTGTTCCTTCATAAGTTTTGGGGCAAATAATAGCCATTAAGATTGTAACTATTAAGGGCCGAGCCCTTGGCGCACTCGGGAGAGTGCAGCGCTGGGAGCGCAGCAACGCTCCCACCATGGGTTCGGATCCTATATGGGAATGGCCGGTGCACTCACTGGCTGAGTGCCGGTCACGAAAAAGACAAAAAAAAAAAAGATTGTAACTATTAAAACTTTTATCTGTAATTTAATAAATCGTTAATATCCTGATGTTCTAATTAAACTGATCTTCATCACCTAGGGTCAGAGCACTTATTCTAGGCAGATAAAGCAGGTTGAGGATGACATTCAACAACTTCTCAAGAAAATTAATGAGCTCACTGGTAATGTATTTTTTAATTTCCATTCCTTCCTTTACGTGGAATGTGTTAATTATACCAAAAGAGTATCCATACAAGTTATACTCCTTCGTGAATTACAGATTAAAAAAAAAGTTAGCATCCTTCCTGTCCATTAAGAAATTAGATCACATTTAACAATCTCTTTCACTGCTTTTTACAACTGGGTTTAATGCTTATGCAACTAAGTGACAATATCATCCTCTGAGCAAGTAACATTTCTATTGGTCAAAGCTCAGTTCAATAAACGAATATACAAGTCAAAATTTTCTTATAAAATGAAAATATGATCTCACATAGTATTGCTTGATGTAAGTGGGCTATTGCTGGGTAGTTGGAAACTTCTTTTTAGGAACTTAAGTAGTGAAGTTTTACAATATTTGACCTGCACAAGAAATGTTAAATACTCATATGGTATTAAATTTTTGGCTTGATAATTACTTAGGGTAGTGATTTTAAGCTGGGGTGATTTTGCCCCCATCCCTGTCCCCCCTACCCCAGGACATTTAGCAGGTCTGGAGACATTCTTGATTCTCATGACTCGAGGAAGGGCAGTACTAGTGGCATCTAGTGGCTAGAAGCCAGGCATGTTGCTAAATGTCCTGCACAGGACAGACCCCACAACAAAGAATTATTCAGTCCAAAATATCATAGTGCTGTGGTTGATTTAGGGTGATGCATTACATTTCAGTGAATTTTGTCATCTCTTTCTATATAGGTATTAAAGAGTCCGACACTGGCCTGGCCCCACCAGCACTCTGGGATTTGGCTGCAGATAAGCAAACACTCCAGAGTGAACAGCCCTTACAGGTTGCTAGGTATGTGCAGTTCTCTGTAGAAATTTATTTCTATCTATATTTTCAAGCACTTTTTAGAACTCAGGGATAATGTAATTGTTCATAAAGAATATTTATTTCAAATTCCAAGTAAATAAAACTTCCTACAAAAGTATCTGGAGTTAAAATTTTATGATTTAAACAATTATTCAAAGATACATGAAGACGCAGTCATGTAGAAGATTCAGATGACACAGAAAGGTACAGAGCAAAATAAGCAAACCTTCCTTCTCATCCTCACCTCACCCATTGCCCCTTCCTCACACTTAACTACTGGAATGCTTGGGTCCTCCTAATCCTCTTCGTATCTTCATGTATATATTTGCACACAAAGAAACATACCCTGATTTTTTTATTAAGGCATAGCTATGTGTTTTGGAAATCTTTCATTGTCTTTAATTGTAATATAGGTGTAACTCTTTTTTTCTCGTTTTTAAAAAATTACATGATGCATAGACATTAGGCTCTTTGCAATTTCCATTATTATACACAGTGCTAGAGTGAACATTCCTGATAAATATTTCTCTCTGTATGTGCATACATCCCCGTGGGATAGCTTACTAGAAGTGGAATTATGGGGTTAAAGCTATTTATGACTTTGAAAAGCTATGAAAACAAGTGGTTTGACCAGCTTACACTCGTACTGTGAGGCTTTGAGGCAAATGCCTGTTTGCCTGATCAATGCAAGATGTGTGATTATTTTTACACTTTTGCCATTTGGGGGAAAAATATTTGATTTTAATTTGCAGTGCAGTGATTACTAGTATGATAGCTACTTATACATATTAAGCATCTGTATTTCTTTGAACATTCATGTTTTGTTCTACTGGGTTGTTTCTTGTTAATTTTTAGAAGTATTTCATATATTGTACATATTAATCTTTCCTTAAATATGCTGATAAATACTTTTTCCCAGTCTGACACTTGACATTTATCTTGGTATTTTTTCTTGTACTAATGTTTTACATTTTTAGGGGGTAAAATATATCAGTGTTTTCTTTATAACTTTCGGGTATTAATGTTATTTAGCCCAATCCAAGGCTATAAACATCATCTTGTGTTTTATTCTAATCCTTTAAGTTTTTGTTTTTATTTTTAGTTCTTTAATATAACTAAAGATTTTTTTCCCCTACCTCCCTTTTCCCATCTTTTCTTCCTTTTACTCATTCATTTTTTTCATTTTTCATGACTTTAAAGAGTTAAATAGTTCTGTAATAACAGCTGGATCCAGAGACACTATCTTCACCTTTTTTAGCTGATTATTTTGGTTTCTGCTTTCATGCTTCTAGTGGATATTGCTACATCTTGTGTTTTGTAGTTTGCTACTTCTTGACGTTATAGTTTAAGGAATTATCTATTAGCTTCCCGCCATGGACGCTGAGGGTTTTGTTTTGTTTTGTTTCCTCTGCCTTCATCCCAAAGGCATACCCTTCCTCTCCTCACATCCTCCCAATGTAATTATATTATAATTTTGGTTAGGTCATTATTCAGTGTTTACATAATTATGGCTGTGTAAACCCTATTCACAAATAACCAAGTGGTAAACTGTAATTGCTTTTCTTTTCTTGTACAACTTTTTGGCTTTTTCCTGTTACAATTCTCTTGTTTCTTCTTTTGCCCCATTTTCTATGTATATTACCAACTCAACTTCCCAGTTTTTCTGATTGTCTGAATTGCTCTTCAGCTGCGTTAGATCCACTGGGTATCTTCTCAGTTTCATCTTCAGGAAGTCTTTCCCAGCATTTTCTGACCTGCTTCAGTTTGGAACAGTTGCCCTTTGTGCCTGTCGAATAACAATCATCCTATGACTTCTCTGACCTAAAGGTTCCCTTTGCTTCTCTCCTGTTACTTGTACACCATGAATGTCTCTTTCTTGGTTAACTTACACCATTATTTGGATGGACTATATCATGTGGTAGCTTCCTGGAAAAGGGTCAGTTGGGAGGTAATATTGTGAGACTGTGTATATCTGAAAATGTCTTGGCTGGTCGTAAGGTTCTTTTCCCTCCACAATTTTGAGGGCATTATTCCACTGTCGTCTGCCTCCCAGGGTTAGTCTGAAGCCGTTCTGATTTTCAGTCCTGTTTCTTCTCTGAAGGTTGTGGGTTATTCTTTTGTTCTCACTGTTCTGAAATTTCATGATGATGTGCCTTGGTGCTGGTGTGTTTTCATTCATTGTGCTGGGCTCTCAGTTCATTGTGGCGGATTTACTTGAACTGTTTGATAATCATTTCTTTCCTTCCATTTTCTTGGTCCTCTATTGCTCACTTCTCTTATTTGAATATTGGGCCTCTTGGATTGCTCCTCTGATACACTAATCTTTCTCGTATATTTTTCTTCTTTTTGTTTTTTTGCTTTTGTCTCTATTAGTTTTTCTTTATCTTTGAATCCTTCTATTGATTTTTTTCTTCCCATTTCTCTGCTCAGATTTTTCATTTTAAAGAGCTTTTTTATGCTTTCAATGTTTACATTTTTTTTTTAATGTCCTGTTGTTGTATTGAAATTGTAATACGTTCTCATCTCTTTAAGGAAATTAATAACTTGAAGGTTTCTGTTTCCTCCAAGGTGCTTTTTTTTCTCTTTGCTTGTTTAGTCCTCATTTTTTATGCTAGATGTCTGGTAATTTTAAGTTTTGGGCTTTGGTTTTGGTGGGAGACCAAAAAGCTGATAGAAAGCTCTAAATTTAAGAGTGAAAGATACCTGTCCTAAGCTTCACTATAGGTGATCTGTTGGACTGTTTAGTTGGGGAACCTCCAGTGTCAGTATTATAGGTCTTTTTAATTGGATAGTCAGATTTCCCAGAGAAGTCATTTCAGTCTCCTGTTGGCCCCACCCTCTAACGTTTGGGAGAACAGTGGTGAATCTTAGCAACAACTTCACTTATGTTTACTCACCCTTCTTGTCTCATTGCCCCCCTCCTCATTTTCAGTAGATTTACCCTCACCCCCCGCATTCCTTGATACCTTCTGTTTTACTCTTCCCAGAACAAGGGTTGGCAAACCTTCTGTAAAGTGTCAGATAGCAAATATTTTAGGCTTTTCAGGACAAGAGGCAAAATTGAGGATATTATGTGGGTACTTGTTTTTCTCTTGTATAACAAGAGAGAAAACAAATTGATTATAAATGCTCATCTTTAAAAACCAAGATGGATTTGGTCCACAAGTAATTTGCTAACCCCTATCTAGACAAGAAACCTCTATGTTCTTTTTGTCAGTGTAAGGGAAGTGCAGGCCAGGCAGTGTTGAAGAGAGGATCCAGAAATCTGGCTTTTTAACTCTTATTTTAGGAAACCACATCTACCCACCTCCTCCTATCTCCTCTCTGGCCTTCTGTGGATACCTAATGGTATCAGTGGCTGAGCCTGAGCCTTTGGTGATTTTTGGTCCTAATCAAAGAGTGACTTTGCCTTTCCCATTGCCTTTTAGGGTTCAGTTTCTCGTTTCTGCTAAATCCTTTACCACATGTGCATCACTTCCCAGCTACCAAAATTTAAATACTGTGGTCTCTTCTGTATGGGTTTATGCCCTTTTAAAAATTCCTTTCTGGTTTTAGTGATATTGTGTTGAAGGAGGAGCAAAAATAGATGTGTGTATTTAATTTATTGTCTTCAACCCCTGGTCCTTTGGAGGAATTTCGTTTGTTTGCTTGTTTTTAATATGATGTGAAATAGGATTCTAACTTAATTATTTTCTAACTGGATAGCTATTGTCCCTGTACCATTTCTCACCAGACTTGAAATGCCACCTTTACTATAATCTAAATTCTAGATTTGCATTTGCTTTCAGATTCTGTATACTGTTTTATAGGTGAATATGTTTGTTTTTGTGCTAGGTCAACACTTTTAATTACTGTAGTTTTACAGATTGTTTTAATATCAGAAAAGGTATTTCTACCTCTCTCTCCCCAGTAGTGATTTTTCTGAATTTCAATTACTATTCTTGTATGTTCTCCTTTCTATATGTAAACTTTAGAATTAGATTGCCACAGTATTTTGAAATTTGATTAGGGTTGCATTTAATTTATAGTTTAATTTGAGGTAGACATGTTATTCTTCAAAATACTTTTTTTTTTTTCATCCTGATATATAATATGAGGGTACTTCAAAAAGTTCATGGAAAAATAGAATTGAAAGATAATCTTTCCATGAACATTTTGAAGTGCACTTGTATATGTAATTTTCCTTCTCTTGTAGATCTTGGCTGGTAACAGAAAACAGAGTCCTGTCACACATCATGCAGTAAAGACAAAGCATTTTTTAACCCTACTTTCACCTCTACCTATATGCACAGTCCAGTTTTGTATTTCTCATTATTTGTTACAGTAGCTTATTTAGCAGCTTTTTAACATGAGTTTTTTGTTTTTGTTTTTCTTCAGTAGACAGTTACTATGAAAGAGTAGAGGGAGTTGACTGTTTTATACTGTGATGTACATGGTATTATAAATTATCTTTCAATAGGTCACACAGAAGATAAATACATTTAAATTAAAAATAACGGGCCGAGCCCATGGCGCACTCGGGAGAGCCGTGGCTGGCTGAGTGCCGGTCACGAAAAAGACAAAAAAAAAATTTAAAAAATAAAAAATAAAAAAATAAAAGTAAAAATAAAAATAAAAATGGATTTGAAGTATGAACTCAGGAAAGAATGAAAACTCATTTATTACTGAATTTGATGTAAGACAAGATGACTATTATTACAGGGAACATAAAAAGGAGAGCAACTTAAAATATAAAGGAGTATCACTAATAATAAAGAAATGTAATTATGAAAATCAAGGAATTAGAGAACTTCTTGATGAAGAAATATTTGGGTTTAATTTTCCAGGGCAATGTATCTTTTGAAAATTTTATGGCTTGGCTAAAGTTGAGTGGACCCTTGGAGCTGGGCATAGAAAGCGATCTTTAACAGTGGCCCAGTTTCTGAAGTTCTAGTTTACACCTGCTTATTAGCATACTGCATGCCCGGGAGAGAATCTGGTTACTTGAATTCATTATTAGAGGTTTAGGTTCTTTTCTAATCAAGCCTTTGGCTGTGTTAGGTGTACAAAGATAATCAATGCTGATTCGGAGGACCCAAAGTATATTATCAATGTGAAGCAGTTTGCCAAGTTTGTGGTGGACCTCAGTGATCAGGTGGCACCTACTGACATTGAAGAAGGGATGAGAGTTGGGTAAGATTTCTATTTACAATACTCTTCTTTCATTAAAGATACCATGTCACATTAATATCCTTAGCTTTGCTGTGAATGAATGAACTGAGTGCCATGGAATACTAAGGAATAATCTGGTAATATACTATAGTGGAACATCCTTTCTTCTGCCTCTGCTTCCTAACTTCCCAACAGCCTCCACCCTTTGCCCCCTTCCACTATTTCTTTTTATGAATGGCTTTAAATGTCCCAATCAAAGTAAGTGCAGAATTTCAGAGTTGAATTTACCAGTCCATTTAAGGTAACATAGTATAGGTGGAGGAAGTACTTGCTTTAGGATAGTTATGAGGATTAAGTGAGTTAATGTCTACATAAAACATAATAATTCACCCAGTAAATTTTTTAAATCTCCCCTCCCTCGAGTCAAAGATTTGCTATTGTGTAGGTTGTTTTCCAGTTCAGGTTGGTGGTTTAGTGTCCTGAGTTTAATGTTCTCTTTGTTTCTTTTTGTATAACTTTAGGGCATCCGTGTCTCGCTTGCTTATGTAAAGTATGGTTTTGAGGATAAAAGACTAAACATAAAAAGCACTTTGAAAGCTTAAAGAATGTGTTAGTGAGTATCTGTTTTATCTCCTTAGCGTGGACAGAAATAAGTATCAAATTCACATTCCACTGCCTCCTAAGATTGACCCAACAGTTACCATGATGCAGGTAAGAAACTGTGGGAGGGAAAAGGAATGGCATGACTTTTAATACAATTGCATCTGTCATGAGAAAGTTTGAAATTTTTAACAAATATGTTTTTAATATGTGGGTATGTATCAAAGAGTTGCCAAAAATTTTGAAAGAATTTTCAGAAGAGAAAGTCTGTCAGTTTTTGTTTTACTAGTTTATCTCTCATTTATTAGTGTTATAACATGTAATATAGTAAGAGTGCTAGGACACTGGGTAATGTATTCCATTTTTATGAAAATTCTTACTTGTTATAAGTCTGATTTTTCTTTTAGGGTATTTGGATTCACTCTAATGGATTTGGACTAGTATTAAAAAGCCTGTGACTATATGAGTATGTTGTGCACTTTTATTCCTCTCTTAGGTGGAGGAAAAGCCTGATGTCACATACAGTGACGTTGGTGGCTGCAAGGAACAGATTGAGAAATTGCGAGAAGTAGTTGAAACCCCACTACTTCATGTAAGTAGCTGAGTGTTATGTTTAAATTTCTTTGAATAAAGATGTTAGTCTTTTGTGTATTGAGCACTAAAATTGTTTTATATTAGATCGCTTTTAAATTTAATATTTTCCTTAATAAAAATTTTTGAGAGGGTGGAGAGTGGAGGTTTGGAGAGTTGGTAAGTTTCGGAAGACTGCAAGCTAAATGGATTGAGTGGTCAAGTGTATTTGAAAAAAGATCTGCTATTTAGAGTGACGAGGTTGAAGTGTAACCTTTAGCAATATGCTAAATATGTACGGGTTATTATAGAAGAAACCAGGTGTTCTAATGACATCAAGAGGAAGTGGGGTTAAACTGAATCAAGTTAAACTTGGGAAGATAATGGAAAACTAAGGTATTGAATACTAGATAATACATTTATTCTTTAAACACTGTAATTTTTCAAAATTGAGAAAATGTTTTGTTAAAACTGGATTAGAAGTACCTTTAAAAGCCACTCATCCATATGCATTGATATGAGTCTACTTTAGATATTATGTCTTAGAATAAGTAAAATTTTTTATTTAAATCAAGTGTATAGATTGTGGACCTAATAATTTCAGTTTAAATATTTTGATGTAGAAATAGTCTTATTTTTATGTTTTGTTTTTTTTTTTTTATCATAGAAGTGATAAGTGTAAAAATTGTGTCTCTATCATAGCCGGAGAGGTTTGTTAACCTTGGCATTGAGCCTCCCAAGGGTGTGCTGCTCTTTGGTCCACCGGGTACAGGCAAGACACTCTGTGCTCGGGCAGTTGCTAACAGGACTGATGCTTGCTTCATTCGAGTTATTGGATCTGAACTTGTACAGAAATATGTTGGTGAGGTAAAGTAAATTTGTCAAAATCAAAGAATACATAGCTCTGTGAAAGATTAGTGAAGTATGAATGAAATTAAAATGGCAGTTCCAGATTAAGGAACTGAAACCTGAGATTTCTTGATAAATTGTTTAGAAGCCCAAAAGCCACCAGCCTTTCCTTGTGGTCATTTGGAAATAAGCAACCTCTTAAAATTTTAATCACTATGCTTCCTGCTCAGAACCGTGACATTTTCTACAGATCTGGTTTGTGAGGTAAATAACTCAGAAATGCCCATTGAATGAATTCAGAAGTGTACTTTCACTGCAGGGGGGCAGTGTTTTATGTTCTAATGAAAAAGAAAGAACATAGATTGTCTACATGTATGTGCATAGGTAGGGAATTAGTCTAGGGCTGTATATATTGTATCTTAAACCATTATAGTATTAATGATTAATATGCTTACAATAAGAATTAGAAAAGGAGCTGCATGAGGTGAGATATACTTTCATTCTCTGATCAGAACTTACATATCAAACTCAATGATCAGGAATTCCAAGTGATAGATACTTGTATTTTCTCAAAGTTTACTGATTAGAACGGTGCCTTTATTTAACAGTGTTAATTTGACCTCTTTAGGTCTTAAACTTATGTTATTTAATAGATACAGAATCATGTAAGTTACTTAATATTGTTTTGAGGCTAATAAGATTAATTTGATAGAATTGGTAGCAAACTTATCTTTTGAAAATAGCTTTAGGTAATAATGGTTGAGAATACTGTGAGGAATAAATATTGAAAAGTTTGAAGCATAAGTAACTTTTTATCATATTTTAAAAGATTTTAAAACCAACTCTGAATTAACAAATCATTTTTCTCATTAGGGGGCTCGAATGGTTCGTGAGCTCTTTGAAATGGCCAGAACAAAAAAAGCCTGCCTTATCTTCTTTGATGAAATTGATGCTATTGGAGGTATGAATGAAACTTTAGAGAACTGCTTTAGGATTGGTTTCATGAGAGTTCTACAAGGTGTTTAGATATGTGTTAGAATTCTCTAGATATATTTATCTTGTACAAAATTTTAACTCATGAGCTCTGCCACATTGAAATCACAGATCGAATAAACAGTAGGGCTAAACCACAAAGGAAAAAAGAAACGTTATATAGCATCACCATTTTTCAAAGCCTTTATCTTTGTACTATCTAATTTCACTCATTCTACACTTATTTCCATACTTTATCAAGTCCTAAATTGAAATGCATCTTCCCTTAGTGTGATAAGAAAACACTGGAACATAATTTAATTGGTAGTGGTTTTTCTTAGTGTGCATAAAGTAATGTTATTGTTGGCTTCGTAGATTTGATGAAATACAGTGTTAGCCATGTGATCTAGTTATTTTTACTAACCTCTGAGCCTTGGTTTGCTCATCTTATAAAAGGAATGATAATTCCTGCCTTCTTTATTTTGTGGGTTTTTGAGAAGTTGAAAGTAAGTAATAAATGTGATAGATAGGTTTCAAAAAAACACTAAACTATACTATAAGTATTGGCTATTGTTATAGTATACAAATACTCTTTAGTAGCTGGAGAAGTATCATATGTCCAGGCAGTCAGTTGTTATTTAATGGCCTTAATGACTTGGGAATATAGTGGACCCTATAACACTGTTTGGGTTGGGCAATGTTGGATTCGTACACTGTGCAGTTATTGTTTTCAAGGGTCAAAATTTGGCTGCAGTTTAATGATGAAGTGTTGTGACTATGAAGTCATTTTTATAGTATTATTGGAATAAACCTTATGATGTCAGGATGCTGTGAAGCTGTGGTTTCCAAAGTGGACTGTGTATAAGACAATCTGTCACCATGCAGGAATAAAATACAAGACTTTCTCTTTGTATTTTTAATCTCATTTTGTAAGTTTCCATTTTTGTGTGTTTTACAATTTATACAATATATTAATAAAACAGTATACACCTATGCTATTTAAAAATGAAAAAGTGTATTTAGAGGCTGTTAAAAAAATCTTTTTTTTTCCTATCCTGGTTGAAATGAAAGAGAGACTGACATGAACCTAGAGTACTCTAGTATATCCAAACCAGCTTAATGGTACGCTGTTATGGTTCTACTGTATTATGGATTTAGCCGTATTTTAAAGGACAGTTTTGGAAAATTTAGGATCGTGTGACAGTTTCCTACATAATCAAACACCATTATAGTGCTGAAGTTTGCATGTTACTTTGTTGCTTTGTTAGGGTGTATATTGTGTTAAACAACAGAGGTTCTTGAGTGATTTGAAAAACAAAATTCCTTAAAGAAGATTTTTAAAAATAAAGGAGACTATGTTAAATAAATTTATGACGAATCCTTTTGAAAGCAAAGATTCACTTTTTAATTAATTTTGTGTAAAGCAGTCTGTCTTATAGGATTTGCTTCAAAGTGAGATGTGTGCTTGTGCTGGAGGGCATGATTTGAGCTGAGATTTACAGTACTGTAGTGCTACTTTGAGTGGACACAAAGAACTTATCTTTCCTTTTGTCTTCTCAGGGGCTCGGTTTGATGATGGTGCCGGAGGTGACAATGAAGTGCAGAGGACAATGTTGGAACTGATCAATCAGCTGGATGGTTTTGATCCTCGAGGCAATATTAAAGTGCTAATGGCCACTAACAGACCTGATACTTTGGATCCAGCACTGATGAGGCCAGGGAGATTAGACAGGAAGATTGAATTTAGCTTACCTGATCTAGAGGTAAGAAAACCATTTAGGTTTAGAACAGGGATTCTTGAAATGTTTTTTTCCTGTGATGTTTTTCCATTTTAATATTTTTCAATTCCCTCACTTTTAGGGTCGGACCCACATCTTTAAGATTCATGCTCGTTCGATGAGTGTTGAAAGAGATATCAGATTTGAATTGTTAGCACGATTGTGTCCAAATAGCACTGGTGAGTGGAAAGGTCTTGCTTATATTTGCTGGTCTGTCTGTTCAGGCTGATTTAATTAAGCCAATTTTGTTTGTTTGAAAGGTGCTGAGATTAGAAGTGTCTGCACAGAAGCTGGTATGTTTGCAATCAGAGCACGGCGAAAAATTGCTACTGAGAAGGATTTCTTGGAAGCTGTAAATAAGGTCATTAAGTCTTACGCCAAATTCAGTGCTACTCCCCGCTACATGACATACAACTAAGCCCTGAAGGTATTCAAATGAAAACACTTCTTTTAATTGGAATCCTAACCTTATATAGACTTGTTAATAACAACTTCACAAAAAAATAAATGGCTTCAAAATTGTCTACTTTTTTCCAGATCTCTCTTTCTCAGTAGTATACTAAAAGGTGATATTTAATATCATCAGGCAGAATGATTTTGTTACAATGTATGTTGACTTTTTTGATCCACTACCATTTAAGGGTTTCATATCATATAAAGTGCTTGCTTAGAGCACATATGTTCTAGGCATATGCTGGCTGGGTGCTGTACATATATTTGCTCATCGTATACTCCTGTCCGCCTAGTGGGGAGGATCAGATGGATCTTGATTTAGTAGGTGCACAGACTTTCCTACATAATTTACTTGTGGCAGAGTGGGAATTCACGTCCAAGCGTGTCACCTCTATTACCTATGCTCCTATTATGCTCTTGCACCCTTCATCAAAATAGCTCATCTAAGCATATGACCACATGCATTACGATAGTTTCCCCCCACGATATTGAATAATGAAGCTTTAGTGAACCTCTTTTAAAGTGGGAGATGCATTTGATGTGATATGTTTTGCTGCCATTTGACTGATTTCAAGTTAATCAAGCATTGTTGATTTTAATGAACAGTGAAGTGGTGCAGATAAAGCCAAAAGAAAAATGTGTACGCATGATAATGTGATTTAGAAAATCTAGAAATGGCTTCATACAGAGAAGTGATTATTTTCATTTTATAAATTAGTGGTTTAAAGTTTTAGTAACGCTTTTGGTAGACTACTGGCCTACAGTGAAATTTTTAAAATAAAGGTTGTATCATAATCCTCAGTATAGAATATAATCTCTTTAAAATTATTTCTTGTGGGCCGGCCCCGTGGCGCACTCGGGAGCGCAGCGGTGCTCCCGCCACGGGTTCGGATCCTATATAGGGATGGCCGGTGCGCTCACTGGCTGAGCGCGGTGTGGGCGACACCAAGCCAAGGGTTGCGATCCCCTTACTGGTCACAAAAACAGACAAAAAAAAAAAAAATTATTTCTTGTGCAACCACCACCAAATCCTTTATTCCACCACAGTTACCCCCCTCCCCCAAATGCTGAGACCAAAATACAATAGCAAACATTTTTATTCAAGTTCAGTATTCATAAATAAGTTGCAAAATAGAGCTGGATATAATTTTAATTCTCAAAAGAAAAAGTTGACAACATAGAAAATATTGTTGCATTGAAATATTTAAATTTGTGAAAGTTTTCAAGTAGAAAAGCCCTTCATTCATAAAACCCAAAGAACGTTTTTTCTTTCTTGAGTTTCATTTTTGTGAACTTCATCAGAAAAATTCATCTTTTTTATAATCCTGCCCTAGTCTTTCTTGAGGTATGAAATAGATCAAACCATTTCCAGGTTATGCTAACAATAAAATATACTCAAGTAAATGACTGAAGATGTATGTTTTTGAATGTTTTGATTAAATAAATGTAAGCAGTAAGCATTTAGAACATGCTCTGAAGTCTTTCCACTTTTTTTATATAGCCACATACTTATATACACCAATCCAAAACTACTCATATTGGATATGTTGAGGTCATGCTGAGGCATGTGTATGCAGATAGCGCCAACACTATCCAGATTAGCATGTTTGGGCCCAATTTAAAAAGATAAAAACACACATTTGCTGGTAACTCCACTTAAAATACATATGTGCATGTGTATAATACATGTGTGCAGATGCACATATATACACGTATGTCAGGGTGCTGATAAATCAGGATACAAAGGGTTTAAGACTAGAAAAATATACTGTAGAATTCCTTCAAAAAATACTTTCTTACATTTAAAAAATGTGATTAGATTTATAAAAAATTAAATTTCTATGATGTTACCCGGGTTCATCTTTTACATAAAGTGAAATGCTATACACCATTATAATGAAAAGCCTGGTAAGCCTTTCTCAAAGGCAAGCTGGATTTTCAAGATCCTCAAACTTGATTTTCAAGATGTTCAAACAGTAAGCAGGCATGTTACCTGGTACAGTGCTGGCTTTTGACCATTTTGTTGTTGGGATTTGAGGGGTTTCAAAAACCATTGCATGTATTTTGGTTGGCTATATGTTTAGAGAATTAGACAATACTTTTTATCAGTTCCCAAATTTTTATCAGCACTCAAAACGTATTATCAAGAATCTAAACATACTGAATCCTAAAAGCATTCCTTGAAGATGCACTAAAAAGGACCAACATTATTTTTGCACTTACTAAAATATACAGACTCACACCAAGGCAGTTTTGTTTGATTTTAGAATTTAAACTGATTGATTTACTATCTTTAAAGGGGCAGACATAATAGATAACGACTTCATATAAATATGAAGATATTTAAAAATAAACAGCTAAAAAGATAAAACCACCACATACCCTTCCCTCCCTTTCCCTCCCTCATCCCCACACAAGAGCACACCCCACCACCCCGCAACACACAGAAAAACACACCTACTCACTCCAGGGCAGATTCTCTGCTACCCTCTGTTTTCTTCATGCATACAAGAGGGCAGACTCAAAATGTACACAGGAAGGCAGGCACCTCTTTTCTCTGCTAAACAGGTAAGAATACAGGCTCAAACCGCATGGAGTGGAGTGGATGTTTTAGATGTTACTGAAAACTATGAAATGAGCTACTCCCAGGGCCTAAAGAGGATCCGTAACCTTCACTTTGTTTGGGTCCCACTGCAGATGAGACTGGCAATTGGGATCCCACTATGAGCTGCCATATGTTTATATGGAGTCAATGTCTATGACACGCATTGGAATTTCCTGGGCCCTGGTTCAAAATTGTTGCCAAATATATTCCATCAATCCATGAGGCAGAGATCAACTACTGTCATATTACACAGCATTTGAGACAGACAAAGGACTTCTCTTTATGGGACTTGCCTGAAAACAGAGGTTTCCCCATATTGCCATAAAATAAGGCAGTGTAATCTTTATATCTTTCAATTTGGATTGTGCCCATTTTGATAGGACTATATGAATCTGAATTTGAATCAGGCTGAAAAACATATAGAAAGGCATACACTAGCAGCTATTAAGGCCCAGAAAGAACAGGTGGGCTTATACATTAATTTCTTAAAAGGTAGAGACAAAAAGGTCAAAATTTTCCACTGTATGAACTAATTCTAAATAAAACATTCTTACATGTTTACTTTACATATAGGTGAAATGTTATTTTTTGAAATGTACTCATGTTCTCATGTATGCTAAAATAAAAATATATTTTCCCACCTTCAGGAAGACTTAAGTGCTTTTTATGTACATGATAGAATTTTGTTCAAAACAGGTTAAAAATTAAATAACAGAAAAGTTACAAACAATTGTGTAAACTATAGACAAAAACTGTGTACTACGTTTAATCTATCAGCCACCAGGACTTGTGTGGAAGGCATTTGTTGAAGACTGGTGCTAAAGAATATGCAAAAAAAATTTTATAACATTGTTTAAAATCCATAAATTTTACTTAAATGGCTGAAATGATTTGAAACTTACAGAAGTTTGTAGTATAAACTGAAGTTCTACAACTACATGCTCTTTCAGAAGGCAGTCTGTATCAGAATGCAGATGTATCTGATCTTGCATATGATGATTGCAAAGGAAATAACTGGATGCAAATCTAATTTCACTCTAGATCTAGATAAAGTATTGATTAGAAGGGAGGGGTGTACTTTGAATTAAATTAGTAAAGTCACTGAGAAACCCGAAAGGAGTTAAAACCAACAGACCATGGGGTTTGGTTGCAAGTAGGCCATGCTAACGTAATTTTACCGGGATCTGACCACTTTTCTTCTGACAGTGTCTTCATAAAAACTAAAACGAGTCAATAGAAAACAAAAAACCAAACACTACTAGCAGGAACTGTTAGCAGAGGAGGCTTTAGACAGATTGGCTAATGCCTGTGCCTTGATTTACAGTGAGTTAGTACTATAAGAACTTCAAGAGCCAGAACTTTCAATGACAAATTGGCTTAAAGGTTTCCCCCTTACTCCCAACCTTTGAACATTCCACGTTTCTGTATCAAGTATAAACAATGAATGAGATAAGCATTCTAGTCATATACTCAAAAACTGAGTTTAATGCAGAATTAACTGATAACTTCTTATGGACTTCTAAGGAAGATATTAAATTATGCCTTTCTTAAAAACATTGTCTTTAAGGATACTTCATTATTAGCAACAACAGCAAAACTTCTAGGCACTCCTACTGGCCACTGTGAAAATTTAAGCATCAAAAAGAATATAATGGGCTGAAACATTAAAACTATAAAAATTTGAGCCTACAATTATACCAAAAAAGGGAAATCTAAAAAAATACCCTAATCTGTCACCATCTATTAAACCAATTGCTTATTTTGAAGGTGATAATTAAATGGAAATAAAGCATTCAACCTGCCTTTCCAGTAAGAACTATATTTAAGGATAACCAAATAGCTCAAGTTGAGAAGGGAAAGCTATAGTTTACATAGAACAACCAACTAATAAATGCAGAAGAAATGAGAGAATTGGAAAAAAAAATTCACAAACCTGAATAAAATTACTGATTTAGGCAAGGACTATCACTCAATGTTAAAACTCTTGGGCGAATGCCTACTAGGGAACTGGACATTCATTCAATGCCAGAGGAACAACACCATATGGTTAACTCTGCAGTCACAAACAGGAAAACCTGAGAGGATCAGACTGTTACGCTGATCCAGTGATCTATCTCAGCACTGTTAATGGTAGGTCAACTAGATAGTATGTCTTTTCTGATGCAATCTGATATGAAGCATGCATATTATCTATATTCTAGCGCAAAATGTTTAACTTGAGTCCATGAAGTCTTTAGATATAACTTCAGGTTGCAGGCAATTTAGGGAATAAAGGAACAAGCTAAACAAAACCATGAGAGAGCAACTAGACAAATTCACAAGATGGGATTCTATAGGACCACTGCCCTGTGTCATGAAAAAAAAGGAACTGGAACTGTGCTAGATTGAATTAAATTTAAGAGACTTAAAGGGACATGACCAGTTGCAATGTAAGGACATAGAATGGATACCAGTTTGGACAAACCAACTGCAAATTTAGGACAATTGGGGAAGTCAATATGGTCTGAAGTAAAAATATTCTGGAAGGAGAAAGTGGAGATTATTGACTTAAAAAATAGGTTACAAAATACTATGTAGACATGATCTTATTTTGGTTAAAAATGTCAGTGTATATGCACAGAAAAAGATCTGGAAGCATATGCATTAAGGTATTAACTAGTAATCCCTGAGTGATGGGAATATGTTTTTTCTTATTTATTTATTTATTATTATTATTTTTGGTGGCTGGCCTGTATGCATGGGTACCCAAACCCATGACCTTCATGATACCAGCACCATGCTCCAAATGAGCTTATTTTCTTATTTTTGCTTGTCTATTTTTTCAAAGTGTCCACAATACACTTTTATCACTTCTTTAATAATAAAACGTTATTTTAAAACAAGAACTTCTGGAACATTGTGGGTTTTCCTCTCCTGTTAGATAACTGATTATAGACAGTCTGTAGACAAGTACAAAACCAAGGAACCACTATCCATCTGGTGACAGCATATCATATTTGTAGGTAAAGTATTTAAAGAAATTTTTAAGTGCTTGGCTTACAAAGATAATGCTAAAAAGTAACAGAAATGTCACTGCACGATAAATACAGGCAAAAGGCCAATTTATCTTTGAAATATTCATTGAAAAAAAAAAAAAAAACACAAGTAAGATACATCTTGCTATGCATCATTCACCCTCCAAATTAAGCCTTGACTATGGATATTTACCCTTAGAAAAAAATCTAGTGTCTAATACTTAAAATGTGTAGATTAGGAATTTCACAAGAGGCTCACAACCCCATCCCAGGCTGAGGTCCTCGTCTATGCCTCAGGAATGGCAGGCGTGGCATTGGGCTCCAAGTCCTCCTGGGGAGGAGGAGCTGAGGCTTCCTGTTCAGCAAGTGCCTCTCGAACTTGGCTGCCTAAAACTGCATCATGAATGCTGTGGAACAGCAGCTCCCATAAAGCAGGATTTTCAAAAAACCTATTTCTAGTGAGGTCATTCACAACTTGTGCTGTAAAATGAAGGAAAACAAAAATTAGTCAACACTCTGGGTATCAGTCTTGAACATTAAAAAAAAAAAAAAAAGTAATGTTTTCATATAGTTTAAGTATCAAAATGCCACAGTGAAAGTCTCAATCCAATCCCTGTCTCCATCATGCCTCACCCTGAGTCCCAGGAACTTTTATTACTTTCTTATGTGTTCTTCCAGGATTGCTCTATGCAAATATAAATAAGTATATATTCTTATTTTCCCCCTTTTCTTATCCAAAAGATAGCATGCCATATATGTTATTCTGGACTCTTTTTACTTGATTTTTTTTTACCACTACATGGTGTTCTATTGTCAGATGTACACTAGTTTATTTAACTGATCCCTTTTGTTAGTACTTGAGTTTTTTCCATAGACAATGCCATGATGATCAATCACATATAGATGTCATTTGGAACGTGTGCAGCATATTGCTGGATTTGCTGTGTTAAAAGGTAAATGCATTTGTAATTTTGAAAGATAATGTTGACCTGTTCTCCACAAGGTCTTTTGCAATTTTGCATTCCTACCAGTAATGTCTGAGAGAGCCTGTTCTGCCATATGCCCATAAGCACATGTGTGAACATTTTTGATTTTTGCTTATCTGACAGGTGAAAACTAACATCTTTATGTAGATTTTGTTTTCATGCACTGTTTTAATCAAAATATAATGTAAAGCAAAAATACCAGGCAAAGTATTCCAAAATCATTGGATGGTAAAACAAGCAACCTGAATGATTTTCTATAACTGTAATATGTTTATGGCATCTGCTATATAATTAATATTATAGTAATGTATATAGTATTGTAATTTCTATATTTATGGCAGCCATTAAATATTACAATGATTTATTAGCTCCTTTCCTCCAACTCCAGTTCAGGGATCCTGCCTCAAGTAACCCAATGATGTGAATACCTCTAAGTGGCGAATTTTGAAGCTGTCTTTAGAGTGATTTTCAGAATAATTTTTATAAAAAATTAAAATTAAGGAAAAAATTTCCAAATGTAGCCATTTTTAAAAAGTGAAACAAAACTAAAATGTTAAAACTTCTCCTCCCCAGGTGTGTACTCACCACTGCATCCTGCTAAATATACATAAATACCGACGTCTCCATATTCCTTTACAATCTGTAATAATGTTGAAATAAAGTTTAGTTTCTCTTGACGCTGTGCCAGATGAAAGTCTCTTTCTACCAATATGTATTTCAGTGATATAAGACTCTAATTAATTCACTTGAGCTACTTTGCTTCGATAATTATGTACTTTTGAGCTAATCAGTTGAAAATAATTTTGTCTTCTTTTGCTTTTTCTATGCACAGTTATAATTAGGAGTATTAAAATATTGTTAAATTTTACTTAGTGTAATAAAGGTATTATGTTATGATTTTTTAAAAAAGAATCTTCTTGTAGCGATAGATATTGAAATATTTACAGATGATGTGACAACTGGAATGTGCCTCAAAATAAGAGAAAGGAAAGTGGATGTTGGGTATAAATGGAACCAGATTGACTATAGATTGATAATTGGTGAAGCTGAGTGATAGTTAAAGGGGGATTCATGTTACTATGCTCTTTACTTTTGTATATTTTTGAAATTTTCCATAATTAAAAGTTGAAAAATCAACCATAAAGAAGAACTTTAAGAGTTGAAAAGAAACCCTGGTTCATCTTCCTGATTTTACTGATGGTGACATTGGGCACAGACATATTAAGTAACTTGTTCAAGATGATGCTTACCCCTGCCACAGTTTTTACCCCAACAGAATCAATAAAATTGACTTGGGTAAAATCCAGAATGATGGTGTGGACATTATCCCCCGGGGGCATAAATCTTTGCATTTCTTCAGGAAATGTACTTTTGGTGACTATTGGGGGATATTTTACTTCATCATCCTCTTCCTCAGGCTTAGTACCATCTTCTCCATCTACTTTTGCATCCTATGTCAAAAATTAAACCAAACCAAGAATTGTATGAACAACTCACATTTTTGGTTGGTGAAAGATCAATAATGGAAAACCAGCCCTTATATTCTCAAGCTACTAAGTGTACTAACTAGGGCCCTTCTAAAATATTTGTCATATTCCAGCCTTGCAATGTAACAGCAACAAAAAAGGATGTGTCCATAACATTCAATTTTATCTCATTTAAAAAATTGATTGATTGATTGATTGATTGATTTTGGTGGCTGGCTGGTATGGGGATCTGAATCCTTGACCTTGGTATTACAATAATGAATGTTCAGTTTTAGCTCAGTTCCTTGTCTTTTCCTCCTCCTCTTTCTTATTTTTCTCCAACGAAATCCATTCTCCTAAGTCATCCTGTCCATTTTCCCATAACTTCTAAAATAGTTCCATTCACTTCAGCATAACAGGTCACAAGTTGCCATCAGCCTGGACAGCAACAACCAGCCTTTACATTTTTTTACTCTCAACTGAATAAATATATGACCAAGTGCTAATGGTAAAATTTATTAAGGTACTGTGAAGTTTTTATTTTTCAAAACAGTGATTTCACTAGTTTTTTCAGAAGTATCCTCATAACTGACTTTATCATGTACCTTTAATATACAAAAGATACTTAGATTGTTCCTAAGCTTTCAGTAACTTTATGCTGTTTAAATTTAATCATGAATAAAGACCGAGAGTGCTGCAGATCAAGAGAAGGGAAAATTACAATGAAAAGACCACTCACCACTTTGACCGCAGTCGCGTTGGCCATATTTGCGTTTCCGACTTCCTTAGCGTACTTCCTCATGGCCTTTCTTCTTGCTCCCATTATGAGTGCTGGGTTCACACCAGTCTTTACAGAAGAGCGATATATGCAGAATTACTTCATGGTTCCCAGGAACCCACCCAAATGCCATTAAATCTTCAAGTCTCGTCACTTTGCTTTCTATGCAAGGTTTTCACCCCAACTCTTGCTCAACCTTTCCCTCAGATGCCCTGAACTGAGTTACTCCCTCGTTAAAAGAACATTAGTACCCTTTCTTATTCTCAGTCTTTATTCAAGACAACCAGAGAAGCTAAAATAATAAAGAGAGTTTTTAGAGTGGTATTTACCAAAGTCAGATCTCTCAGATTCTTATATTTAAGAGACTCTGGGTCAATGGGGAGGTTTTCCTACATACTGGGCAGTGTAGAGTTGAGTTCTAATCATGGAATCCACATGATCCCAACAGTATAAAACCTAAAATTATTTTTTCACTTTCTTTTCTTAAAATTTTTTGAAAAGGTACTATCTACATATTATAAGAGAGAATGAATAGTAGTGATAGGCGCACAACATGAATGTACTTAATGTCACCCACTGGACCGTATGCTTGAAAACGCTTAAAATGGCCAATTGTATCTTGTGTATATTTTACCACAATAAAAAAAAAGTAAAGAGAGAGGGAGAGAATAAAATAGTATGACAGGACATACTGAGACATTTAAGTGACCCTCAGATCCCTGTCAGCCCACCAGTTCCCTCAGAAATAATCACTTAATTTGTTGCAACTCACCTTTCTTTTTAATGCATTGCTATACAAATCACTGTTTGCATAGTAAATTGGGGCATTTATTTGGAATATTTTTATTCCAGGAATTTCTTTCACCTGAGGAGTAAAATATTAGTGAATTTAACACTGGAAAATATTTCAGAATCAAAACTGCAATTGCCTCCATCCTCCAACTTGAAAATTCATACAGAAGTTGCGAAGGGCCCCCTTACGGTGCTTAGATGCAATGATGTCACTCTATCTATTCATGCTCTAGAAGGAAGAGAGCCGAGAAGAAAGCCTTTAAAAACGCACATCTTCCCATTTCTTTTAAAAGTCTTTCTTACATATTTACCATTAAACTCAAAGAAGAAGAAACTGGAAAATATTCAAAAAAGAGAAAAGAAAATGGACAGGGGTGAGAAAGCTGCCCAGACTGTGAGAAGCAGACAAATAAAGTGAACAAAAGTTTACTTCAGTTTGATTCACGGAATGCAGGAACGAGCCTAAATGGACACAAATAAAACAGTGAATATTTTATCGAGAAGCCTTGTGGAACTCTAGGAAGCACTTCGGAAATGAATAATCCAGTGCATAATTCTTTGGAGTGAGGAAAAAACAGCAATCCTAACACCAGTCTCATTTCCTAAAACCTTATAGTGAGACTGAGAATTTCTTCCCAAGCATAAAACAAAAGAAACAGACAAAACTAGTTTTATAAGATTTTGTAAAAGTCTCTGAGATTCCATAGAACAAAAGAACATTCAAAATCAAGGAAATTTGTAGCTATAACTTTAACAATTAAAAATGAAGTGAGAGAATTTCATAGCCCCACCAACTATATTTTTACATGGTTAAAATTAATATTTTACCATTGGTTTAAATTCACCAGAAGAAAACCATGCATATAAAACCATCCTCTCAGTTTCAGTATTTTGCAAATACATACTTTAATACCAACAATACATATTTATCCCCATTAAAAAATGAAGAAAAGTAAATATCAGGAGGTTAGTAGTTAATGCATGGTATAAACTATAAAACTGAATCCAGACAGTAAATTAAAGCTTAGACTTTTCACTTTTACCACTATACCTCCCTCCACATCACACCTACTTTTTGACCTGGGTAAAAATACTACTTAGTCAATCACATCACATGCTTTACAACCTTTTAAAATGATAGAAAAAGGTCCTACCTCCTCATACGCATCTATATCAATATACACATCAGTGTCAGGAAGCTGTCCAAGGACTTTGTAGCTGGGACTAGAGATAGAAAGGGTGTTAGTGGGTTAAATACCGTTGTGTTGAGGCACAGTATGCGATTTAAACATAAGATTTTGTATGTTACATGTTGTGTGGATTTGCTAGGGAATTCAAGCCTAATACACCCCACACGCCTCACCACACAGACCACACACATACCACACACATACACATACACCATATGCACAAACACAATAAATACATACACCACAAACGTCCCCACACCCCTTATACCTTACACACACATACACAGTACACACATACCACATATACCTCACACTACACAGACCATACATACACATACACCACACACACGTGCCATACCACACAAATGATTTGGTCAGAATGAAAGACTCAAGCATTGAAAGACTGGGGCAACAATAAATTGTGCAGAGTTCAAGTCATGCCAGTTACGTGTCAGTTACAACTTGACATGTGTAACTTCTCTTCATGCCACTTAGGAGGTAGAAAGTTGTCTCCCTGATCTAATTCTAAAGTAGGAGACTGGATTTTTGTTTGTTTCTAGCAAAAGTCACTGACTCATTGTGGTGGGGAGTTAGTAAATTGAGGGTGTGAGGAGAAAACAAAAATCTCAAATTAGCATGGACATTTTCTTAAATTTGGCTTGAATAGATTTTAAACACTGCTTTTGAGGGCCCTAATTCCTAACACTTTTTATAAGACAGTCTGGCTCAGATACTGTAAAGATGATAGGTACTATTTCTTGAGCACTTGTTATTTCCTTATTATATCCTATGAACAATGCTACTAGGCCTATTTCTGCCATCGTATAGATGAGAACTTGAGGCTCGGTGGGGTTGGGTAAGATATTCCAGGTCAGAGAGCTTGGCAGAGCCAGAATACGGCTCAAGGCCTTTGATTTGACATTCCATGATCTTGCTACTATGTCCTGGTGCTTCTTAGCATGAACGTGAAAGTGCTTTGTAAGTTAGACATATAACTCAAATGTCAGCTATTTTTCTGGGTGGATTCCCTCAACAAGCATTTAGAGAACACATATTATGTGCCTTGTATTGGACTCCTGGTACTAGCCATCTCCTGAAAGTGTGTTCTAATTACAGAAAAAGAAGCCAGCTGAAAATAAACAAGTACCCTGAGTGCTGGTCTCCCAAACTCTAAGCTACAAAGACTCGGCAAGATCACCAACAAAGGACATAACATAAAAAAATCAACTTCAGTTAATTATTTGAAGGAAAAAGAGAGGTAGAACATTTTAAAAAGAACTTGCCTAACTTTAAAATTTATGATAAGAAACCATAAAATCCTATTCAGTGAAGAAAATCAATGACAATCTCAAATTCTACACTGTGGCTTGTTAAAGGATATAGATATTTTTAAACCATAAGGTTCACCAAAATGCTGAGATAAAGAACTCTTGTATGTACTCATATTGTTCCTTATAAAAATGGGAAAAACTTCTTTTAGATAAAAATGGGCAACAGTGTTAGAATTTGTTATTAAAAGTAGTTTAATTCTTATTCTGAGTTCTTAACATTTTTCTCTTATGTTATTTTTGATGATGAAAATGCTCATTTCCTACTCTGTGGAGTGGGGAGCTGTGTGTTATTCTGCAGATAAAGGGTCAATATCCCCATCCAGTGACCTTTCAACACACCACAGTCATAACTTAGAGAACCATATGTGATTTGCAACTATAGACAAAACCAGACTAATGCTTTTGTGTTAGAGAGGAAAGGGCACTGTCACTGCTTGAGTGGATAGTAAGTGTCAGGCACTGTGTGTCTTTTGCTTGTCTTATTCTCATTTAACCCTTATTGTAACTATTTGATGTAGCAAAAATTAGTCACATTTTACAGATGCAGAAACCAAGGCTCTGAGAGGTTATGTAAAATCACAGAGCTTATGGAAGGTGCAGCCAGAACTTGAACCCAGGTTTGTCTGACTCTAAAGTCCAGGCTATTTCTATGACATAATATTTCCTTTTAATCTTTATGGTGATTTCATTATCATAAACAGAATTTTTTAAAAGGTTATTTTATACCTTCCCCAGGGGGCTCAGCTTCCTACTAGGCAGAAGAGATGGCAGGGGATAATGGTTCAGGTGTAGGATAGGACAACTGGAGAATTGCATATGATACCTTGGGTGGCATAGTTTGCTCCACACCATCAAAACCCATGTCATTACCCGATGCCACCACAAATTGTAAGAACACACAGTTCACTGAGAAGGGTAAGTAACAGTGCACCACTGGGCTGGGAATGGCAGGAACAATGATGGAAATTAGTCTCTTTAAACAAAATCATTGAAAGAAGTATAAACTGCGACACAGTAGAATATCTGGTAAGATTATATGGAAATGTTTATTTGGTGTTTTGTTTATTTAGTCAAAAGGTCACATAAGTGTCATAGCTCCTTCTCACGCTGACTGGAAATAACCAAGGGGCTCCAGTTTCACCAATTCAAGCTTCGGTCCACACTTAAAGTCAACATTGTAATCTCAGCCAGGACACCCATTCCAGTCTAGGCACTCACCTCTGTGTTCTGTAAATAACAGTCAGCAGAGCAATGATCACAGCAGTAATCAAACCATAGTCCAATCCCAGGAACAAGGAGGACACAAAAGTTGTAAGCCAGATGGTCTAAACGAAAGACAGAAAGCTTTATAAAGAATCACGGTAAAAAGTCCATAAGAGTTACACACACACACACACACACACACACACACACACACACACACACACAACTTTTACCTTGCCCTAATAGGATACTGCACGTAACAACTAACCACATTAACTTATCTTTCTCATATTTCACTAGTAAATCATATTTGCTGTTATGACATAGTAACCTAACCATCACCTTTGTTACTTACCAGCTCTATTTTGCTGGTTCTCCAGAAAAAGGGGAGATCTGAGAACTGCATAAACATTCCTTTCAGGTTGACGATCACAATGGCTGACAGCACAGCCTGAAACACAGCACATCCACGCATGCCTCCCCTCTTGTGTCCACGGAGCCCCTTTGCTGGCTCCTCACTGTCCTCCTGCTGCCCTCCCCGTGTCTTCTCCCCACTTACTTCCTACATGGCACTGATGGTACCTTTGGAGCCACAAACACCTGGATTTTCAGGAGTTGGTTAGCTAAAATGGGTCTTGGAAAACCAGGCTTATACCTTAGTAGCAAACCTGCATGATGGCCAAGAGGTTCAGAATTAAACTTGGTACTCAAGGTGCTATTTCACCCATGGTCTTCCTGCACTATGGTTTTCTCTATTTTGTTCCTGATCTCTACTAGATCAAATATGTCAGCAAATACATGTAAATGTGTTATGCTTGTAGGCCATCTCAGATTTTTAATAAAAGTATAAGGTTATAGAAGGTCAAAGAAAGAAGGGACATTGGAGGTCAGCAAGTCCAAACCCCTACTTTGCAGATAAGGAAACTGAGACCCAGAGGAGCTGGGATAGCTTTCCGAAGGTCCCATGGTCAGCTGTCAGTAGATTAGGCAGTAGATCTTGGTCTTATCCTTGGCCCTTTCTCATATTGCTCTTCTAGGGTTACAGTAAAAACCCCTAAGAGAGCCACAAAAATATAAACAAATAAAATAGCAACATTTCTACATAAGGAAAAACCTCACACCAAGTCCACACTACACACCTGGGGTAATGATTCAAAGAGGAATCCAGTGGCTAATATAACCAGCAGAATCATTAACGAAGCCAAACAACCTGCAAGCTGAATGAGAGAAGACACACAGAAGGGGCTCTTAGAAGACTTGAATAAGAGGTGGGGCATAGGGTGGTCTTATTCTTTTGATAATCACTGTGGGAAGATCAAGAAAATATGGATTCAAATAAGTCATCCAAACCATTACATAAATCTATACCTCCATCCCGTTCCCTTTTGAAGTTTTGGTTCCTCTTAGAGCTTTTAAACAGAAGCTGAAATGCTTAAATATTCTGGCTGAAGTGCCCTTGTCAGAGGTGGGGGAAGATGTCTGGTGCCAACCTGAGACCCACAAAGGCCAGAAGAGTTCAGACAAGTGTTTGCTATCCTATGTGGTAGCCACAGCTACAGGTGGCCAATACATTTTTAAAAATTAAAATCAAATAAAAAATTCAGGTCTTGGTTGCACTAGCCACATGTTAAGTTCTCAAGACCCGTATGATGCTAGTGGCTGCCTTATTGGATGGTACAAATATTGAACACATCCATCATTGCAGAAAATTTTATTGATGGTGCTGGCATCCTGTCCACACTCAGGCTCAGGTTTTCATGACAACATCCCATGTCTGAACTTTGAGGTTTACTGGCAGCAGGGAGTGTTGTACAACTTTCCAGTTTAACCAGAGAATATACCTCTTTCCTATAGATTCAGTTCCTTGTGATTCGCTTCAACCAATCATGCCTTTCTCTGATTCACTACACAGCTCACTGGAGCATGGATCTGCAGGCAGAGTAGCTTTGCTTGGGTTCAGAATAGAATCAAGAGATTAAAATTTAATTATCACCCAAATCACCAGTTCTTAGAGGCCTGTCCTTTATATATACCTGTGTCTTCCCTCCGGTTCCCTCCTGAACGAGGCTTCGAGACAAGGAGCATGAAATAGAAAAGGTCTGGAAGAGTGAACCAATGGAATTGCACAGTCCCAGGGCAATCAGCTCCTTTTCCATGTGGAAACAAAACACAAGAGGTAAGTCACTCTTTAGGAAGAAAAGCATGATAGCCCATTCAATACACATTTCAGCAGTACAGGCAGTCTCTTCATTCTCTTTTCAAATACAAGAAATTGTTTAGCATGACTTCAAAACAGGAATTATGGCATATTTTATGGTGGGGGTAAACATGTTGAATTTTTACTGCATCAGAGATAAATGTCGCACTCCCACCTAGCCCTCTCCTTCCCAAACACACCCTTTTTTTCCCCAAAGAAAACTGCAGTAAAGCATAGAAAATATTTTTGTCATTTAAGAGAAAGTTCTTGATGTATGGGACTATTGGCATATTTCAAATGCCTGGTCTATTGCTCATCAATGAGTACGTGCTGGTGTCTTCCTGGGGCAAGTGAGTCCCACTCTTAGGGCTACTTTGGGCACTTCTAGCTTAGTCACTGCATCTCATATGAATGTGGAGCATTTAGTCTTCCTGTAGAAATACACAGGGTGTTAAAATAGACATTGCTATGTCAAGATCATAGCTCATGGTATTTGGGTTAAAGACCTTATCTGTAGCTATGCTGTAAAAGGAGGTGGTAAAGTGGAGTTACTGTGGAGTTTGAGTGATGAATCACATACCCAAAGTTTAACAAACAGAGATAAGCCTTCCTGTGGAGCAAAGACGGCTCTGGAAAAATACCTTACTCCCAGGCTGTGAGCTTTAAAAACAGGGGTAACATCTGTAGGAGTATGCCAAGCTATAAGCTTCAGATTAGAGATTTTACCTTTCTAAGTGGACCCCTGCCCATGAGGTGAAGGAGGTAGGACTTTGTAGCTCAGAGTTCTGATGACCTAATGCTCACAAATAACATAAAAATTGTAGTGTTGAATAAATACATGCTTCAAATACATCATCCACTTTTACCAGAATAAAAGTTTTTCTACCAAGATAGATAAATCTAGTTCACCTGCCTTTCGTAACATCTGCAGGAAATTGATGATATTTACCTGGTTGCCATCAACCTGGTAGCCATGTTTATTTGCCAAGGTCTTGGCCATTGAGATGGTCACTGAAAATCCAACAATGGCTATGGCAATAGCATCCACGTACACAAGGTGGAAGAGGCTGGTGTCCGGATTGGCTGGAGGTAGTAGCCTGAAAAGTCAAGCTGACTTTAACTTGAGTGTTGTAACCACTAGGAAAAAACACAGGACTGGAGGGGAGCATTTTCGAGGAGCATTATCTGCAAATGAGGTGAGCAATGCTTGGGTGCTTGTTTGCTCTGGTTTGGCAAAAAGGAGGACCCTCCTTGACTCAGAAAGGTTCTTTCCAGTCCCAAACTGCTGAGTGCTGGCTTTCTACCTGGGTGGGTCATCAGCAGAGATCAGATGCCATTTTATTTAAAGGAGTAACCTCATACCTCATGGCACCCCAATGGCAGGTGTAAGTAAGAAATAGAACCAGGAGGAAGAGAGGGTCAGTGAAGTGCTCAGGTGCCACGAGACATTCAAAGCAAAGTCTTGGGGTGGGGAGGGTGTTGGACAAGGGCTACCTTAGAGAATTACTGTCCTCACAACACTAGGTACTCACTCCTCTCTCTTGTTATTTGATGTAAGGACACTGAGTTACCTCCTCTAACCATATTATTGTCCCTTTAGTTGAGTTTCTAACATGGGAAAGGAGCAGCAGAAGATTATACTCCTTGGATCTCACCTGGGAATCCTGGGGATCTGGAGGAGCCATAAGAGTGACTCCTGGAACCCACAATAGGGAACCCAGATTTTGTGGTCCATTCTTGTAGTTTGGGACCCTTATCCTAAAGAAACAGAATAGGGGCTCCCTAGAATTTAATGGGGGAAGGGCAGTGGGGATTTTCAAAGGCATCCTGCTCTAATTCAAGGCATTGGGCTAATCAATCACTTAATTGATAAACAATAGGAATGATAATTATTACAATAACAACCATTTACTAGGTGCTTCCCGTGCCAGCTTCTGTGCTCACTGAATTCTTCTGTGTTCATCCCTATGAACTAGGCACCATTATAATCCCCATTTTATAGATGAGGAAAATGAAGCAGAGTGAGGTAAAGCAACTTGTCCAAGGCCAAACAGATCATCTACTAAGTACAACAAAACAAGGAAGAACTGGCCTCTCTATGCCTGCTTCTCTTACTATGTCACAGCACAGCGACAGAAGGAACATTTCAAGTTGAGAAGTGGTGAAAGGGAGCAGAGGATGGAAAAGGAACTAACATCCATAGGGGCTAGGTTATGTACTTTATATAAACCATCTCATTCTCCCTCACAACAATCTCATTAGATAGGTGCCATTATTATCCCAGTTAATAGGTGAAAAAATGGATGCTTGCAGATGTTAAGCAATTTGCCTGAGATGGAGTGGGAAGTCAAACCTGGGGGTCTGACTACAAAATCTATTGTCTTTCCTCTGCACTTTACTGTGTAAGTATTGACCGAGAGGAAAGGTCTAGCAGCAGGTTTGGGCCTGAGGAATTGTACAAGAAAAGGGTGTATTTTGGAATGAGTTAAGGAAAGTAAACCAAAACACAGGATATACTGCGATGATTAGGATCTTTAACACTTCCTGGGCACTGCGATGTGTATGTATTTATGTACGTGTACAGATAAGTGAGGTAGTTTGCTTTCAAGGATGGCCACCAACCATTCCTCCCATACTTGTGTGTGCATGCTGCTCCTCCTATCTAGATGTGGCATCTGTTTTCCCTTCAGCTGAATCTAGACTGGCCTTGTGATTGCTTTGACCAATAGAATGTGGTGGAAGTAAAGCTGTATGAGTGCCTTCAGAGGCCTGGAAAATTCTCTGCCTTTCTTCCTAGTTGCCCTGAGCCACCATGTAAAGAGGTCTGGCTATCCTGTTGGAGACACCATGTGGAGAGAAGATGCCAGCCGGCCCTTAGCTGTTCCAGCCACTCCAGCCAAGGCATCAGACACGTGAGTGAAACCCTCTTGCATCCTCCAGTGCCAGTTACACTTTCAGACATCTGCAGATGCACGGGAGCCCCCAGGTGAGACCAGCAAAAGAACCACCTCGCTTGAGCCCAACCTAGACTGAATTATTAGCAAATTAATAGTTGCTGCATTAAGCCACTGTTTTGGGGTGTTTTGTAAGGCGACAATGAAACTCATGGATAACTGAAACAGTATAATTGTGTACACGTAGGAAGGTAGGTAAGTATTTGTTATCTGCTTCGTTTCGGGCAAAGTTTCAGAAAGATAAGGTTTCTGTGTAGCCAAGTTCCAGAAGGATACACTTTTTTTAAAGTTTAGCTCTCACATATAGAAGGAAAGCGACGTATTTGGGTACAGTGCAATAAAAGAAGAAATTAAGCAGAAATTATGGTCACATGTGGATTTTAACCTATCAGTACATTTTTTAAAGAAGAAATATAAGTGGAAGTATTTTACATTTAATCAAATTATTTGTAACTCGTAACTGAATAGGATCACCTGGTGGATCCAATCAAAGACTAATGTTTGTCACATGATTGTTAGAGCCCCAGGTGCAAGGTAATGGAAAGCGCATACAACTGGGTATCGGGGGACTGAGTTCGGGTCCAGGTTGGGTCTTACCAGAGAGTCACTAAACCTCATTTGTGTCTCTCAAATATATCCTTCCCTGATATCCTACCTAAAACAGCAGCTCCAGTCTCTCCTCTTCCTTACCTGGTTTCACTGTTTTTCATAGCACTTGTCACCATTTGTGTATCAGTCAATTGTGTCCAGCAACAGAATATAAGCTGTGTAAGGGCAAGCACTTTTCTGCTTCCCTGTTTGTTTTTGTTTTTAACTGCTTTGGTACATAATTGGCATTCAATAAACATATGTTGAATGAATGAGAATAAATGTACTTTTCTGTAAAATGGGGATAACAGTGTATATTGGCAATAGGGTTACTATAAGCATCAACTGAGATGATAGATCTAAAAGTATTTTACACATTATTAGTCCAAATTGAAAAGCAAGGTGCCATTTCTGTGTTAGAGCTTTACATCGAATCATTGTAAGTAATGTGTTTTGAAGTTTAAAAGTAGGGTGCATGCTTTCTCCCTCGACACTTGTTCCATGGGGTGAATTTTGGCTTAAAATGAAACCTCTGCTCTGTCTGCTTCCCAGGAGACTCTTAGATGGGACTGGAGGGGAGGCCTGGCGGAACATGCCGGGTTCCATCAGTGTCCAACATCTGGGCAAATGTCCGACCCTGTTCTTTTGGAAGGGAGAAGACGATGGTGAGAGAAAGAGCCAGAGAGAGAGAGAGAGAGAGAGAGAGAGAGAGAGAGAGACGGCCAGAGAATGTCAGAGAGGGACAGAGTGAGACAAGGAGAGGTGATTGTCACTCTTGCTCCTTCAAATATAAAGAGAATAATACATTTCACAAGTGTAGAGTTAGACAATAGAGATGAGGCAAGGAAGAAAGTAACATATGATCTAAAACTGGAAAACTCTCCAAAGTAACGAGCCTCCAAACTTTTGGTTAGCATGTCCTGAATGCTAACTATGTGCCAGTCGCTGCACTAACCACTCTACCTATGTTCTCTCCTGTTGCTCTCATAACCGCCCCTGGGGATACGTATTAATTACCGTGCCTGCCTGGCAGGTGAGGAAACCAGCGCTTGGAGAGGATAGGGGACCTGCCCAAGGTCACACAGTTAGTGTGTTTAATTCCTATGTCACTCAAGGAAAGCTTTTAAAAACTGTTAAGTTTAGGAAAACAAAAAACCATTCATCACTGCTGGTGGGACTGCACAATGGTGCAACTGCTATGGAAAACAATATGGAGGTTGCTCAAAAAATTAAAATAGAACTACCATATGATCTGGGTATATACTCAAGAGAATTGAAAGCAGGGTCTCAAAGACATATTTACACAATCATGTCCCCAGCAGCACTATTCTCAATAGCCAAGAGATTGAAGCAACTCAAATGCCCATTGATGGATGAATGGAGAAATAAAATATGGCATATGTAGTAAACACATACACGCACACACAGGAATATTATTCAGCCTTAAAAAAGGAAGAGAATACTGTCACATGCTACAACATGGATAAGTTATCCATTAAGCTAAGCGAAATAAGCCAGTCAGAAAGACAAATTCTGTATGATTCCACCTATATGAGGTACGTAGAACAGTCAAGTTCATAGAGACAGGAAGATGAATGATGGTTACCAGGGGCTGGGGGCAGGGAGGAAGAGGGAGTTGTTATTTAATGGTTATAGAATTTCAGATTTGCAAGATCAAAAAGTCCTGGAGATGTGTTTTACAGCAATGTGAATATATGCAACGCTATTGAGCTGTACACTTAAAAATGCTTAAGATGGTTAATTTTATGTTACGTGTTTTTTTACTACAGTAAAAACACACACAGCAAAACCCCTACAACCCTCAGCTATTTGATATGTAGAAAAAAAGAGATTAATTTTCATTCCAAGAGTACTAAAGCAGGACTTAGAAACAACAGATCCATTGTTTATTCAAGTCACGCTGTTACTTAAAAAACTATTTTCCTACCCCAGAGGAAGTGTTCCAACGACATCCACATTATATGATTCATGCAAGTTAAACCCAGCTGAAATGCCAGTTCCCATTACCACCTAAAAGAGACATAAATCCAAACATACCTTTAGAGATGAATATCCAAACACCACAAAAATGAGTTTCAAAGAGTTAGTCAAGCCAAATCTATTCTTACTTTTAATGTTCATATTTAAAAAGAATTATTGTTAGCTTCCAGAAATTCTAACTTCTCTTAATGACTCTACTCCACATAATTAAAATGGGCCCTAGTTTCCTTGTGGCCTGCAATTGTTGTCTTCTTACTTTGTTCTGTTCCATGCTGAGGTGTTTGGCTAGTTGACAGCAATAGAAAATGGCCATAAAACCTCTCAGGAGCTGACCTTGCCTTCGGGGCAGGCAAAATGAAGCTCTGGCCAAGACACGAATAAAGGACATTTAAATGTGCATTGTGAGGGGGGTACAATTACAGTGGATCATTATAAAATGTATGTTTGCATTTAGAATCCTCCCGCTGATCCTGTTTCTAGGACAGCAGCACCAAGTGTGGCTAGAGGCCTCCCCCAGCATCCCATAGTTGCCTTCTCCCATTTCAGCTACAGAGTCAGGGTCTGGGTGCACATGCACATCACACAGAGTGTCACTGTACATAAGGCCGCCCTGGATTGTCAGGCATGGATTTACCTGAGGTGTAAAGTAAAACCCTTAGTGAGCTACAAGAAGGGAAACTTAACCGAATATAGTGAAATAGCAAATTGCTTCGTCCGCAGACACTAGTGCTGATAGAGCTTTTTCAGTGGGTTATCCAGGAAAGGAATTATGGCTGGACAGGGAAGGAAGCCAGCCCCTCACAGTGGTGACTGCTGCAGGAAACCAATAATAAGGCAAGCTTATTAACAGAAACAGAAGCCTGAGAGACCAAGTGTGTAGGTGTTTCTGCCCCCTTTGATGAAATGGCCCGTTTCTGTTGGTAGCAATTATGTTTGTCCCCTTAATTGCATTTTTTTGTGCATCTCAAACTGGAAGAGTGCCTAGAAATTCAAATCCACAGGATAACTATGGCTCCAGTTGCTGGAGTATCAATTTTATGCAGTGGTAGATAATAAGTCATTGTTTTCCTATCAGCACAAACAGATGTATTATAAAATAGAATGCAAAACTCAAAAAAAAGTTCTCATAATAAAATAAATAAATTTTATGCTTAAAGGGAGTCGTAAAAACTCTGTCCTCAAACTTTCCAGTGTGGCTTCTCTCACATTTGCTCCAAGGAACATTAGATAAGAAGTTTAAAAAACACTGGTTTAAGATATTACTGAAAAGCTGTAATTACAAGAACAGAATTCTGGAGATCCATTACCCTGGGAAACATGAAGGAATCTTTAAAGGGAATCTGAGAAATAATTAGGGCTCGCCTGTCTTCTTTCCCATGAGGAGGGTCTGGGAACCTCCTCTCGCTGTTCCCCAAGTGGAAACAGGAACTCTGTGCCCAGCCCCAGTGAGAGAAGAGGTTTTGAAACTGCTACAGAGAGTTTCTTCTGCCTGTTATCAGGTACTGGTTGGGTGTAGACAAGACCAAGGCAAGGAAAGGGATAGAAGCTACACCAGCCAGTCGTTTTCATAGCTGAAACTTATTGCTAAATGTTCAGACACCCAGACTTTTTAATTTCTTATCCTTGTGCCTCCTAAACTATGCACAAAGGAGCTCTGGGGTGCCAAATGGAACTCACCAGGACACTTTGTATATTATATCTCCAGGGAAACAGTGACATCTGTCGGACACTGTGCAAACTTCTAATTGGAGGTAGTTCACAATTTGAGTATCAGCTCACACTACGTTCCTTTCAAAAATGCCATATCTTTGCAAAGCTGCATGTTCAGTGGTTGCTGTGATTAAAAAGCAGGAACCATGCAAAAATCCATGTGGAGGGGAAATAAGGGTAGCAGTGTCCAATCTGATCCCAAGGTTTGAGGATTTGTGCAGTGCCCTCCAGGAGCACACATCCCATGAATAAATCATTGTACTCACTTAAGAACATAATAAAATATTTTTTATTCAAATTTTTATGCATATGTTTACAAATAGCTACTACGTTGTTAGTCATAAATGTGTCTTAAGGTGTTTGGACCTAACTACTTAATAAATGGAACTGTGAACTGTGAGGTATTTCTTTTGGCCTAGGAGTGCCAAGAACAGAGACAGTTCGGGAACCTTTATTTTTTGCTCTTTTAAAAATGGAAAAGGCTTTATTATTATTTTTTCAGGTTATTAAAGTAATATGCGTTCATTACAAAATAATTACGCAATAACAATTTTGAGGAAAACAAATCCATCATAAATAATCCTATCGCTTAGAAATAATTAATGTTAAAATTTTCATGTATTATCTTCACTTACATTTAAAAAATCTATGTTTACACTTTAATGCTTTTTCTTTTTACTTTCTGTCAGTAAATTTGTAAAAGTTCCCTTTGACAAATTCTAACCTTCTTTTGGCAGAACTGATAAAAGAATATCCTCTAACTCCCTGATCCTCTTTCATCCACTTCAAAATCCTTTACAGAAATCAATGTATGCAATCTCAGAAGTTGAACAGGTCATGGCCTTGTGTTGACTTACCGCAAAGAACTCTAAAGGAATGGGTGCCGGCAATTTCTCTTTAAATCTCTCATTAAACTCCTTGCCACCCAACAGCAAACCAAAAACCATCAGCCCGACGCCTAGGGAACACACGTTGAGGTTTTTAACATTCTGCAACACAGCAACTGTACTCTGTAACACAGTGAACACTGGATCAAGAAATAGCCCCTGAATAGGCAGAGACACTCTAGTGCACTAATTCAGACCAGCCATCCCATTACTGGACATTTCTAGTTAAAAGTTCTCAGGCTGAAATCTCTCTTTGTAGCTTCCACCAACTAGGAAACATTTTTACCCAGTCATACAGCTTTATAGTTGTAATCCTTTTTCAACAATCTTATAGTGTTTGATACACTGATATTTCAATATAGTATTAAAAAATTCAGAAAATTAACCCTGAAGCTGAGTCCTTAGGAAAGAATTAAGGGTTGATAACAGCAAAATACTCCAAAGTAGATACACAGAAAAGCTTTTAGGAGCTTGAAGAGGGAGAAATCATTGTTAGCAGATGAAAGAGAAATCAGGTGAACTTTGAAGGCAAGAGAGTGCTGAAGTTTGGAAAGGAGCCTAGGAGAGTTAGAGAAGAAAGCCACTTAACTACATCCTAAGGTTACAGTCTGGGCACCCCAAACAGTCAGTTCTCATCTGAAACCCAATAAAGAAGTCTTCCCACTGAGCCCAGGCCACATGTCCTTTCCTATCAATGCCTACGGCATACTCAGGTGCACTTGCAGTTTCTTTGTGACAAGACATTTTGAGAAGTCTCAGAGTAAGAAGTATGATACCAGCTATTATGAAAAACTAAGAATTTACTTAGGAAATGCTCCTACAGTCTGATTTCATTCTAATCAATCAAGGACTCAATTTAAGTGTCAGTTCATCAAAGTGACTTTCCTAGTCCCCTGATCTAAAGAGGACTATTCCCTATTCAACTTTCAGGGCATCCTGTACCTCTTCTTCATAGCACTTAACACAATTTGTAATTAATTACATATTTATGCGATTAATAGTTTGCTAATTGTCTTCCCACTGGACTATAAGCTGCAAAGGGCAAAGGCTCTATCTGCTCGGCTCAGTGCTGTACCTCAGTGCCTAAATACCTACAAAGGTTTAGACCTTTCTTTCTAAAGATAGCTTTAGCAGCATCTCAAAAGTTGTGATATGTAATACTTCCACCGTCAATTGGTTCTAATTATTTAATTTCTTTTTATCCATGGGTCATTTATAAATGTTTTTTGGTTTCTGAATGTTTGGTTTTTTAAAAAAAGCTGTATTTAATTATTGATTTATAATTATATTGCACTGTGTGAAAAAATGTTGAATTTTTAGAATTTGTGATCAGTTTCACATTAGTTTCAACATGATCACTTATTACCATGTTCCCTATGTACATGCAAATAATTTATATTTTCCTGAGTTGGGTATAGGGTCTATACATATTTTATTAGATTAAACTGGTAATTGTGTGAGTTAAATCTTTTATAGCCTTACATATTAGTTTTTGCCTGCTTGAGCTAGCAGTTTTTGAGAGATGTTTTCCCACTATGCCTTTAAGTTATTTATTAGTTTCCAAAAAAAAAACAAAAAAACCAACAAACATAATTTGATCTCAAGAAAAAGCTCTCTCGTCACCCAATTAGGGTAATGGTGCAGTCACCAAATAAAGACCTAAAAAAAATTCCTTGTGATGGAGGCAGAATCACATATTAATAAAATAGGATTTTAAAATTTAATCCTTCTTGTAGCACTCTTCTCAGAAGGCCTTAGAATAACTGCATCTTTTCCCTTTTATGTAAATTCTTAGAAAAAAAGAAAAATAAGCCTTGAAGGTAAAAGAAAAAGAGAAGAAAAGGGGAAAAATAAAGAAGGAAAAACAAGTCTGGAAGTTGCTTACTTACATACACCACCGAAAAGATCCCACTGTACCGCTTTGTTTTAACCCCAAACAGGTACTTTAACATGGAGGTGAAGACATGCACAGCTGCTGCGGTGGTAAACCCACGGACTAGAGGCTCTGTGAGATATATGGCCACGAACCCAAACCTACAGACACCTAGGCAAAACTATTTTTTTAATGACAAAGAAACAAATAAATCACATGATAAGTCAGGAAGTTATGACCAACAGAAAACATAAAATTTCTTTCTGGGCCACTTTCTAACACTACAGACTTGTACGTGCAGCAGTTAAGTAACTAACAAATCAATCACTGGTTATACAGAAAACCATAGAAGGTCTGGAGTGGCGTGGAGCCCTACACAGCACTGGCCATCCTTGTGCCCCCTCGTCCCACGGAACTGGGGGCACGCTTAGTCATTTGGACTAAGCGATGGAACACTGGCTGTTCCTCCAAGAAGACTGGGGATGTCCTCTTCCCAGTACTAACCAATCCTGCTGTCTCAAGCTTGTCCTGCTTTTGGGATCTCTAAAGGACCCAATGGAAGCTTGCTTGTCACTCCTAGTTATAAGCAAGGCATGCATTGGGACTGGTGCTCCTGACTGTTATGAACCCTGAGCTCTGGAGCTTGCTGGCTGACCCTGCCCACCATGTGGTAAGACCAGCCAAGAGTGCTAAATAGATATTTACTAGATGAACGAATGAGAGTCCATTTCCCCACCTCTGAGCCTTACCTGAATAATTCCTGAGAGTAAGGTCACAGACATGGCGACTTTCACTCTCAAGGCATCTCTGGCTTCCGTACCATTTGTTGCGTTTACTCCTCCTGGAATGACTATATCATCTGGTACTAATCGAACAGCCACACCACCAATCATCAGGCTAATAACAGCAAAAGGACCTGAAATAATGAAGTACAGATGATCCTTGTTTGGGGGTTCAAAGAAACTATCCTCAGTGTATCTGATGTGGTTGCTGCCAGTATGCCAAGAGACGCAGGCGAGGCCCACAAGTCATCCCTGAAAGAAGACTGCCCTGCCCTCTTCCAGTGTCCTGCCCCTGGTGTGTGAGCAGCTTGCGTGTGTCCATACTGTATTCTCCAAAAGTGACCACAACCATGTCTTCCATCCCACATACTCTCCTTGACATATTCCCATCAGGAGGTGGAGTATAATTCCTCTCTCCAATCTGGGTAGGCTTGTGACTTGCTAGTAACCAAAAGAATGCAGTGGAAGGGGCACTGTGTGACTTCTGAAGCTAGGTAATAAAAGGTCCTGCAGCTTCCAACTGAGAGCTCTAATACTTGTGCTGGAGCCCTGAGTCCATGTGTAAGACAGCTCCAGCAAGGCCCCATGGGGAATTCCTGGGACCACGTGGGAAGAGGGAGGGAGGGAAAGAAAGAGAGAGGGAGGAAGATTTGCACAGATGAGTCCTTCCCAAATCCTCACCCACCAGGAACTGTGAGACATAATACAATGAGTGTTGTTTTATGTTGTTAAATTTTGGGGGTGTTTGCTACCCAGCAACAGGTATCTGAAACATCATGTGTGTGTTTGCCTCACGCAACACCAACACTATTATGAAATCCATGTGCATCTGATATACTAAAGTGAAAATATTACAATTCAGAACCTAAAATATGATGAAAATGAAATACGTGCACAGTAATTGGGAACTTGAAGTGCTATTGTTAAAATAAATAGAAAAACCAGAGGCAAGCAAATTATATTACGAAATAATGCATTTATCTCATTTCACAGATTTCAACAATTGCTTTATTACACAAGAAAATTGTCTTTTTTAATTATCCCAAGATTATAAGAAAGCTATTAGTTTTAGGAATGTTGGGAGCAGTCTATTTTTTTTAAAGCACCTATTGTGTATGCAGTAACAGATATTATTATCAGCACCACAGATATTATTATTAAGCAGATGTTTTAATAACAACCATGCAATGTTTTTGGTACACTGTAAAGCTTGGAAATGCAAAAGGAAAGGTACTGGAATATCAAGTATAAGCTTTTACCTATGGATATGTGTCTGGAGGTTCCGAGAAAACAATACATGATAACGGGATAAAATGAAGAGTACAGGCCAAACACCGGAGGCACAGCTGCCAGCATTGCAAAGGCCAAACCTGTGGGATCAAGAACCAAACAGAAGTGGGGAGATCGTTAGAAAACAGAGGGGTTATATGTATTTTTCTCTTGGTTGTTTGTATCTGATGGACAAGTGAAGCCATCTGTAATTTAAGCTGATGTACCTTCCACTCCACTCCTGCATATAATCCTGCATTTTTGCTCACAGAGTCTAGGCTGAGACAGTTTTTCATGACATCTTTTTTGCCAGTGGGAGTATTTTTTTTCTGCTTTATTCTTTCACAAATTAGGTAAGAGCAGAAACGGGTGCAGCTGTAATCTGGTGTTGACACATAAATGCTGGCTGTTAGTCTCTAATGAGGTGTTTTTGTGGGTTCCCTGGAGACCCCTTTGCAATAAGGAACTCCCACTGTACCATACCCTGGTCTATGAAATGCCTCCTCCACCTGACTCTTAGATTTCTCCCTCTGCCCCTTATCAAAAGGCACGGTGTTCCAGTTCTTTCTGTTGACATACATGTGTCCTGTAAGCAGACTTCCTGGTTACCGTACACGGTGCCCAGTTATCCTGTGGGAAAGTCTGGCACTTTATACCCCTAAACTTTGGAAGTGCAGGTCACACCCTCAGGAGGACTGTCTTGATTCTGCAGTCCTAGGCAGTTCACTTTTTTTTTTTTAATAGACTTTATTTTTCAGAGCAGTTTTAGGTTACAGCAAAATGGAGAGGAAGGTACAGAGATTTCCCACATACCCTCTGCCCCCTCACACGCATAGCTTCCCCTGTTATCAACACCCCCCACCAGAGTGGTGCATTGGTTACAACTGATAAACTACATTGACACATCACTATTACCCCAAATCCACAGTTTACATTAGGGTTCACTCTTGGTGTTGTGCATTCTACGGGTCTGGACAAATGTATGATGACACGTTTCCACCATTACATTATAACACAGAGCAGTTTCACTGCCCTAAAAATTCTCTGTGCTCCACCTACTCTTCCTTTCCTTCTCGCTAACACCTGGCAGCATCTCTGATCTTTTTACTGCCTCCATAGTTTGGCCTTTTCCAGAATATCATGTAGTTGGGATCATAGAGTATGTAACTATTTCAGCACCACACTCTGCCAAGTGAACTAACTGGCCAGCCTATGTACGTATTGGCTTCTCTCACTTAGTAATATGCACTTCAGTTTCCTCCGTGTCTTTTCATGGCTTGATAGCACATTTCTTTTTAGCGTTGAAGAATATTCCACTGTCTGGATGTACCACAGTTTATTTATCCATTCACCTACTGAAGGACGTCTTGGTTGCTTCCAAGGTTTGGCAATTATGGATAAAGCTGCTATAAACATCCATGTGAAGGTTCTCTTGAGGGTTTTTACAAATAGACTATTTTTTGGAGCAGTTAGACTCTCTTCATGCAAGAATTAGGCAGCAGTCTCCACAAATTCCAGGGGCCACTGTCCAGTTCTGAGTAGCCCTCTTGCAGTCCTCTCCTTTTGACTTTAGGTGGAGGAAAAATCACAGGGCTTTATCTCCAGAAAATTCTCATTTCAAATCTTATATCAGTCTCCTTGTCCCCTCATATATTTTGTTGAAGTGATGCACTAAAGAGAGAGCTTGGGTGTCGTAACTTGCAGTTTCGCGTAGATGGTCTGGCATCCCTCTTCAGAAAGTGTAGGCAGTGAACACCCTTTGTTCTCAGTTTTGGGGGCTCAGCCAAATTTCTGGGACAACTAGGAAAGTCAAGGCACTGTTATGTTGTGCACAACAAAACTTCAGCCAAAGAAGAGTTGGGAAAGCATTCTATTTCGTATGTAACAACATAATCACTCAAATTTTGTCTTTTGTAAAAAATAAATTTCATTTCTAGCAAAGGAATGCATGTATACAGTTTTTAAAGCCAAGTAGCACTCAGAGGCTCTCAGGAGAAGCCAGCATCTTCCGCTTCTCTCTGCTCCCTCCAGGTTCCGCTCTTCAGAGGCAGTCACTTCCAACTCTTTTAGCTGTTCTTGTGCTATTTTTCTCCATTTTCCTAAGTCAGCAGTTCTCAATGAAGAGTGATTTTGCTCCCCCCAGGGGACATTTGGTAAAGTCTGGAGACATTTTTGATGATCATGATGGGGAGGAAGTGGGAGGACTGGGAGGGGGTGCTACTGGCACGTAGGGGATAGAGGCCAGGGATGCTGGCTAAACATCCCCCAGTGCACAGGACAGTCCCCAACGCCAACAATGTAAATGGAGTGGGGTTGAGGAATCTACTTCTAAATAATACATTTGCATTGTTATTTCTTAATTTATCAATTTGAGATATTAACTGTTAACTTTCTATTATACCTCTTCAGCTTCTCATTAGTTAAATCATAATTATGTGACTTTTATCTTTTCCTCTCTAGAAGTTTTGGGATCTTCTATTTATCCCTGGTATTTTGATATTTTACTATGGTATGCCTTGTTTTATTTTTCATTTATTCTGCTGGGTACTTAATGATTCCTCCGAGTCTGAAAAACTCATGTATTTCAGTTCTGGGAATTATTCTTTGGTAATTTCTTCCTTTCTGTTTACTCTCTTTCAGGAAGTCCTTCTAGGTGTATGATGGAACACCAGGATTGATCCTCTGGGGTTCTTACCTTTTCTCTCTTATTATCTATTCACTTATCTTTTTCTTCTACTTCCAGGAGATTTACTCTATTTTATCTTCCAACCCTTCAATTGAATATTTTATTCCAGCTATAATATTTTTAATCCTTTTTAAAAAATCAGTTATGAATATTCATGAGATATGAAGCTGATCGTCACCCCTTGGGCCCAAGATTCATGCTGGCAGCAAACCCATTACCACAAGTAGCATCTGTACCCCGTGCCCCCCACCCAATTAGCCCCAACCTCCCTCCCCCTCCCCCTTTCCCACCGCTCCACTTTGTAGCCCAAAGAAACTTCTCTCCCTCTGCAAGTCCAGCTCACCACTGTGGTCTTTCTTTCCTTCCTTCTTTCTCTCTTAGCTTCCACATATGAGTGAGCACATGTGGTATTTATCCCTCTGTGCTTTGCTTATTTTACTCAACATACGTTTCTCCAGGTTCATCCATGTTGTTGCAAATGGGAGAATTTCAATCTTTTTTATGGCTGAGTAGTTGAATGCTCTTTTTAAAAATAGCATCCTGTTCTTGTTTCATGCGTTCAATGTGTTTTTATATTTCTTTAAGGATATAATAGTTTTACATTTTTTTATTTTGCCCTCTTCATTATTTCTGTTTCTGATGAGTTCCTTCCTTCTGTGTGTCTTCCTTGAAGCTTGCTGGGCATTGGCTCACTTTGTTTACTGACGGGCCTCATTGCAGGGCAATTGGGTGGCCAGCCGGCACTTTCACTGGGCTCCAGTTGTTACTGTAGTCTTTTCTCTGAGGTCAGTTTGCTGCCCGCCTTGGGCGCTGAATCTTTCTGTGGGCACTTTGGAGTGAGCAGGGTGAGGGAAAAGCCTTTGTCAGCTCCCAGTTCAATGTGCAGACTTTTATTTAAACCTCCTGCCATCTCTCAGTATTTTCACCCTACCATCTGCTGCATGGTGTATGTGTGGGGACCTGAGTGTCTATGTGCTACCTGTTACACAGACTTTCAACCAATTCCCTTACTTTTAGCTCTCTGTCTGACTCCCGGCTTTGGCAATACTTGGGGTCTCCAATTTCCCAGTGTACAGTAGTGTAGGAACCTAAATTTCAGTTTTCTCTGCTATACGTCAGTTGTCACTTGTCTATCTGCTTATGATCTTTTTTCCCCTGCTCCACTGTGTCTCTTCTATCACTGTCTTTGTCCTTCTGAGTTTATACCATTTTCTCCTCCTTTACTGCCATGTTTAAAGGGATTTTAAGTGAATTAGACATAAAATCATTTATTCAACCTGCCATGCTTAACAAAAAATCTTTTCAGTAATTTAAATCATCAATCACAAGAAATTTGTTTATATTCTTTTAGATCTCTACCTTTGCTATATTTTGTTTTTCATATTTATCTATCTTCATTGCTTTATTATGGGCAGAATAATACCTTTTCAATACAAATTTGATTGTGAGATGATCTATGCCTCTCAGCAGCATTTGACTTACTGGATCATTCCCCGTTTTGAAATAATCTCTTCCTTTCTGTAATTCTGATTTCCCTTCTTTCTGATAATGCCTCTTTCCAGATACTTCTTTTCCATGTCTTCTGCTGGTTCCTCCTCCTCTGTTTGGCCTTTGGTGTTGGACAGAGCCTGACCTTGGCTCCCTTCTCTTTTCACTCCACATTTTCTCTACAGGTGGCCTTGTCTATTGCCATGGTTTAAATGCTATCTATATGCCAAAGATTCCCAAATTTATATCTGTAGCCACACCTCTCTTTTGAGCCCACCACATATTAAATATAAACATGAAATATTTACTTATGTACTACACACACATCTTTTTTTTTGGCAGCTGGCATATGGGGATCCGAACCCTTGATGTTGGTGTTACCAGCACCACACTCTCCCAAGTGAACTAACTGGCCAGCCTACTCATGAGCATCTTAAATTTAACATGTTCAAAGTTACTCTTCAATTCCATTCCTGCAATCTTTATTATGTCTGCAGTTGGCAACTCCATCCCTCAGGTGTTTGAAACAGAAACCTGGGAGTGAGTCTTTTTTTTTTTTTTTTTTAATTTTATTTTGTCGATATACATTGTGGCTGATTATTGCTCCCCATCGCCAAAACCTCCCTCCCTTCTCCCTTCCCCTTCCCCCGCAACAATGTCCTTTCTGTTTGCTTGTCGTATCAACTTCAAGTAATTGTGGTTGTTATATCTTCTCCCCCCCCCCGGTTTTGTGTGTGTGTGTGAATTTATATATTAATTTTTAGCTTCCACCAATAAGTGAGAACATGTGGTATTTCTCTTTCTGTGCCTGACTTGTTTCACTTAATATAATTCTCTCAAGGTCCATCTATGTTGTTGCAAATGGCAGTATTTCATTCGTTTTTATGGCTGAGTAGTATTCCATTGTGTAGATGTACCACATTTTCCGTATCCACTCATCTGATGATGGGCATTTGGGCTGGTTCCAACTCTTGGCTATTGTAAAGAGTGCTGCGATGAACACTGGGGAACAGGTATACCTTCGACTTGATGATTTCCATTCCTCTGGGTATATTCCCAACAGTGGGATAGCTGGGTCGTATGGTAGATCTATCTGCAATTGTTTGAGGAACCTCCATACCATTTTCCATAGGGGAGTGAGTCTTAACCATCCCTCTTCCTCACTGTCCCCACATCCAGCTTATCATCCCAGCAACCTTAAAGTTATTCTTGATACACCCTCCTCTGTCATTTGGCATAAATTAATCCAACAGCGTTGCTGATCTTACCTACAAAATATAGCATATGCCTTTCTAATTCTTTCCATTTTTACAGCCACCACCCTAGTTTAAAATGGAAAAAGGTCAATTGGTTGAAAATATATTTGTGGAATGATATGAAAACACAACTAGGCAAAAATCCTGAGGATTTCTCTGAGCATGAGTTTACATGGTTCACTGTGGTCATTTCCTGCAGCTTTGCCAGTGTGACGTGACTTGGTTTAGCTTCTGTTTCCCATTTCAGATACTGAGCCTTTATTTGCTCCTTACTTCCTTACCCTTGACTCTGCCCTTTTTCTATTCTTAGGGTGATGATGACAAAATAATTGTGAGAAACTTCTAAACCTGGTTTAAGATTTTGTTTAATAGATTGAATAGATTTTATAGATTTAATCAGTCACTTGGAAAATTAAAAACTCAGTTGGTTGATCATTAGGGAAAGTGATCTTTAGACAAATTAATTTAGGGGAAACTGGCTGGGAGGAAATACATTCTTGGTTATCTGACCTAGAGCTGTCCAAGCTGTCATCACCTTTGCCTACACTGAGCCCCTGTCACCTCTAACCTGTTTCCCCACATCCATTCTGATGCCCCTCCCACCAACCAAAGCCATTCCCCACGCAGTCTCAGTGACTTCTTACAGAGAAAATCCAAACGAAAAGCATGCTGACAGCTCTCCATTGCACTCACAATGAAATCCAAAGGTGGCCCAGGAGGCTCTGCACACCTGCCTCTGCCTGCCTCGCCAGCCACACCTGGCTCTTCTGCCCAGCGCCTCCACACGTGCTGTTCCTCCTCCTGCCTGAGATGCACTTGCTCTCATCCTATACCTGCACAGGTCTCAGCACAATCTAACTTCCTCAGAGAGGTTTTTGTGACTTCCCTACTTAAATTACTTCCCCTATGATTATCTCCCAGCACCCTGTCTTTTCCCTCACAGTGTTCCTCATCATTTGTAACTAAAAATTTACATGGGCTTTTATTGCTCCATGTCTTGCTCCCTGATTGGATGGCGAGTTTTCTCCATAAGGAGAGGGAGGGCCAAACAGGTGCTTAATCAATATGTATTGTTTAGATCAATTAATTAATATTTTCTTAAGTTTTTATGTTATATATAAAATCCCAGAGCTGGAATACTGACTGCAAAACAGTATTGCCATTTTCTACTATTAATATCCCTGGGAATTTTTAAGGGTTAAATATTTCTATAGAATTCCTTTAGACATTCCTTTGGAATGATCTGATAAAAACTATCAATTTGCAATCATGATGAGCTAAACAGAAACAAAAAGAGGCCATTGTCTGAGGATATGGTAATGAGGGAAACAAAATAAGAAAGAAGGATATTGTACTAACCTTGAGGCAGCTGAAGCACCCCTGTGCTTATGCCTGAGACCAGGTCACCCAACACATACTCCTTGAACTTGTATGCAGGCAGCCACTTAGTTATGGGTAGGAACATATAGATGATATTTCTTATTTTTTTAGGAGTACATCTGGAAGGACAAAGAAAGATAAAGTTATACATGAGGAACATCTCTGTAGAGTTCGCACCAACACACTTTCCCTTCCTCCTATCCAGGAGCCATAAGGAAAAATTCACAATTGGTGATTCAGGATATGGCTAATGAAGGTAGCTGTTGGGGTGGAGAAAAGACAGAGTGGCTGGAACATTCCTGAGAAACAAGGGAAGAGGTGGATATTTTGAAGGTGGGTGAAGAATTAGAAGTAGGTTGTTTCTGTGAACCTTTACATGCATGAAAGGCATAGTTGGAATTCAGCAAACACGGTGAAATACACAATGAAGCATGTCCCCAGTCAAATATCTCACAGTGACTGCCCATGCAGACGGCTCTGCAAATCACGAGTGCTCGCCACCCATTTCGTCTCCACCTCACCCAACAGATTTTCTGTACACGTTTGACCTTGCTTCTCTCACAATGGGATGACACAGTAAAGGAAAGAAGCTAAAACACAACATACGTGAAGGCCTGTTTCAGCTTATCTACAATGGAATCCGGAACCTTGTCCTTCTGGTGCAGTCTCTCCTGGAGGACCGGATGACTAAAGATACGCCTTTCCACATAGTACCTCTGGGTTGCTGCAAGGATTTCATTTTCTTCAGCATGATCCATAGTACTCTGAAATTATTCATCAACAGCAGGAGACGAGCATTTCCTGAGTGTCACTAAGGGAGAAAATAAAAACTCCATTTTATATGCCAAAATCCTACTGTTGACTGTTCCTAAGCATCTCTTCTTTGTGGTACTCTAAGTTCTTCTGAGGCCTTCTTTGGACACACCATAGCACCTAACACACTGTTCTATATAGAGGAGGTACTAATAAAAGAAATGAAATCAAAATTAATAAAAAAAATGTGACTTACTCCCTCCAAGGGCAATAGTGGGTAATGTATATATTTTTTAACAAAAGCTCACATTAATTCATTGGCTAAATACAGCAGTCAGTTGCCTGTAGGTCCATGTAAGGGAAATTGTAAATTGGGCCAACTCTGACCAGCTATATGTCAAGGAAACAGAAAAAAGGGTAAGATCAGTACTTAAATTGACCCCAAGTTTCTTGAAGGTGTATTAGCCTCCTTCGCAATTCTTGTATTTACATTTTTCTTTTATTTTTTGGTGTTGGCCAGTATGGAGCTAGAATCCTGGACCCTGGTGTTAGCACCACATTCTAACCAACTGATCTAACCAGCCATCTCTGTATTTACATTTGATTATTCCTTAAATTATTCTATGGTTCAGAGCTGAGGCTTATAAGTCTTCATAAAGAAAGTCCCTGATGACTTTTTTGAAAGGCTACAAGTTAAAAACATCAGTGCAGTATTATAATATTGTTTTAAAATTGATTATGTTGTCATATGTTAGACAATTAGAATGGCTGATAATTTTTTTCTTTGCTATATAGTGAATACTACTCATATGAGTAAAATAATTCAGGAATAGAAATCCAATATATTTGTGCACATGGAGATGTGTACAAGAATGTTCACTGCAGATTTATGACAGTGAAAAATTAGAAAAAACCTAAATTTCTACTTGTGTGTAATAAAAAAAGTACATTTTGTTGTATGCAAAAATCAAACACTATGTAGTAGTTAGAAGAAATAAACTAAATCTGTACGTATCACCACTGATAAATCTCAAAAACTTAATTTCCAATAAAAACGTAAGGCACAGATAGATACTTAGAGGATGCAATTATTTAAACAAAGTTCAAAAACGTATAAAGCAATAGCATATGTTGTTATGTGTACACATGTATGTATAAAAGTATAAAAGCATTCATGACAATAATAAACACTAAGATTAGGATGGTGTTAGCTCTGGATAGAAGAGGGACAGGACTGGGAAGGGATAGTCAGAGAGCCGCAACTAACTATCTGCAGTGTTTTAGTGTGTAAAAAAGAACTGGCACAAATAGAGCAAAATGTTAAGATTTGAATGAACAATTACATTTTAAAATTAAAAAAAGAAAAAAAGACTTTTGATTAAGCTGCATGGTAAGTAAACTAGTGTTTGTCACATTCTTTGCACCTATCTGTATATATTGAACTATATACCTCGTAGTCAAAAGTTAGTAGTGCTGTGGAATTGTGGGGGGTTACTAATGTCGGTCAATACAACTCCCTCATAGCGAAAAGTCAGGTTTTCACCAAACTGAAATCACATTCAAATTGAAATCAGGCTTGACCACAAAATGTCATGTAAAATAAATACTTACGTCCAAGGAGGTTGAAAATTTAAGAACCTAGAGTAAAAGGAAATGCTAGCAGCAAATGTGACCAAGTACCAACAAAGATGATATGAAAATGCCATGGTTAGGATGTTTTTGTCCCCTCCAAAATTCATGTTGAAACTTAATCCCCAATGCAACAATGTTTTTTTTTATTTTTATTTTTTATTTTTCTATTTTTTATTTTTTTTAAATTTTATTTTGTCGATATACATTGTGGCTGATTATTGCTCCCCATCACCAAAACCTTCCTCCCTTCTCCCTCCCCCCTCCCCCCCAACAATGTCCTTTCTGTTTGCTTGTCATATCAACTTCAAATAATTGTGGTTGTTATATCTTCTTCCCCCCCCCCCCGGTTTGTGTGTGTGTGTGTGTGTGTGTGTGTGTGAATTTATATATTAATTTTTAGCTCCTACCAATAAGTGAGAACATGTGGTATTTCTCTTTCTGTGCCTGACTTGTTTCACTTAATATAATTCTCTCAAGGTCCATCCATGTTGTTGCAAATGGCAGTATTTCATTCGTTTTTATAGCTGAGTAGTATTCCATTGTGTAGATGTACCACATTTTCCGTATCCACTCATCCGATGATGGGCATTTGGGCTGGTTCCAACCCTTGGCTATTGTAAAGAGTGCTGCGATAAACATTGGGAAACAGGTATACCTTCGACTTGATGATTTCCATTCCTCTGGGTATATTCCCAACAGTGGGATAGCTGGGTCGTATGGTAGATCTATCTGAAATTGTTTGAGGAACCTCCATACCATTTTCCATAGAGGCTGCACCATTTTGCAGTCCCACCAACAATGTATGAGAGTTCCTTTTTCTCCGCAGCCTCGCCAGCATTTATCGTTCATAGTCTTTTGGATTTTAGCCATCCTAACTGGGGTTAGATGGTATCTTAGTGTGGTTTTGATTTGCATTTCCCAGATGCTGAGTGATGTTGAGCATTTTTTCATATGTCTGTTGGCCATTTGTATATCTTCCTTAGAGAAATGCCTACTTAGCTCTTTTGCCCATTTTTTAATTGGGTTGTTTGTTTTCTTCTTGTACAGTTGTTTGAGTTCCTTATATATTCTGGATATTAATCCTTTGTCAGATATATATTTTGCAAATATTTTCTCCCACTCTGTTGGTTGTCTTTTAACTCTTTTAATTGTTTCTTTTGCTGTGCAGAAGCTTTTTAGTTTGATATAATCCCATTTGTTTCTTTTTCCTTTGGTTGCCCGTGCTTTTGGGGTCGTATTCATGAAGTCTGTGCCCAGTCCTATTTCCTGAAGTGTTTCTCCTATGTTTTCTTTAAGAAGTTTTATTGTTTCAGGGTGTATATTTAAATCCTTAATTCATTTTGAGTTGATTTTCGTATACGGCGAGAGGTATGGATCTAGTTTCATTCTCCTGCATATGGATATCCAGTTATCCCAGCACCATTTGCTGAAGAGGCAGTCCCTTCGCCACTGAATAGGCTTGGTGCCTTTGTCAAAGATCAGTTGACAGTAAGTGTGTGGGTTGATTTCTGGATTCTCTATTCTATTCCATTGGTCGGTGTGTCTGTTTTTATGCCAGTACCATACTGTTTTGGTTATTATAGCTTTGTAGTATAGCTTAAAGTCAGGTAGTGTTATGCCTCCAGCTTTATTTTTTTTGCTCAGCATTGCTTTGGCTATGCGTGGTCTTTTATTGTTCCATATAAATGTCTGGATAGTTTTTTCCATTTCTGAGAAAAATGTCTTTGGAATTTTGATGGGGATTGCATTGAATTTGTATATCACTTTGGGTAGTATGGACATTTTCACTATGTTGATTCTTCCAATCCAAGAGCATGGGATATCTTTCCATCTTCTTGTATCCTCTCTAATTTCTCTCAGCAGTGGTTTGTAGTTCTCATTATAGAGATTTTTCACCTCCTTGGTTAACTCAATTCCTAAGTATTTTATTTTTTTGGTGGCTATTGTAAATGGGCAGGCTTTCTTGATTTCTCGTTCTGCCTGTTGACTATTGGAGAAAAGAAATGCTACTGATTTATGTGTGTTGATTTTGTATCCTGCTACTGTGCTGAAATCATTTATCAATTCCAAGAGTTTTTTTGTAGAGGTTTTAGGCTGTTCGATATATAGGATCATGTCATCTGCAAACAGGGACAGTTTGACTTCATCTTTTCCAATCTGGATGCCCTTTATTTCCTTCTCTTCTCTGATTGCTCTGGCTAGTACTTCCAACACTATGTTGAATAAGAGTGGTGAGAGTGGGCATCCTTGTCTAGTTCCTGTTCTTAAAGGAAAAGCTTTCAGCTTTTCCCCATTCAGGATGATATTGGCTGTGGGTTTGGCATATATGGCTTTAATTATGTTGAGATACTTTCCCTCTATACCTAACTTATAGAGGGTCTTTGTCATGAATGAGTGCTGAACTTTATCAAATGCTTTTTCAGCATCTATAGAGATGATCATATGGTCCTTGTGTTTGAGTTTATTAATATGGTGTATCACATTTATTGATTTGCGTATGTTGAACCAACCTTGCATCCCTGGGATGAATCCCACTTGATCGTGATGAATAATTTTACGTATGTGTTGCTGTATTCTGTTTGCTAGTAATTTAGTGAGGATTTTTGCATCTATATTCATCAAGGATATTGGCCTGTAGTTTTCTTTTTTGGTTATATCTTTACCTGGTTTTGGTATCAGGATGATGTTTGCTTCATAGAATGAGTTTGGGAGATTTGCGTCCGTTTCAATCTTTTGGAATAGTTTGTAAAGAATCGGTGTCAATTCCTGTTTGAATGTTTAGTAAAATTCTGCTGTGAATCCATCTGGTCCTGGGCTTTTCTTTGTTGGGAGCCTACTGATAACAGCTTCAATCTCCTTTATTGTTATTGGTCTGTTCAAATTTTCTACATCTTCACGGTTCAGTTTTGGGAGCTTGTGTGTGTCCAGAAATTTATCCATTTCCTCCAGATTTTCAAATTTGTTGGCGTATAGTTGTTTATAGTAGTCTCGAGTGATTCCTTGTATTTCAGATGAATCAGTTGTAATATCACCTTTTTCATTTCTAATTTTGGTTATTTGGGTCTTCTCTCTTCTTTTTTTTGTTAGCCATGCTAATGGTTTGTCAATTTTATTTATCTTTTCAAAAAACCAACTTTTTGATTCATTGATCTTTTGAATTGTTTTTTGGTTTTCAATTTCATTCAGTTCTGCTCTGATCTTAATGATTTCTTTCCGTCTGCTAACTTTAGGTTTGGATTGTTCTTGTTTTTCTAGTTCTTTAAGGTGAAGTGGTAGGTTGTTCACTTGCCATCTTTCTATTCTTCTGAAGTGAGCGTTTAATGCGATAAATTTTCCCCTCAATACTGCTTTTGCAGTATCCCACAGGTTTTGGTATGATGTATCATTGTTTTCATTAGTTTCAATAAATTTTTTGATTTCCTGCTTGATTTCTTCTTGGACCCATATGTCATTAAGTAGAATGCTGTTTAATTTCCATGTGTTTGTATATTTTCCAGAGTTTCGTTTGTTATTAATTTCTAGTTTTAATCCATTGTGGTCTGAGAAGATACATGGGATAATTGCAATTTTTTTGAATTTATTGAGACTTGATTTGTGACCTAATATGTGATCTATCCTGGAGAATGATCCATGTGCTGCTGAGAAGAATGAATATTCTGAGGTTGTTGGGTGGAATGTTCTGTAGATATCTGCCAATTCCCATTGGTCTAGAGTCTTGTTTAGATCTTGTGTTTCTCTACTGATTCTTTGCCTAGATGATCTGTCTAATATTGATAGTGGGGTGTTCAGGTCCCCTGCTATTATGGTATTAGTGTCTATTTCCTTCTTTAGGTCTAATAGAGTTTGTTTTATAAATCTGGCTGCTCCAACATTGGGTGCATACATATTTATGATTGTTATGTCTTCTTGATGGATCAGTCCTTTTATCATTAAGTATTGTCCCTCATTGTCTCTTTTTATGGTTTTTAGTTTAAAGTCTATTTTGTCAGATATAAGAATAGCTACTCCAGCTCGTTTTTCTTTTCTGTTTGCATGGTAAATCTTTTTCCATCCTTTCACTCTTAGTCTGTGTGAATCTTTATGGGTGAGGTGGGTCTCTTGTAGGCAGCATATAGTTGGGTCCTGCTTTTTGATCCAGTCAGCCAGTCTATGTCTTTTAATTGGGGAATTTAAGCCTTTTACATTAAGAGTTGTTATTGAAAGGTGTTGATTTATTCCTAGCATTTTACTGGTTGTTTGGTTGTCTTAGGTGTCTTTTGTTCCTTGCTTTCTGATTTACTGTTTGTTTTCTGTGTTTGTTGGTTCCTTAGATTGTAGATAGTGTTTTTGTTAGCTTGTTTTCTCTTCATGAATGCCATTTTTATTATACTAGCGGGTTTAGATTTTTCTTGGGTTTTTATGGCAGTGGTAGTTATTTTTCAGGAGCCAAACCCAATACTCCCTTGAGGATTTCTTGTAAGGGTGGTCTTGTGGTAGTGAACTCCCGCAGTTTTTGTTTGTCTGAGAAATATACTATTTGCCCCTCATTTCGGAAGGATAGCCTTGCAGGGTAGAGTATTCTTGGCTGGCAATCTTTGTCTTTTAGTATTTTGAAAATATCATCCCATTCCTTTCTAGCTTTTAGGGTTTGTGATGAAAAGTCTGATGTTAACCTGATTGGGGCTCCCTTATAGGTGATTTGACGCTTCTCTCTTGCAGCTTTTAAGATTCTCTCTTTGTCTCTGAGTTTTGCCAATTTGACTATGACATGTCTTGGAGAAGGTCTTTTTGGGTTGAATACATTTGGAGATCGTTGAGCTTCCTGGATCTGAAGATCTGTGATTTTTCCTATACCTGGGAAGTTTTCCGCCACTATTTTGTTGAATATGTTTTCAATGGAATCTCCATTTTCCTCCCCTTCTGGAATACCCATGACTCGGATATTTGATCGCTTATGGTTGTCTGATATCTCTCTCAGATTTTCTTCAATGTCCTTGATTCTTTTTTCTTTCTTTTTGTCTGCTTGTGTTATTTCAAACAGCCCATCTTCAAGTTCAGAGGTTCTCTCTTCAACTTCGACAAGCCTGCTGGTTAAACTCTCCCTTGTGTTTTTTATTTCGTTGAATAACTTCTTCAGTTCAGCAAGTTCTGCTACATTTTTTTTCAGGACATTGATTTCCTTGTACATTTCCTCTTTCAGATCCTGTATACTTTTCCTCATCTCATCATGATGTCTAGCTGAGTTTTCTTGTATCTCATTCAGTTTCCTTAGAATTATCACTCGAAATTCCTTGTCAGTCATTTCAAGGGCTTCTTGTTCTATAGGATCTAGAGTTTGAGATTTATTAACTTTTGGTGGTGTACTTTCTTGATTTTTTGTATTTCTGGTATCTTTTTTTTGGTGTTTATTCATTGTGGCCGGGGGTTTCACAGTTCACCGGTTTAAGACTAATGACTAACTAGGATGTTGCTGTGGTTGCCAATTTGGTATGGCTCCCTCCGTGACTGCTCAGTTGGCCTCTAGTGCCTTGTGTGTGTGGTTGCCTCGGGTCTTGGGCTTCTCCGGGGAGCCACCTTTCTGGTCAGCTTGGACTCTGCTGGGCTGGTGGATCACGTATCACAGGGTGTGTGATCTCTGTTGAGCTTTCACTTCCCGTGCAGGACTTCTCCCTGTTCCGTGTGCTCTGGCCCAGGCTGTTAGATCGTGTAGTGGCGACCCCACCGGGTGTGTGGTTTCTGTCGAGTCTCCGCCTCCCTGGCCGCACGTCTCCCCACTCTGTGCGCACTGTGCTGGGCTGGGGCGTGTCTTCTGCACCCCTCGTCTATCAGCTGGGCCTTCAAGACCCTGCTCGGCACTGCCTCGCCCAGGAAGTCTACCAGGTTTCTGCTGGGCACAGACGACCGGTCTCTCTGTGTGCCTTTGTAGCACTATGTAGATCTTTCTCGGGTCTTGTTCACCTTTGTATCCCCCCAGTATAAACCGAGTCTAGCGCCCACCTGCAGCCTGGTCTCCGGCCGGTTCAAGCGGATCTGGGAACTCTCCTACCACACTATTCCCAACCAGAAATTCGTTAGGCTTTTTTCCAAACTGGTGGCCGCAGAGATGGTGTCTGCCTCCCAGTAACAGGGAGTTTACCTGGGGCCGGAGTCCAGGGTATGGTGGAGTGACGGGTACTACCTTGCCCTCCCGACTCTGGCCCGGGACACCCCTGCCACCAGCCCCGCCAGAGAACCGCGGAGGGAGTTGGAGCCGAGGCCGGTCCGCAGGCTCCGGAAAGCCCGGCGCCAGGCCAAGCAAGTGGGAGGGCTCAGTTATGGCCGAGCAGGGCGGAGCTGCCCGTACCTGGGAAAATGGAGGCAGCACCGGGCGGTGAGTGGCCTGGTGGTGCAGGCGGGAGCCGCGTGGGCATGCACGCCCCGAACAGAGCTATGCCAGGGATCACTCACAGTGCTGTGCCAGGTCGGGTGCTCGCTCTCTGTCTCTGGTTTGCCGCCTTTCCCAGTTCTCGGCCGCTGCCGCCTCGGGCTATTCAGTCGCGGCGCGGCTCGGGCGCTCCCAGGAATCTTCTTTAATGCCGGCCTGAAACCTCGAATCCTGAATAGGGCAGCTGGCCGCCTTCAGCGCGGCCCCGGCCTCCGGGATCCTGGCTGCATCCACAGCAGCCCTGGCGCCGTGTTCCCTGTTTCGAGACTCGCTTTTGCAGCTAAGAAACAGTTCTTTCCCTGCTCCACACTTCAAAGCTATTGCCTGTAAATGAGGCAGCCTCTCCTGCCGGGGGGCAAAGTGGCGGTCACCCCCCACGACCGGTCAGCAGCAGCAGTCCTCCCTTAAGAGATGGCGAGAGGAAGGTCCACAGGTTTCCCGGCTGCCTGAGGCCCAGTGGCCACCTTTTTCACCTCAGGTACTCCGCGCCAGCCGCCGCAGCCGCCGCCATCTTGAAACCCCCAATGCAACAATGTTAAGAGGTGTGGCTTTAGGAGGTGATTGAGATTATGAGATGAATGGGATTAGGTGCCTTTACAAAAGGGCTTAATGGAAGGAGTTTGCCTCTTTTTTCCCCTTCGCTCCCATTCCATCATGTGGGGCCACAGTGTTCCTCCCCTCTAGAGGATGCAGCAACAAAGCACCAAGGGCTGGTGGGGCCCTCACCAGCCCTTGCCTTGATCTTGGACTTCCCAGCCTCCAGAACTGTGAGATAGAAATTTTTGTTGTTTATTAATTAGCCAGTCTGTAGTATTTTGTTATAGCAGCACAAATGGACTAAAACAGAAATAATAAGTCTGGAGAAAGAATTTTGCAGCAGAATCTGACAAATTAAGATTATATGTCTTTTGTTTTAGATTAGCAAGTTGAGTTGGCACCTCTTATTTAACATTTTATGGCCATTCTAGGAACTCATTGTAGTATAAAGAGTGACTGGGCTGCTGTACACGAGTGGAGTCTGACACATCACTAACCCTACCACTGTCTTCCATCTGCTCCCAACTCCTCCAGAACATTCCACGACAGCATTATAGAACCAATTGTAATTCAGGCAACACAGCATGCTGCTTTACGCCTCTGTGCCTATGCACAGAGTTCCAATACACTCTGATAAGAATGTCATTTCTTTCCTCTCTCCTTCCATTTCCTCCACACCCTAATCATTGTATCTTTCAAACCCCAGTTTTCTCTTCTACTTCTCTGTGAAGTCTCCCCTTAACTCTAATCCCTCACGGAGTGGGTCTATGCTTCCTACTTGATATGCTCTTCCATTCCTCTCCTATGTTATTGTAATTATTGGTCTTCTCTTTGAGACTGTGAATTTCTTGAGGCAATATCATGCCCTGAATTCCCAGGACCTAGCTCAGCCCTTGCCTCTTAGCAGGTGCTCAGTAATTGGTAGATGAGTGAAAT